>NW_008343387.1:1006523-1130334 GCF_000622305.1 Nannospalax galili | reverse complement strand
ATATTATAATTCATACATAATATATATTACTATATTATTTCCCATATGATTGAAATAAGTTTACAGTTCCACCAGAAGTATGAAAATGTATAGACTTACTTCAACTTTGTCAGCCTTTATCTAATCTTTTCATTTTCCAAATTAGTGGGAAAAGCAAAACAATTTTCCAATATTCATTGTTTTATCATTAAATGTTATACTTTTCTTATGTAAATTGTTCAATGGGGATATGATTCTTTAAATTATATTATTAGTGTGTAACTAGCATATGTGTTGTGTGCCATTTCACATGTCCTAACATATATATATGCTTTTGAAGCCATTACAATTAAGAAAATGATCATATCCTCTTAAATCTTGGAAAAGACTGTGTAGAATTTGACAGTAAGTTGTTTCAATCTAGAGTTTTTTGTGAGAATATTTTTAACCATAAACTGAAGGTCTAAAGTATGTATTGAGTTATGTAGGACATTTTTGACTTTAAAAAGTTTTTGGTAGTTTGTACCTTTTGTACCTTTGTATCCATTTCATCTAAAGCTAAAAGTTTTTGACATAAAATTATTCGTGTCTCCCATTAGCTTAGTGATATCTCTAGAATCTGTTATACTCTACCTTTCATTACTGATGCTAGCAGCTGTGTCCTCCCTCTTTTTCCCATGAATATAGCAGAGATTTTTTTTTCTAAAGCACTAGTTATTTCCACTCACTATACTTTCCCCGGTTTTCCTGGTACATTTTCTGTTTCTACTTCTTAGGTGCCTTATACTGACTTTTTGGATTTTCTTCTGCTTGATGTGAGTTTACCTTTTGACTTTAAGTGAGATGTGACATATTTTATCTAACTGGATAATAGATATTCCTAAATCCCTATAAAGAGTCTTGATCTTTGTTTTGGACACAGTTATATTAATTGGGAAATTTTTAGTTCTCCTTGTCAAGCAGAATTGGAGAAGCAGTTCTTTTCCCTTCTACTGAGGCAATGCTTTTCTCCTCTACTGGAAGTCTTTGGACTTCAAGACTTCTCTTTGCTCAGGAAGGACCACAATAAATCAGCATCACTGGTGTATCATTTTAGGTTTTTCCTTTTTCTGGTCTCTACTTTCCTCCCAGAATTGTTTTGATGAACAGTCAGGTGAGCAGTAAGATGAATACTCAGGGCCCTGTGCAGAATTCTGAATCTGTCTCTCTCTCCCTTCCCTTCTTTTATTTCATGAACCTATTATTTTGTACCCTATCTGAAAATATAGCTTTGTTTTCTCCAGATTACAAACTCTGTGTTCTCTGCTCTGGCATCTTCAGTATATGCATCTGCTCACCTTTCAGAACTGGCTTTGCTTACTTTTCATCCACAATTAATTGGTCTATTTTTATGCAATGGACACTGTATCAGGAAGATTATTTGTATAAACATGGATAGTTCTGGATTATGGTGTATCATCTTTTAAAGATTTGTTGTTGTTGTTGTTGATTCTGTTGCATCTCTGTGGTCACTATTAGGCTGTAGAACTTGAAATTGGCCTTCAGTTTAAAGTACTACAGTGTATTAAGTTGCTCTGCCTACACTATACACATACAATTCTTTTCTTTCCTCTTAATATGTATGTTACACAATTTGGGAGTCTTTTAAACAGACCCACTAAAGTAGTACCCCAGTTCCCTCACCATGCATCCTGTTCAGCATGAAAGAAGCCAGAGCAGTGTACATTCAATTTCCTATTGAACATTTGGGTAATCTCTTCAGAGGATGGTGTGATGAGAATAGGAGGTAGGAATTGGCTAAGCAGTTAGTGTAAAAAGACCCCAAATAAAAGTAGCCAGTTTCTTGACTAAAAGTCAAAATGTTCTTGGGCCTCATAGCTACATACTCTGTTCCAAAGGCCAAAAATATCAAAATTATTTGGAAGCTCTTATCTAATCCCTAAAAGGTTTTAAGGGTTATCTCTTCAGAGGGGTGAATGTCAGAGTAGCAAAAAGCCCCATAAATATAACTGGTCAAGACTATAAAATCCCTAGCCTATCTGTTGGAGGACCCACACTTCCAGTCTCACTGGTCAATCACCTGGTGATAGAATCACCCCTAGGCAGGCAGGTTCACTTTAAGTTATGCTAAATAGATGGGTGGAAATCCTGGGATGTTAACGAGGTAGTGGATTTTTCCTGTCTGGAATACCGCTTTGTAATCCAGAACTCTGCAGAATTTCTCACCAGCCACAGTCATGTAGATCTCTGTAAGTCTGTTGGCTTTCTGCCGTTTGGGTCCATTCTTCAATTCTTTTATAAATGAGACTAAGAACCCTCCAGGGGACCCTCTTTCCCCTATTTCAGTACAGGCCAAAACTGTGGACATATGGTGTCTTACTTTAATTAAGAGACAAAATGACTTACACTAACAGTATGTGAAGGTGCTTTGGAGACAATGATAGACTGGCACCATCCTTTGAAATATTCAGAAAAAAAATCATTTTTCACCCTTTTATATGTTCAGAATGTAGCATTATCAGAAACCCTCAAAAAATCTACAGTTTGTAAAAACTGACAAAAAATATGTATATTTGGTCTTTTTGACTTCAACCCAAAATGAATTGGTTCTGGAAGTTAATTTTTGTCACCCAAGACTTTAGATGATACTAAAAATACATAAAATACAAACCAGCTTTGCTTTGGGTGGCAACCACTTTAATAATTTAGTTATTTATCTCCCTCTGCCTCCCTGGGCCTGCAAAACCCGCAGGCCTCTCTCTGACCCGCAGGCCTTTCTCTGGGGTAAGTCCATCGTGCCCTCTGTGCCTTGACTCCCTGAGCCTCATTCACCCTCCCATCTCCCCTGCAGGTCTCTCCTCCTAGCCTGGGTGTTACGCCCAGATCTCGCAACCCCCAATGACCACCAAGGAGTCTGGAGTGTATGCAACAGCAAAAAGCCTTTATTCAGGCTTAAGCTCGGGCCCTCAGGTTTCACCAATGCTGAGGATCCATACTGAGAGCCCCGATCTAGGGTGGGGAAGGCTTTTACATGGAAGTTTCACAGAAGCCCGCATGCCCCAAGCAACCTTTAAAATGACTGAATGGTCCTATGACCTGAGTACAGGGAGGATTCTTATTGGTAGGGGCTGTCTTTAGGGCATTGGAATGGGCTGACTGTTTTCTGTGGGGCCAGAAGTTTCTGTTTTTACCTTATAAGGCTGCTATATGCCTGGGCTTGCTTGATCTGTAGCTTTCCAGGATGGGGATGGTAACTGAAGATTACAACATGCCTGGGCAGGCCCGGGCTTGCCTGAAACAGTTAGTCAAAATGGAATTAGTGCCACCTTAAGCCAAGCAAATTACAGAAGCAAAAAGAAGCAGTTAGACGAGTCAGGGTCCCACATTTTCCCCTCTCCTAGTAACTAGGGATGACCCAATCATGGGTCTGGGTTGGGGTCTCTAATGAGGGGTCTATGGGCTGATACTGGGTCCTCAGGACCATGAGCTGTACTGTACTCACCTGTTCTCTAATGAAGGCAGTCAGCCGATTGATGACACATGGCCCAATAGTTAACATTAGTACTATGATGTCTAGGGGTTCTCGACAGCCCACTAGGGGGCATTCGGCCAGGACTATGATGTCTAGGGGTTCTCGACAGCCCGCTAGGGGGCATTCGGCCAGGACTATGATGTCTAGGGGTTCTCGACAGCCCACTAGGGGGCATTCGGCCAGGACTATGATGTCTAGGGGTTCTTGACAGCCCACTAGGGGGCAGTTGGCCATGCCAACCACCTGGTTTCTCCCTTGGTACATTTTCCTGACAGAGAGTGTTGGGAAGGTCAGGGTGAGCGTTGCCAGAGGACAACATAGAAGCCATTAAGAACAATAAAGTCTTAGCTTGAGGGGGTTGTCTGTGTCCTTTTCATGTTTTGGGCTTCAGTGCAGTAATCAGCAGAGGGCGAAGGTCAGCAGAGGGTGAAACTCGTCTGGGTCTGGGTGTGGGTTCGCTAGCTGGATGTGGGTGTGATGAATCCAGGCAGTAACTCCATTTTCACTGCAGTCGAGGTAGTCAGGAGCACCATGTACGGTCCTTTCCAGTGAGGTTCTAGGGTCTCACAGTGGTGTCTGTGGATGTAGACCCAATTGCCAGACTGGTAGTTGTGTGGGGTAGGAGGAGTGGTCTCATAAATAGCTTTCAGACGGGGCCATACGTCCTTGTGGGCATGTGCCATAGCCTCAAGAGAATCAAGCAATTGATGGTTATCAAACTCAGCAAGAAATTCAGCTTTTAAATTGGGGAGGATGGGAGAGGGTCTTCCAAACATGATTTCAAATGGAGTTAAACCTAACAGGTAGGGTGAGTTTCATACCCTATATTGAGCAAAGGGAAGGAGAGCCACCCAGTCCCTGCCAGTCTCCATGGTTAATTTAGTAAGGATCTCTTTTAGGGTTGTATTCATCCTCCCTACCTGTCCAGAACTCTGGGGCTGATAGGCACAATGTAATTTCCATTTTGCCCCCCAATACTTTTGCTAACTCTTATGTTACCTGTGAGGTGAATGATGGTCTGTTTTCTGAGCTCAGAAGAATGAGCTCTATCATACCTTGGAAGAATGTCTTCTAGTAGCTGCTTGATGACCATTTGTGCAGTTTCATGCTTGGTGGGGTACACTTCAGTCCATCCTGAAAAAGTATCTACCAGAAATAAAGATATTTATAACCATATTTTCCTGGTTTTAATCTCTGTAAAATCCATTTCCCAGTGGGCTCTGGGCTTGGAGCCTCTCAGCCGGGTCCCCTGTTCTTTGAGAAGGTTCTCAGCATTCGTCAGTCTACAGCTAAGACATTTGAAGGTGACTGAATTGACATGTGATTGGAGGTTCAGAACCTTGAGATGGGCGTTTCTTAGGAGGTCTTCTGTCTTTCGAGTGCCCAGGTGGGTGGTCCGGTGGATGTGATTGAGAAGATCTTTGGCTAGGTTACTGGGCAGGATAATCCTGCAGTCCCCTGTGTGCCACCAGGCATCAGTCTTTTGGATCATGGGAAGTTTGTGTAGCAGCTTCAGATCTTCCTGAGAATAATCAGGTTGGTCTGGCAGTATGGTTGGCCTTGGGTCCGGCAGATGGATAGCCAGGACTAAGGCTGCTTTCAGGGCCGTCTCCTTGGAAACCTCATCTGCCGTCTGGTTTCCTCGGGCTATAGGCATATCTGTCTTTTGGTGCCCAGGGCAGTGGATGATAGCCAGTTTCTTGGGTAGCCATAGGGCAGCCAGTAAGTCTAGGATCTCTTGTTTGTTTTTAATAGTCTTTTCCTCAGCTGTGAGCAGCCCCCTCTCCTGGTCGATGGCCCCATGTACATGGGCTGTGGCAAAGGCATACCGGCTATCCGTATACACATTCAACTTTTGTCCTTACTAATTTAAGAGCCTCGGTCAAGGCTATCAGCTCAGCCCTCTGGGCTGAAGTCCCTCCAGATAAAGCTGCCACCCAGACAGTTTCAGTGTCTGTTACTACTGCTGCCCCCATGTACTTCTGTCCATTTTGCACAAAACTGTGGTCATCGGTGAGCCAAGTGGCTTCTGCATCAGGAAGTGACTGGTCAGTCAGGTCATTTCTAAGCCCGTGCACTTGGCTCAGGGTCCCCGTGAAATCATGCAAGGGCGAATCCAGGTCTGGATTGAGCATCAGGGTGGCCAGATTGAGGTCTGTGCTCTGGAGAAAATGGATACTCGGGGGGTTAAGGAGCAAGTTTGATAGTGAGTAGTGAGTCATCTGGGCATTGTTCAACCAGTGATCGGATGGCTGCTTGAGAATTCCCTCGATGGCATGATGGGTTGTGATATATAATTCTTGCCCTAAGGTTAACTTGTCCACATCTTTGACTAGAAGAACTGTGGCTGCTATAATTCACAAACATGGCAGCCATCCAGTGGCAACTGCGTCCAGTTTTTTTGATAGATATGCCACCAGCCTATTCCAGGGCCCCAGAGTCTGAGTTAGGACTCCTTTGGCCACCCTCTTCTTTTAATCTATGAACACATGAAACGGCTTAGTAACATCCAGAAGTCCTAGGGCTGGGGTGGCCAGAAGGGCCTGTTTGATCTTACTGAAGGCCTTTTCCTGGACCTCCATCCAAACAAAGGGCTCGCTTTCCCATGTGACTTCATAGAGGGGCTTCACCAATTCAACAAATCCTGGGCTCCATAAGCTGCAGAATCCTGCTGACCCCAGGTATTCTCTCACCACCCTCTGGGAGTGGGGGGTAGGTATCTTTAGCACTGTCTCTTTCCTGGCATCTGTAAGCCATCTTTGTCCTTCCTTTAATATGTATCCCAGATAGGTGACCTCTCTCTGGCATATTTGTGCTTTCTTGGCAGATGCCCAATATCCCAATCTGCCAAGGGTCACCAGGAGATCTCTGGTTCCCTGTTGACATTGCGAGGCATTATCAGCAGCTATTAAGATGTCATCCACATATTGTAATAGGGTAAGCTGGGGGTGGTCCAGCTGGTAATTACCCAGGTCTTCATGGAGAGCCTCATCAAACAGGGTGGGTGAATTTTTGAATCCCTTCAGGAGGTGGGTCCAAGTCAGCTGCCTGTTGAAGCTGATCTCCTGGTCTTGTCATTTGAAAGCAAAGAAGGACTGACTCTCTTTGGCCAGAGGCAGGCTAAAGAAGACATCTTTCAAGTCTAACGCCATGTACCAGTTTCTGGAAGGTGGCAAGGAACTCAGGAGAGTGTAAGGATTAGGTACTGTTGGATGAACATCCATAACCCACTTGTTTATCTTTCTCAAGTCCTGGACTGGTTGATAGTCAGTTGAATTTGGTATTTCGAATGGCAGGAGGGGGGTATTCCAAGCCAATTGGCAAGGCACCAAGACACCTTGATCCCTCAGGCATTGTATATGAGGAGTGATCCCCAGTCTCTCCTCCTGGGACACAGGGTACTGTTTAACTCTGGCAGGTAAGATTCCAGGCTTAAGCTCTATCCAGATGGGGGGCCAGTGGGCAGCCATCCCTATGCCCCTGTCTCGGCCCAGGCTATGGGGAACTCCTTTAGCCAGGTGGAAACCTCCTCCTCTGGTGTAGAGGCCAGTTTTTGATGTAACCTAAGTTCATCTTCCAGTTGCAGGGTGAGTACCTGGATTGGGTGACATTCTTGGTCAGTCATTTGGGCCCCACTAGGGGTGAAATGAATGTGGGCTCCAATTTTGGTGAGCAAGGCTCTGCCCAAGAGTGGGTAGGGGCACTCTGGCATGACCAAGAAGGAGTGGGACACCCAGCCTTTGGCCAGGTTCATGAGTATTGGTTCATGCCAGTAGCCCCTGTACCCAGAACTTTTTATGTGATAGTTTTCATTGGGGCTCAGTTAATACTGAGTGTTGGGCACCCGTGTCCACATGGAAGCTCAGGGGCATCCCCTCCACTTTGAGGGGTACCCTAGGTTCAGGGAGGGGATCTGAACCCTGACCGCAACAGTCACTCATTTCTCCGAGCTCTAAGATTTGCACTCCTTCTCGGGCCCTGCCTTGCCCAGCAGGTTTTTCTGGGCAATCTTTCATCCAGTGGCCCATCTTTTTGCAATAGGCACATTGGTTCCTCTGTAACCTTGGTCACCCTTCCCGGGCTTTCCTACCTGAGTCAGCAGAGAGGTAGTGCAGTTGGTGTTCCCACTCATCAGGCGACTTTGTAGTCATAGCCAGAAGGATCTTAACAAAGTCTTGGGTCTGCTTGGTGCTAGCATCAGCTGTGGCTCAAGCCTGTTTTTCTTCTGGGCTTTCTCTGTGGTTATAGACCCTCTCTGCCACTGCCAAAAGCTCTGGCAGAGTCTTATCTGCCAATCTATCTAGTTTCTGTAATTCGTGCCTAATGTCGGGTGCTGACTGGTTGACAAAGGCCAATACTACTGTATTCTTGTTTTCTGGTGCCTCTGGATTGATGGGTGTATAGGTGCGGAATGCCTCAAGGATCCTCTCTAAAAAAGCTGCTGGGGATTCTGTCTTTTCTTGCTGCACATCATTAATCTTAGCCAAATTAGGTGGATGCCTTGTGGCAGTCCGTAGACGCCCCCATTAGAGTCTGGCAGTAGACCCAGAGCCTCTCCTTACTTTCTGCCACATTGAAGTCCCAGTTTGGTCAGATGAACAGGAAGGCTTCATCAGTCAGTGCCTGGTTGGTGATGGGATTCTCATCCACACTGGGGATCAGTTTCCGGGCCTCAGTTTGGATCTGGTCCCTCTCCTCAGTGGTAAATAGAACCTGTAATAGCTGCTGGATGTCATCCCAAGTGGGCTGATGGGTGAAAAGAACAGATTCTAATGGATCAGTAAGGCCCTGTGGTTTCTCAGAGAATTAGGCCATTTGCAATTTGCAATTATAGAGGTCACTGGTGGCAAAAAGCCAATATTGCATCTGTTGGTCTCCTGCCTCATTAAGTGGTCCCACTGCCCTTAAGGGAAGGATGGTTGAGTCTGACACTGCTCATAGCTTTCCTCTCTGTACCCTCCTCTGAGTTTGGGGGGGGTCTCATCTCTAGGGGCTTGGGCTGCGTCAGCCTCTCCTGGGGGCTTTAAATGCCCTGGTTGTGCCAGCAATGTGGGAAAATATGGGGGAGGCTCATGCAGAAGTCCTTCCTCTGTTCCATCCTGGAGAACAGGATAAAGTGGGGCAGATGGTTTAGTTTGACCTTTCTGCCGCTTGTCATCACGCAGGGTGAGGATGGTTGTCTTTGAACCCTGTGGTGGCAAAAATGGTTTGAACCATTCAGGGGACTCTTCAACCATGGCCTGCCAGGTCGCAATATAAGGAACCTGGTCAGGATGTCCTGGCTGCCTGAAAATAATATTTTGAACTGAAAATAGTGGGGAGGTCAAACATTCCCCCTTCCAGCCATCCAACATCAAAGGTTGGTCATTCATTCCTGCAAAGGACAAAGAGTCTGCCCTTTTTGACCTCCAGCCTTTGTCCTCTAGCCTTTTTTATGAAGTCAGAAAAATGATCCTGGAAAAGGCTGAATGGTGTTACTTGACTTTGTCCCATGTCCTAAGTAAGTCACAACATGGAAAGCACAAAGACACACACTGACAAAATAATATTTCCCAGCACCTTAAACAAGAACTGAAAGTGGGATGTTGGCCTCTCACTGGTCCCCTGGCATGACCTGCCTTTCCCTTCCAAAGTTACCAGTGGGATCCAATCCCCATCAGGTGGGTCCGGGATGTCTCCTGAGTCCCATGGCCTGGGGTCTTCCAGCGTGTTGGCCTATACCGCTAACAGGCTAACAAGGTAACGGGTGCCTCAAAACAAGAGCACGCAACACACACAAATGAGAGGAAAAAGACACCGGCCGGACCAGGCTCAATGCAGCGGGGGTCTTGAGGGGGTCTTGGGGATCCTGGGATGAGCCCCCAAATGTTACACCCAGATCTTGTGAGTCCCAATGACCACCGAGGAGCCTAGAGTGTATGCAACAACAAAGAGCCTTTATTCAGGCTTAAGCTCGGGCCCTCAGATTTCACCGATGTAGCAGATCCATACTGAGAGCCCCAATCTAGGATGGGATAGGCTTTTACAGGGAAGTTTCAGAGAAGCCCGTATGCACCAAGCATCCTTTAAAATGATTGGATGGTCCTATGCCCTTGGTATGGGGAGGATTCTTATTGGTAGGGGCTGTCTTTAGGGCATTGGAATGGACTGACTGTTATCTGTGGGGCCAGACGTTTCAGTTTTTACGTTATAAGGCTGCTATATGCCTGGGTTTGCTTTATCTACAGCTTTCCAGGATGGGGGTTGTAACTAAAGATTACAACACGCCTGGGCAGTCCCAGGCTTGCCTGAAACAGCTAGTCAAAATGGAGTTAGTGCTGCCTTAAGCCAAGCAAATTACAGAAGCAGAAAGAAGTGGTTAGTTGAGTCAGGATCCCACACTGGGTCTTGTCCCATTCCTTGTCTTGGGGCACCAGACACCTGGGGAACCCCTACTCCTTCCTGATACTTTTCATCCAGACCAACTCAGTGCCTTCTCTGGTCCCCAGGAGTACTGCTTCTGGACATGTTCCCACCCTCACGTCCTTCTACTTCCCTGGGCCTGCAGGACCTCTCTCTGACACGCAGGCCTCTTTCTGGGGTAAATCCATCCCACCCTCCATGCCTTGACTCCCCCAATGCCCTCTTCTGAGTTCCATGGGCATAGCATGTCATGGGTGCACTTACATACAGGCAATAGACTCATACATATAAAATAAAAAATAAAATATTCTAAAAAATAAAATAACATAGGCATACAGGAAGGAGAAGAATCCCACTATAATGGCATGGACTAGATCTTGAACAGAATTGTGGAAGAAAATTTCCAAAAATTAAAGAAAGACATGCCCATACAAGAAGCATATAGAAGACCAAACAGACAGGACCAGAAAAGAAACTCTCCATGGCACATCATAGTAAAAACACTAAATGTACAAAACAAAGAGACAATCTTGAAAGCTGCAAAAGAGAAACAACAAGTCTCATATAAAGGAAAACCCATTAGGATTACAGCGGACTTTCCAGTGCAAACTATGAAAGCCAGAATAGCCTGGACCAAAGTATTCCCAGTTTTAAATGACCACAGATGCCAACCCAGATACTATACCCAGCCAAAATGTCTATTATAGTCAACGGGGAAAGAAAAATCTTCCATGATTTAAGTGTTCTGAAGGAATTCATGTCCACAAATAGCCTTTCAGAGAGTTCTGGAAGCAATAAAAAGAGCTGAAGAAAGGAATGGCTATACCCAAGGGGTTGTGGAAAAAAATCCAATGAAGGTATAACTGTGGAAAAGCACAGCTATATCAAGAATGTGAACAGAAATAAAAATGACAGGACTCAATACACAACTTTCATTAATAACTTTAAATATTAATGGACTGAACTCCCCAGTCAAAAGACACAGACCAGGTGTGGTCCAGATAACCAAAAGAAAGAAAGATCACCTCCAAATCAACAAAATCAGAGATTAAAAAGGAAACATCACAACAGACACCAGAAAGATACAGAACATTATAAGGGAATACTTTAAAAACCTATATGCTACCAAATTTGAAAACCTAAAAGAAATGGATGGATATCTAAAAGCATGGGAACCAAAAAAACTAAACCAAGAGGAAATTGACATCTTAAAGAGACCAATAACACAAAAAGAAATGGAAACAATAACACAAAACCTCCTGACTGAAAAAAGCCCAGGACCAGATGGATTGACAGCAGAATTCCATCAGGCATTTAAAGAAAATCTACATCCAATACTACTTAATTTATTCAAAACATTGAAATGGAGAGAGAACTTCCCAATTCCTTCTTTGAATCCAGCATTACTGTAATACCAAAGACAGGTAAACATACAACCAAAAAAGGATACTATAGACCCATATGCTTAATGAACATAGATGCAAAAATTCTCAACAAGATACTTGCAAACTGCATACAGATACACATCAAAAAGATCATCCACCATGATCAAGTTGGCTTTATCCCAGAGATGCAGGGATGGTTCAATATACCTAAGTCAATAAACATTATAAATCATATAAATGAGGTCAAAGACAAGAACGACATGGTCATCTCAATAGATGCTGAGAAGGCCTTTGACAAAATTCAACATGCATTTATGTTCAAAGTCCTAGAGGGAACTGGACTGGAGGGAACATACTTCAACATAATTAAAGCCATATATAACAAACCCACAGCAAACATCATTGTAAATGGAGAAAAACTGGAAGCATTCCCATTGAAATCAGGAACCAGACAAGGCTGTCCACTATCTCCACTTCTCTTTAACATAGTACTTGAAACTCTTGCAAGAGCAATAAGAAAAGAGAAGGAAATTAAAGGAGTAATAATTGGAAAAGAAGAGATCAAATTACTCATTTTTGCAGATGATATGATATTATATCTAAGAGATGCAAACTCCACCCGAAAACTCCTAGAAATTTTTAACACATTCAGTAACGTGGCAGGTTACAAAATTAACCTACAAAACTCTGTAACCTTTCTATGTACCAATAACGAGCAATCAGAGAAAGAGCACATGGAAACATACCCCTTCACAATAGCTATAAAAAAAAATCTCAGAATAAACCTGACCAAAGACATTAAAGAGCTCTACAATAAAAATCTTAAATCCTTAAGAAAGAGATTGAGGAAGACATCAGAAGATGGAAGGACCTCCCATGCTCATGGATAGGAAGAATTAATATTGTGAAAATGACCATCCTACCAAACGTCATTTATAGATTCAATGCAATGCCAATCAAAATTTCCATGACATTTTTCACAAAATTGGAAAAAACTATCCTAAGAGTCATATGGAAGCACAAAAGAACTTGAATAGCCAAAACAACCCTGAACATGAAGAGCAAAGCCAGGAGGATTACTATACCAGATTTTAAGCTGTATTAAAGAGTTATAGTCACAAAAACAAGATCAGCATTGACACAAAAATAGACCAATAGATCAATGGAACAAAATTGAAGACCCAAATATGAGTAAATGCCATTTTAGCCACCTGGTATTTGACAAAGGGGCCAGCAATATTCACAAGAGGAAAGACAGCATGTTCAGCAAATGGTGCTGGGGAAACTGGATCTCCACTTGTAGAAGAATGAAACTAAACCCCTATCTTTCTCCCTCCACAAAAGAGAATTCCAAATGGCTCAAAGACCTCAATGAAAAGCCTGAAACTCTGAGACTGTAGAAGAAAACATTGGGAAAAACCTACCAGATATAGTTATAGGAAAGGATTTTCTAAACCGGACATCAACTGCCCAGGAAATAAGGCCATGCGTCAACAAATGGGACCTCATTAAACTAAAAAGCTTCTGTTCATCAAAAGAAGCAACCAAGGAAGCTGGAAGCGATCAAAAAACCCACAGAATGGGAGAAAATCTTTACCAGTGACACATCTGACAGAGGTTTAATATCCAGAATATATAACCAACTCAAAAAACAGAGAATCAAGACAAGAAGTAACCCAATTAAAAGATGGGCTAAGGAGCTGAACAGAGAGTCCTCAAAAGAATAAGTAAAGATGGCTATGAAACATCATAAAAGATGTTCAACCTCACTAATAATTAGGGAAATGCAAATTAAAACCACTTTAAGATTTCATGTTACCCCAGTCAGATGGGCTAAGATCAAGAGAACAAACGATACCAAATATTAGAGAGGATGTGGGGAAAGGGGAACACTCATCCACTGCTGGTGGGGCTGCAAACTGGTTCAATCCCTATGAAAAGCAGTGTGGAGAACTCTTAAAAAACTATAAATGAACCTACCACTTGACTCAGTTATACCACTCCTTGGCATATACCCAGAGATCTCATCCTATTGTAGAAACATTTGTATATCCATGTTTGTTTCTGCTCTTTTCAGAATAGCTAAGAGAAGGAAGCAACCTAAGTGTCCCTTAATTGATGAGTGGGTAATGAAAATATGGTTCATTGATACGATTGAGTTTTACTCAGCAGTAAAGAAAGATGAAATCATGAAATTCACAGGTAAATGTATGGAACCAGAAAATGTTATACTAACTGAAGTAAAACAGACTCAGAAAAATAAACAACATATGTTCTCCCTCATATGTGGATCCTCAAACCAGTAATGAGTGTGTAGCAAGACATAACTATAGGAACTAGGATAATGGAAAGGAACCAGGGAGGTAAAGGAAGAGAAAGAACCTGAACGAGAAGAACAGTAGGAAACAGGTCTTAATAAGGGAGATATGGATAAAAATTGGGTTAGTTTAAGGGAGGGGGGAGGGAAGGGTATACAAGAAACCTAGGGGATAAAGGGAAAGAAGGAGCTCCAGAGAGGTAGGACCATAGGAGAAGGTTATTATTAAGGGAGAAAGGGGGTAAATGGGGGCTCCTTAAGTGGAAAACAATGATGGAGGGGTGAAACAATGAGAGCGATAAACAATGCCTAGCTAGTTTTGAAAACCAGAGGGAACCATATTACTCCTACAATCTACTGACAAATTATACATAGCAGATCAAGAAATATATGTCTAGGTATGGTTTGTCTGAGAACAACTGGTCTTTGGCCAAGATTAATCTACATGACACACAGTAATTAAAAGCACCAGACTGGAAGAACTAATTTTCTTGGGTGTTTAACAGACATACTTTGAGGCCTATAATAATTTGGTCAGAGGGACCTAAAGGACACTTTTTACTCCTTTCCCTCCTAGGTCAACTAGTTCCAGGGGACTATGAGCATCTCTCAGTGTCCTGTAATTGTTGTGGGTCACCTGTCCTCTTGATCAAGGAGGTTGAGGAGACCCCACCAGATGGACTTGAACCAGTGTCCAGTCTACAAAGAGGAGGGTCAACACAGGATTCATTTCCTCCATGCTTCCAAGTGAAACCAGTCATGGTCAAGCAGGACCTTTGATTAATCTTCACATAGGTGGAACTGGTAAAAGATCCCTGAGGACAGATTCTCAAGTGACCTCAAGAGTAAAAATAAATTGGTTTATCTGGGCCAACTGTATGGACTTAAGCACCCAAAAGGAAAGTTTAACCAAAGATTAAAGGGTCAATAAAATTTCTTAAGAGTCCATATGCATAGCTAAAGGCTACATAACAAGCAGCAATGCATGGCAGGTGATGCCTTCTTTTGAGTTGTTCCCAGGGTGGCCAAAGGGACTCCCAGATAGTAAGCCAGCATAGAACTGGGAAAATGAACAGCAGACCCAAATCTTTTCTAAAGGAATATTGACAACTGATTACTGCTAGATGAGGAACAGCTGACCCTCCTAAAATGAAGACCTCTAGATAGGCTGACTAGATTCATCAGAAGGGCAAGTTGTCGGGAATGGCTGGGGGTGCCAGCAACACAGCAGACAGTAGGAGGGATATCAGAGTATAAGGGCTCTAGTGGGGGGATGAAGTCTATTGGAGGGTGCTATCTGGGAAGTGGGTGTATAATTGAATGAGATGGTTTGGGATGTTCTATGTGATATAGACACACACACAAAAAATTTCAACAAATTTTTAAAAATGTATTTTATTTGAGGAGGAAGCATGGAAATTTACATCGTGCTAATTAGTAGAGGTGATAAACAATGCCATTGAAATCTGCCCAATGACTTTATAGACATACACAGGCGCCAAGGATCCAAGTGCAACCTGTTATGAAGCAATCAAAGACTGTGTAATTTTGGGAGACTCTTGTTCTACCCCAGACAACAACTCAAAGGAAGGCTTCTCCTGTCTGGCATGTTTCTTGTTATGTAGCCTTTAGCTAAACATATGAACTCTTAAAAAATTATATTGGCCCCTTTAATCTTTGGTTATACTTTCAATATTGTATAACTATATTAATTCAACTGTGAACCTAGAAACTTCCACCCACTTGTGAGATTTGCTGTTTTTCTGGAGTGTGTTACTCAATATGTTAAAGCTGTAGTGAAAAGCTCCTAATGATTTAGTTATTAAAAATTTTTAAAAATTATTAAAACAATAAAAATTTTTCAAAGCATAAAAATTTGCTCCTTAATAATTAGTAGATGTGAAAAACATTATCATTGAAATCTTCCTGATGACTTTATATCCATGATCAGATGCCAAGGAACTCAGAAATTAACCAACTGTGACTAGTAATAATCTGATAGAGATTAGAAACGCATGTGTGAATATCTTAATGTCAATTGCATTAAAAATGAGGTTTTCTGCATGAAACTCTGCATTTTAATAATGAAATGGAGACCATTTTTAAAGGTTAAAATCTCATTTAATTTTATGTCTTATAGGGTTTATACTGAGTTCAATATTGTATAACTGTATTGATTCAATAATTATATTAATTCAACTGTAAACCTAAAAATTTACAGCCAATTTTGAAAATGATGCATCCTACCTCAGGAAACCGTTATTGAATATGTCAATTGTGTTGTAAATGAAATGTTTTTTTAAGTATGTGGTTATTAAATAAATAATTTAAAAAATTTAGTTATTTATCAAACCAGAATTTTTCAAACTCTCATGTTAAAATCATTGGATTCATCTTTTTTTCTAATATCTTATCCTAAAGATATTTGTCAAAGATTTAACCATTTCGACATGATCTGTCTACTTCATCCAGATTTGTAGCTTTGTTTGGAATATTTTTTCTAAATCATTTATTCTATTGATTTCAGAACAAACTTCAGAATATTTTTCCTTAAACTGTTAATAAACAGTGCTTTGCAGCAATGGTATTATTTTTAGATGTTAAATAATATATTGCTCTAATTTTTTAATGTTTTAACTATCAAACACTATATTAAAACAGTTATAACAATTGTAAATGTCTCGAGAATTTCCCAAATGATCTACAGGGAGCAAAGTCCCTCTGCCTGAGAGTTGAAACTGCTGAGGACAGCCTTTTCCAGGTTTGCAGATATGTTCACCAGCATCTACCCCACCCTCTACCTGACAGGCCCTTACTCAGGAAATCCCCTCACTTGCAGTGATACTCTGTTGGTCAATTTTGTCCTTTCTCAGACTCAAGACCATCATGATACTGAAATTTTCTTATTCTTTATGTAGTACATATAAATCATCATTACCTTTTCTCAGATTTTACTCCTGTCTTGTCCTAATGCCTGCTCAATTTCAAGGCCATGCCCTTTCAATGATCTTTCATTCTTTTCACAGGTATTTCTCCCCCTCTGAAAATGACTTTCTTGCTGTCCAAATTATCCATTTAAGGATAGCCTTGAAAGCTATGAGGATGGATCTGTATTTTATTCATCTACTATTTTCTAAAACTACAGGACAGCTTCCATCATCCACTTGGCACTAAGTAAATGGTATTTAATAAGAACCATTGTGAAAGGGATATGATTAATGTTCATATTTCTAGAAAGGAACTATGTCTTCGAATTATTAATTAATTATCATTTTACTAATGAATTTAGCTAAATTAGGCCCTTAAATTACAATTTACTCACACAAGGAATTCTTAAAGCACTATATTCTGTACATTGACTAATCAATATTTTGCTTCTGTTTATTTGGTTGAAAACAAGCTATTTTCTTCCTGCATTTTGATACTTTTAAAATAATATGAGGATTTGATTGCATGACCCAAATTTGATTTTTTTTGGTCTTTTTTTTGAGACAGGGTCTCCCTGTAGCCCCAGCTGTCCTGGAACTCACTATGTAGACCAGGCTGGCCTTGAACTCACAGAGATCCACCTGCTTCTGCCTCCCAAGTGCTGGAATTAAAGGCGTGAGCCACCACACCCAGCTCCAAATTTTATATACTCATATTGAGACATTTATTACTTTTATAATCCATATGAAGAAAATTAAAAGTAGCTTAGTCCATTTTCTGTTGCTATAATTAAATGCTTGAGACCACAAATTTATTGAACAAAGGTCTTATTTTACATTTTGTGATGTTTAGTAGGTCAGAGTCATGACACTGGCATCCTGATGGCATCTGATGAGTCTTCTTGTTGCATCGTGATGTGATAGAAAATAGCACATGACGAGATGGTGTGTGTCAACACAGGTATCTTATTCTCTTTTTATGAAATCATAAAGCAATCAGAAAGGCTATCCCAGCGGGTTTATCAGATCTAATTGCCTCTAATTTGGCTCCATTTCCAAATACCATCATCATATGAATTTTCAGATTTCATTTTAGTTGATTTGGGGAAAACGTGGCAAACAGAATTAAAATACTTAACTTTTGTTCACTTTCTTATGAGTTTGGTATTTCTTCTGTAGTATTTTATTAACTCAAAATTAAAAGATTATACCAATGTTACCCAAAAAGTATTCTGCTAATATCAAGTAGTTCATGGAAACAAAAAGTTAGTTTTATAAGTTTTGGAGACTTTAGGGTATATTTTTCCTTAGCAAATTTATGATTCACAATAACAAGTTAAAAGTTAGATTTTTTAAAACACATCAAATCCAGTTTTTGCTGGCCATATACTCTTGGGTGTGTGAACATTCACTGGAGCATGGTTGGCCTAGCAAGGGCCATATCTTAAATAAAACTTCCTTCTCCCAGCAGCTATCAATTTCCTATGGGGTAGGGACAACACTGCCCCCGCCCCACCTCTCTGTGCTGGGACTTTATTTATTTGAGCTTGGACAGGGGTTGTGTATACTGTCAAAAGCATGGTGAGTTCTTATGTGTGCCTGTTCTGTTGTGTCCAGAAAACAGTTTCCTTCTAGTCATCTACTTCCTCTCCTTCTTTTAATCTTTCCCTTCCATCTTCTACAATGATCCCTCAGCTTTGGGAGGAGAGGGTGTGATATAAGCATCCCATTTAAAATTTTTTTATTTATTATTTTCATTTTATGTGTATGAGTGTGTTGCCTGCATGTATGTGAGTGCACCCATGTCATGCCATGGAGGTCAGAAGAAGGCTTCAGATTTCCCTGGAACTAGAGTTAAGGATGGTTCGTATCCACCATGTGGGTGCTGGGAATCGAACCTGGGTCCTCTGCAAGAGCAGTCAGTGCTCTTAACTACTGAGCAATTTCTGCAGCCCCAAGCATCCTATTTAAGACTGAGCATTCCACACTCTCTTATTATCTGTTGCTTGACCACTGTGGGTCTCTGTTAATTGCCATCTTCTGCCAAAAGAAGCTCCATTGAGGAAGACTGAGAGATGCACTGATCTACAGGTCATTAGGAGTTTAATATTATGTCCACTTAGCAGACTAATAGTAGGTTCTCCTAGGGCCTACAATCTGATTCCACAGGTTCTTGGCCCTAACAATGGTTTGTATTATGAAGCATGAGTTCTAGCTTATTGAGCGTGCCTTAATAAGGTGTAAACAGTTGTTGCTTACCTCCAAGAGATAAGCGTCATTATTGTACCATTGGGGATATCTTGCTGGTCACTCATCACTGTGGTCCATAGGATTTATATTTGTGTAGAACTGTTAATAACTTTCTTCAGTTGCATAACACTTTCTAACACTATGAAAGCTAGCCCTCCAGCAAGAGACTTTCAGGTCATTACTAGCTTGATTTCTCCAAGTTGTATGACTGAAATGTATGGTGTTTTCAGCAATAGTGTCTTGCCTTTATGTTCTGGGAGGCAACCAAGGGCAATGGCAATAAGCTTTATTGTTCTTTTGCAGGAGTCTCTTGGGAAAGTGTCCCTTGACTGGCACTGGAGTTTTTGTGACATTGTTTATGCCTCTTTGGAGGAGAGCATTACCAGTACATGTGGTGGTGTATACACGTCACTGCAACAGGAGGGTAAAGAGCTTGCGACTGATCTGAGCTACATAGTGAATTTAAGTCCATTCCAACTTACATAGCAAGAGTTTATCTAAAATATATGATAATATAATATAAAACAAAGTGAAATACCAGGTGAAAATATGTTACGTTTTTAGTTTTGGATCTGATTAAAGATATAATCTGCTTGGGGTTGAAGAGAAGGTTTAACAGTTAGAGCACTGGATACTCTTGCAGAGGACCCGGGTTCAGCTCCCAGCATCCAAATGGTGGCTAACAACCACCTGCAACTCTAGTTCTGGTGGTCTGACACCCTCTTCTGACCTCCATGGGCATTGCATGACATGGGTACACTTATATATATGCAGGCAATATACTCATATGCATAAAAAAATAAATAAAATATTTTAAAAGGTGTCATCTGCTTGATGGTAATTTTAGAAAAAGATTTGAATGACCACCAAATAAGTCATTTTAAAATCCCCATTTAAATGTGGAAATATAATTCCAGAAGGCTAAATAAAATAATTCGCAATAACCAGTATCATTTTAGCTTTTATCTGACTCAGTCACACACGTAGACATACACCAAAGACATGGTTTAGAGTGGTTTTATATTAAAATAGTTGGAATATTGAAGCTGATTACATTTTTATTATTTTAATTTGTTGCTCAGTTTGAAGAGAAAGATCTTTCCAAAGCTGATAACCTAGCATGTATTTAGTATAGAAAATAAATATTGTGTCCACATTCCTGAAGGATAGTTGATAAATAATGCAGATTATTCTTTTGATAAACATTGTACACATATGTTACCTAGTTACTTGTGTAAAAGTGTCTCCTGCAGAGCTAGAAAAATTTCATTGTGAGTTGATGATAATATAGTTCGCAAACCACTTCATCATTACCTTCATTGCAGCAAATTCTGACCTATAAACCAGCTTCACTACCAGGAAATATAACTTATGAGCAGATTGATAAACTGAAAAATGTGAGGAAACTGAGTTCCTAGCCTCCTTTTATCATATGGGTTCTTTTAGCACTCCAACTTCAAGCCCAGAGGCTGGTTTAAGCAGATCAGCTCAGCTAAAGGCTCTGCCCTATACTGGAAGGCAGTCTCACATTTGGACTCCATTTTGATGGCTGAGATAGTAGTTCATCCTTACATGGGTCCATCGGGCTCCTTCTGAGACCCTAGCATCTTGTAAGTTCCAGTCTCTCTGGAATTGAATGTGTTATTCTTTAGCTTTTGCTCAGATGAAGGAATTCCTAGCTACCTGTTCCCCCTCACCTTGTTCTTCCTATTAGTAGTCCTCCCTATGCTATGCCCTCTTGTTTTGATAACTCATTTCATATATATTGACACACTTGCTTCTTTTTCTACATTATTGTAATCACTTCTCTGTTCTAAGAATATCATTTGTTGTTTTGTACCTAACCTGTAAAAATCTCACAGTGTTTTACTTTTTAGAAAATCTTTCATTGAGCATCTAATATTTGAATTTACCTCTGTGGTATCTAGCCTGTTTCACTGGTAGAATTAACTCTAGATTGTAGGTTCTTCCCGTTTTCTTTGCTACAGTATAGTGATCAAGACCATATCTGAAATGCACTTGAAAGTGGACATGATTAGGGGCAGAGAGTAACAAAATCAAGAAGTTTATTTAATAGATTCCTTGGCATTGCACATTAACTGTTTATTTACTATCTGTCATCTATCATTTATCTATCTATCTTTCTATCTATCTGTCTATCATCTATTATTATCTATCTATCTATCTACCTATCTATCTATCTATCTACCTATCTATCTATCTATCATCTATCTATCATCTATGTATCTATGTATCTATGTATGTATGTATCTATCTATCATCTATGTATCTACTTATCTATGTATCTATCTATGTATCTCTATGTATCTAAGGACATTTGGGGACACTAAATTATCTATCTATCTATCTATCTATCTATCTATCATCTATTTATCATCTATCATCTATCTATCTATCTATCATCTATCTATCATCATCTATCTATATATATCATCTATTAATCTATCATATATCTTCTATCATCTACCTATCATCTATCTATCATCTATCTATCAATTAATCATCTATAATCTATATATCTGTATCTATCTGTCTATCCTCTATCATCTATCATCTATCTACCTATCATCTATCATCTATCAAACACCTATCATCTATCTATCTATCTATCTATCTATCTATCTATCTATCTATCTATCTATCTATCTATCATCTATCTATCTATCTGTCATCTATCATCTATCATCTTCTATCTATCATCTATGTATTGTCATCTATGTGTGCTTGTACATATGTATGTTTGTATCTGTCTATTTTTACTGAATTTGAAGTTAGTATATTTTTCCTTTAAACATTCATAAATCTCAATATGAGATGGGATATTATTTTCCTGTTCATTTCACATAATGCACTAGTGTGCCAGTTAGTTTTTGACAACTTTACACAACTAGAGTCATTTGAGAAAAGGATCTCTCAAGTGAGGAACTTCAGATTGTCCTTTCGTCATGTCTGTGACACATTTTATTGATTACTAATTGGTGTAGGAGGTCTCAGCCCACTGTGGGTGGTACCATTCCCAGGCAGGTGGACCTGGGCTGTTAAAGGAAGGTAATCTGAGCAATCCAGGGGAAGAAAACTAATGAGCAGTGTTTCTTGATGTTCTGTGCTTTGGTTCCAGCTTGCAGGATTCTATCTTGAGTTTCTGCCTTGGAGTCCCTTAATAGTAGACTGTAAAGTGTTAAGATGAAGTAAACCCATTCCTTCTCAAGTTGTTTTGATCAGTATTTTATTACAGTAACAACGATCAAACTAGAATTACTCAGTAAACAGTCTATTATGTAGTCTGAGAAATGGATGTGCATTTTGGCAAGTAACTATGTGCCCACACACATGTACCTGCTCATGTACATACACAACACCACACACACACACACACACAAACCCACACACACACACACACACACACACACACACTGTTTTTTTTTTTTTTATTTTGTCTTTGGGGACTAGAGAGATGGCTCAGTGTTTATGAGCTCTGGCTGTTCTTGCAGAGGACCGGGGTTCAATCCCAGCACCCACATGGTGGCTTTGTCTTAATTGAGTGTCTAGACTGGAAAGTATGAAAGAGATTGGGTGTCATATAGCCCACTCGAGTTTCCTCTTAAGAGTTATGTTTGATGTCAAACCTGTCTTTTCAATATGTATGTATAGGTCTTGTTCAGAGAAGCTTCTGTTTGAAGTGTGCAACGGTGTATACAAAGACTCATGTTTGTTCAGTGTGCTGAAAATTAGTAATAGTTGAATATTCAACCCCAAACAGGACACTTATTTCATTTTTTTCCAAGGCTCAGGGAACATCATAGAAGGGATGGAGCTTGTTGTGGTGACACATACTAGTAGGATATGCTAAAGAGTAGTAGGCAGGAGGATCAAGTGCTCAAGGCCAGCCCCAGCTAAAACTTTTTCTCTAAAGCTGGAGGGTGGGGGGAAGTGCTATGAAATGCTGTATTCTGGATCCAAAGTGGTTTCCACATTGATGAACTCACAGAAGCTGTGGTTGCCTACACAAGGCTTGCACAAGATGTTTCCTACTAACATTCTATTATGGACAGGGTAGGGGTTTCTGAAGCCCCACCCCTTCCAAGGGACTATTGGAAGCTAATGATTGCTATGGGAAGGTGAGTCATTTTCTTCAGTGGCGGAAACACTGAAATGTTGGTGATGTTATAGTAAATAACTCCCCAATTAAACTTATTTAAGCAAATATAATTAAACACAGTGGGTCCCAAAAAACTCCAAGTAACAACACAATCAAAGCAGACATGAAAATAGGAGGGGGATTATTGGGAAGGAGGATGGAGCAGAAGGGGGATGAGAGAGAGCAATAGGAGTAAAAATGACCAAAATACATTTTAGATATTTGAAATATATGTGTGAAAATTTCAAATAATAACAGTTTAAAATTATAAAACAGTTATGATGTTGTCCATGTTGTGCATAAATGTTAATTTAAGGTCACTGTCTTCTTGAGACCAGGCCAGATTAGGGTGTATCAGTAGGAAAATCAGGCATGAAGAAGGTCAGTCAAATTCCAAGTTCTTATGCTATTGAACCCAGAAAAGAAGAAAAAATCAATGGGTATTAAAGCATGAGTTGTCAAAGGGTCTGACCTGGAATATTACTTTTTTGAATTGTAAATTGACCTAATTGAAAAGGAATGTTCTATTAATCACTTTGTTAAATGTTTTTGACTACCAATCCACATGTATATTCAGTGAACAACAAACACTAAGTGGATTTGCAGCCTATGAGAAAAAGTTTTAAGAGACACCATGTGATACAGTGTTGTTGTTGTTGCCTGCCTTAGTGGGCTAGCTACTTGAGGACTCTCTGTTGGGGGCAGGGGATGAGTAAGCACGAAGTCAGTGGCACAGACTTCAGGAGACTCACTGGGCAGTTAGCAAGCAAACTCGTTTATTGTGCCATTAGGTCTTTCTTTTAAACGCCCCACCCAATCCTCATTGGTTCATTTGGCTATGTGTCTCCTTTTCATTGGTACAGCACACTGTCCTCTGTTTGCATCATTTGATGTTGTGCTTTATGGCAGGTTTTAGGTTAGCCTGAATCACGGAAGTATTTACTGGCCCATTTCCTGACACAGGGTTAATTATGAATGGTAATTTGCAGCATGACCATTTTCTAAATAAATGATATATGTTTAGCAATTTAATATTGGTCAATGGCCATATACATGTTCTACATTTCTAAAGTAATAGACTATACATATATTTCTGCTGGAGGTACTTGTGGTTTTAACAGCTTCTTGACTTGTAGAGCTACTTGTACATTTTGGGCTTACTATTTAGTGTTATAGAAGAATCTGGCAATATAAAGAATTATTGAATATCTAGGAATAATATAATTCCTATTATATTTTATATCTCTATCTATCTATCTATCTATCATCTATCTATCTATCATCTATTATCTATCTATCTATCTACCTATCTATCTATCTATCTTATCTATCTATCATCTATCTATCTATCTATCTATCTATCTGTATCTATCATCTATCTATCATCTATCATCTATCTATCATCTATCTACCTATCTATATATCTATCATCTATCTATCTAATCTTTGATGTAGGTCTTTATGTCCTGCTGACTTCTGGAAATTGGGTTAATTTTCCTACTACCTTTTGGAATATATTTTTTCAAATTTTGAACTGTTTTCTTATTTTCTTAGTTATTTTTTTATGTGTACGATTGTACTGCCTGCACGTACCTAAGTGCACCTGTGTTGTGAAATGCTTGTGGAGGTCAGAAGATGGCATCGGATCCTCTGGAACTGGAGTTATAGGCAGTTGTTAGCTACCATGTGGATGCTGGGAACCAAACGTGGGTCCTCTGCAAGAGCAGCCAGTTCTCTTAAGTAGTGAGCTATCTCTCCAGCCCCTAAAGTATTTTCATGGTGTGGGAAATAGAAGAAATAACCTTTAATGCCTAACTGGAAATGAGTTTAAAAAGTTTTTTATTTATTTATTTATTTATTTATTTATTTATTTGGTGTATGAGTGTATTGCTTACATGTAGGTAGGTGCACCTGGGTCATGCAATTACCACAGATATCAGAAGAAGGTGTTGGATCCCCTGAAACTGGAGTTATACTTGGTTGTTAGCCACCATGGAGGTGTTGGGAATCGAACCTGTTTCCCCTACAAGTGCATCCACTATTGTTAAACTACTGAGCCATCTCTCCAGCCCTGGAAATAAGTTTCCAGTTTTCCCTAAATTAGATCTATGGCCCCAAAATAGTCTCAAAGTGATAAATTCTGAGTTACCACTATCACCACTTTGCCTCATATATAGTAGCTGCTAAAGCATTTCAGCTCTGTATGAATTTCTTTTTGTGTGTGTGTGTTTCAGAGTATCTGCTCACTGACTATAGATTGTCAAAGCTTCAGCAATCTTTCTGACTCTCAGAAGCATCTAGTTTTGTCCTTGGACTCTCCTTGTGATAAAAGCTACCTTTTCAGTCAACCAAAGAACAGAACAGTAGTTGAATTGCTATGTTTTTAATAGAACAATATATTTTAGAAGAAGATGGTTTAATAGTGATTAGAAAGGCTAAAGGAAACATGTATTGGGAAATATTGTAGTACTCTGTATTTATCTCTTCTAATCATTTATTGATAGAATTTACTAGTGAATCCATCTCAGTATTGACTTTTCTTAACAATTTTTCAGTAATTTTGTATCTTCACTTGTTGTAGGTCTATTTCTCTCATCTACTTTTAAATTAAACAGTAAAGAGCTGCATTAGGAATCTTTCTACATGTACATGATTGTACTTTGATCATTTTACCACCTCCATTGTCCTCTCTATGCCCCCTTCCCCAGATAGTTGTTTCTGAGTGATTGCTGTATATCAAATACTATTGTGAATCTTTTATTGTATTAATTTGTTTAATGTGGTGTTTTTTTGTTGTTCCTTTTTAATAGTTATTGGGATCAAGGCAAGGTCCTTGTATACATTTTAGCCAAGCACTTTGACAGTGAGATATATACCCAACCCAACAGCCCTGTGATAAAGATGTTCCTACATTTTTGAGATTAAGAAAGCTTGAGATAATGCTCCTGGCTGGTCTTATAGTCAGAAGTGGGAGATATGAGAGTTGAATATAAGCAGTCTGGCTACAGAACTCAGCTATTTGGCCACCACATCACACTGCTTCTTTTACACACGTCTTCATCAGCCTCCTTGGCAGGTGATAAGACATTTGGATGCCGTTTTCTTTTAATGATTTAGCATATCATAAAGTATCATAGAGTTTTGTGGTATGTCTGCTCTTACATTTTCAGTGACTTTTCAGGCTGCAATGTAAATCCAATCAAGTTAACTCAACTCCAGTCAAGCCACCTGTTGTACATTTATCAGTGTGTGTCCAGCTACCCATATTATTACCTTTTTTCCCCAGAGATACTCTAATGCTTATCTCCATGTGTCCCTAACATCACCCAGGCTTATTTAATACATGTTGTCTCTTATACTTTGCTCACATCTAATTCAGGCCTAAAGAATCAATAATAACTGAGATCAAAATATTTATAATCATGTCCCTTCCACCATCTACCATCTATCCTTCTCCCATCTTATGTACCAAAGACCACTGTGAGTATACTTCAGCACATCATCCTTCTCCAACAATCTTTTATCCACTTAATAGTACTGCTGTAAATTAAATGACTAAATCACAACCTTAGAAACCATCTTTAATACTTTTTATTTCTTTTCTTCACCTTGAATTAACCATAAAATATCCATTGTCTTCTGATCCACTGCATTAGCCTCAGGGAACTAATATACATTAAACATTTCCCCCCACCAGCACAAAACTCCTTAAAGGTTAAAACATGTCCATTTGACATTGTCACCGGTAAGGAGAACCAGTAACAAAAAGGTGACAAGAAAAGCAAATTCAGCTATGTTGGGGACTAACCACTTATTTTCTCCAAAAAGACACACTAACTTCCAGAATTTCCTCAGTCTTTTCAGATAATTCTTTATCTGATAGCATGTCATACACTGTGTTTCGGGATTCGACTTCTACCAACTTTTCTTTGGTTTTCAGTTGTACTGTCCAGTTGTAAGGATTGTAAATAACCAGACTAACTGCTGTACATTTTAAATGGAATTCTTTTATTTTAAATAGTCACATTACAGGAATTCATTAGGCCTGAATAGAACATAATTATTTACACATTCATGGAATAACTCCAGTGCTCAGTTAGTGAGGTATTTACACTGACTATAGGAAATATGACTGACGAAAGAGACCTCTTACATACAGGCTCAAATTCTTTATATTTTTATTTCTGCCTTGGAATCTTTACACAGATTGGCAAAATAATTTATTGTGAAATGAAATTTCACAAAATTATAGCAGTCACATCATTTCGTTTATAAGCCCAGAAAGACATCAATAGCAGGAATACACATCATAACGCCATTTTTAAGGGAAGGAAATTTCAAATGGCAACTTTAATTTAATTTGTAGAAAGTTCAATTGCTCAGGAATAGCTTAAACTACATATTTCCCTTGACATCTTGCATTCATGGCTTGTTAAAATATTTTCTTAGCTGCCATAAAGTGTTACGTTATTTACAGTTGGAGTCAATGAAGGGATCCATGTGATATCAAATGTCCAGATCAAATGTTTGCTGAGTGCTACACACATATAACATCATGAATAGAGTAGTTGGCCTTGCATGGCTGGACTGGCTACTTATCATTTGAAACTATGATTTATTTCCAGGCTACTGCAGGACTCAGTTACAGGATTTTTAACATGGAATAGTAACTAGAGTCAAGTTTTCTTACTATTATATGAGCTTCATTGACACTGTTAGAATTAGACTCAAACCAACCAATCTCCTGCAAATAAATAAATAAATAAATAAATGTATAGGGTTTCCATTGCTTTAATAACATAACAATGAAATTACTTTCTATCAGTGTGAATGTTTATAATGATGTGATTTAAATTACTCAAAGCTGTGTTCTAGTTTTTGTATGATGCCTTATAAATAAATCATTTCATTTGGAGAAAGAGTGGTTTGTCTATTCATGTTACCTGTTTAGAATTAGGCCCTTTACAAACATAAGCATATATCTGAAACCAAGCAAAGAACAAACAAAGTAAAACAAAAACCTGAAAACACCCTTCCCTGAATGGAATGATTATTTCCAAAGAGTACTTATGAGTTATCAGCATGTAAAGGCATGTCTCTGCTGCCAAAATTCACATTCCTTCTAAGATTTGTAAACAACTTAAGTTACTAAGAAACAGAAGGCTGGGTCTACCTTTGTTTCTCCTCCCAGTTATAATGACTGGTTGTCTACATGGCCTGGGCATTCTGCTATTGCTCAGGTCAGTGTTGTGCAGGTCTGACCTCAATGCCTCCCTTTGGGCAGTCGTACTGATTTTGGCAGGCAGGGTTTAAAAAAAGACACAGAGAGAGAGAAACTTGTCTTGATTATAAAAAAAAGCTGCCAGAATATTGTTTTCACAGAATGGGACTTGTTAAGATGAATTTTTAAAACATCTTCATGCTTTAGAATATTAAGTTGCTGTACAATGAATTGTGTGATTTCCTTAAAAACTTATTTTATGTTTTGTATTTTATTGCCAACAACTCCAAGAAGAAGTTTTCTGGGAAATTTTACAACAATATACTGTAAAGGTGGGAGAAGGCAAAGCAGCACGGCATATGCTCACTGACTCACCAGCACTCAAGATCACATTTGCACTTTACTAAGTATTAAAAAAAGACTCCTGAAAGGATGTGAACCATGCACACAGATTAAGACAAAGCCTGTGTGTAAGTTGGCAGTAGGAAGCTCTCCCTCCAAAGCTGCACGATTCATTATAGCATGCATTGTTTCGCTTACTATAAACACAACCTTAATATTATATAATATTTAATATCATATTTCAAACATGCATTGGCTACTAAAATAAGATTTTAAAGAAAACCTGATGTTTGATACAAAATAATCATGTTTTTTCAAGTGTGGAAAAATACTCTACAAAAAAATAAGTAGAAAAGTGATTTCTGATCAATGGGTGATTTTATCTATAAAAACCCAGATAACTAATTAGTGTGCTTACAGCAACCCTTGTGGATCTGTATCATGATAACATATCTATGGAAAATTAATGGTATTAAACTGGCACGATGCAATAAAATTCTGGTCAGAAATATCATGAACCTATAAACTGTACATTTGGCATTATATATCAGGGTATTTTAAGTTTCTTTAAACATGACAACACTATAGTAAATTATATTACAATAATAAAACACATAATTGCTTCTGAAACAGTTAATGAATTACTGACTCTTACAATTTCACATGTTGGATGAAATTGGCACATTTTTTCAACATAATTGTTTTGATATATCTTACTTGAGTATAAGTCTTTTTACTCATAATTACATTTGAACTACTCAGGATGGATGTCGGCTACATCTATGTGTAATCTTGACCGGAATAGAGGCGAGAGGCAAATTCTTCGTTCTTCCTTTGTGGATCGTACTATGGTTTTCTTCTTTAGCAACTCTGTACTCCGAGATCTGTAAAAAATTATCTGAGAATTCTCTCCATATCCTTTTTCTCATCACTTATAGAACAGTGACATGGCCACATAGAAAGGAAGAAGAAGGAAAAGTCTAGAATATATGGTAGCCCGTATAATTAAACCAGACTTTCTACTCGATGTCAAGATTTATAAAGGGTTTCTAGATGATTCTAATCTACAGTACATCATCCTTCAATAGCAGATGAGACATCTGTGGCTCAGAAGTACTAGTGAACTACACTAGGTGTTGAGAACTGAAACAGGCTCTGATTTTGAGTTTTTTCTTCCTCTCCTTGTTACTTCTCGAAGTTTTTCTTCTTTCTGCATCTTTGAGAAACTGAATCTAAATGCAGACTTGTTAGCTTCTCTAACTTTTTTTTTTAAAGCAGTCCTTTATTCACATGCTGTTATAGATACAATATATACCACGGAAAAAATGCCCACAGAAAAATAACCTCAATAATTTCATCCAAAACTTTGACCAACTGCATTTCTGAAAAGGAATGTTGCTTTTGTCTTTTTTCCTCATGCGTGATTTGATTCTTAAGGACTCAATAAAAATGTTATTTATTATGTATTATCCACAACTGCCATCACATTTTATTTTAGTGAATAAGATGAGAAAAGGGGTGTGGGGAAGCACAAGAACATACATACTGCTTTTGAAGGATGCTATCATGCTAACAGCTCTAAAGATCTGAATTTTTATTTAAGGGTAGAAAAGGTATCATCCCTGCTACATTTCTCCTGTCTCCATTTTTACTGGCATTTAGCCTATTAATCCTATAGGAAGGACACTGCTTGAAAACAGACCAGCCATAAGCTGAAATCCATTAATTCTCTCTCTCTCTCTCTCTCTCTCTCTCTCTCTCTCTCTCTCTCTCTCTCTCCCCATCTTAAACCAATTCAATTTTGAGGGCTTCTGACATTTCAATTAAATATGAACGTTTCTATAAACACTTCCAATGCTTTTTAAGGGAATGTAACCGAAAACTACTCAAAATATTACTTTGAATATCGTTCTTTTTTTTCACATTGAAAAATTTTCCTTAAGTCTGACATTTGTTTAAGCTCATCCAACTTAAAAATTGCGTATATGAAGAGTTAAGATCATTCATGTCAAAACTGTATTATGCAATTAGCAATTAGAAGAGTTTTAATCATGGTTTAACTAAAATTTATTTCACCTTTGAGGCAGATGAGACTCAATTCTAATTTGTATTATATTCTTAATCAGTGTTGTGCCTAACCAGTGAGTAGCTGCTGTGAAGGATGTTGGATATTTTTATTATTTATTTATTTATTTATTTAATTTATTTTTATGTGTACAAGTGTATTGCCTACTTGTATAAGTGTGCCCATGATGTGCAGTGCCTGTGGAGATCATAAGAGGGTGTCTAATTCCCTGGAACTGGAGTTGTGGATGGTTGTTAGCTGCCATGTGGGTGCTGGGATTTGAACCCGGTTCACTGCAGGAGCAGACTGTGCTCTTAACCAGTGAGCCATTTCTCTAGTCCTGGATTTTGTATATTTTTAAGACCGATTTTCTCATCAGAAAATGAGTCTTATCAAAGAATCTTCTTTGCTATCTCATCCTAAACTTGAGCTTTACCAAGTGATAACTACCTACATTGATATTGTTACTTATTGTTCTTAATGGTGAAGTACAATTAGGCCTGCTTGAGTATAAAATATTTTAAGAATGGTGTATGTGTTTAGTAAGGCAAGCAATGCGTAGCTACCACTGCTGGCATTCCCACAGCCCTTCTATTACTTCCTCATTGCAGAAGCTTCCACACTGTGTTGCTCTTCCTGGTGATTAGTCCTTCACCTGTTTAAATTGTCAGTAACTCTTTTAAGGTGCAAGCTCAATTTCATCAGAGTTCAGAGAAGAAATTTTTATATATTCTGAATTTCTCATATTCTCTTTTATAATGATAAAAGATAGTAGAGCTAGTAATAGAGCTCAGTGGTAAAGCACTTACACACATGTATGCACTTATGTATATGTAAACATATCCAATTGTCTAATATCATGACACTTTCACTTGTTCCCACAAGAATATGCTGCCTCTTCTTTGCACGTACAAACTACGGAACTAGAAAAGGTGAAGAGCTCATGCATAGCTAGTGAATGGCATAGCTCTCATTCAATTCCAAATACCTGTTGTAGAAAATCCATAGTCCTATGACTCATAGCCATGCCCTACCTATCATTCAGGTCTCTGAGGCCCAGGAAAGCAGTGTATTAAACATGTAATGAATAAGCAGATCTCAAAAGCATAAGATTTGGTGACTGTAAAAATCCTAATTACTGTTTAGACCTGGTTTGTGCTGAAAAATATAAACATACATTTAGAAACTACAGGGGAGAGAGAGGTCCTTTTTCCAGATTGATTGATAAATGTTTTTTGTTTGCTTGTTTTGTATTGTTTTTTGATTTTTTTACCCCTGGTCATTCCTACCAAGGGAAAACTGGCCATGTGTAGATTGGTGGCTTGTAACCTTACATAAGTAATAGCACTAGAACTTTTCCAACTGTTCATCTTCTTGGCCTTTTCTCAAAGCAAGATCTTTTCTCTTGGATCAGATCTGTGGCAGTGAGGTTTGGTAGCAATTATAAATTCTCTCCACATGACTTGAGTTCATATTCAGGCTTGAGAACCATTAATATCAAAGTCTTAAACTTGGAAACAGCACCTCAAGATAGTAGTTTGTCCCAAATCATAAGATTAGCTGAAGAATACCACAAGTATGTAAGGAATAGTCAGGCATGAGGAATGTCTTGGAAATACAGAAATACCTTTCAATACATGAACGAAGATTCCAGGTGAGCTGAAGAAAGGCGGTATCTCGAGTACAGAATACCTTCTATTTAATAGGAATACAGACCTGAAAACCGGCAACATTTCATACCTGTCTGGGGATGTTTATAAAATTCGGATTCTGGACCTTATCTCAGATATACAGCATCAGAGATATGTCTTATCACACACTTTTTCAAATGATACAGATGCTCTAGGAAGTCCCCAAGACAGACATGAGTTTAGAAGCATTGGTTAATGGTAGGCTCATCAGCTACAGCAAGCGCAAGACAACCTAGGTTTACTATACTAGCCACATGGTTTCTTCCATCGACATTCTTTTTCATTTTTAGATGAAGAGGTTGCTATGGCATGGGGCAGGGCCCAGGAATTAGTATTATTAGTAAACACCTCTGCAAATTCTAGATCATGTGATCTAGTAACTCTGTTTTGAATAACACTAGAAAAATGCAACTGACATGGAGTTTCCTTTTAAATAAAAATACTTCTAAAGTATGTCAAATGACTGCATAAATGAGCTACGAATTAAAAAATTAATTTTCTAAATATATTAAATCTAATTTATTGAAACCTTATTATAGTCAGTTGAGGACTGCCTTCTGTGTTTCCACTGATTTCCTGAGATTTTGCAACAATAAAGGTTTACAGATAATTATAATAAAAATTTCTCCAATACATTGTTGGTTTTCTACAGTTCTCGGAGAAAAAAATGACCCAACGGGAGTAAGAAGATAAAAAATAAATATTAGTTAATTGAGCACTTGCTACATTCTACATTCCATAAAGAACCAAGATTCTGTTCTTAGCAGATAGTCAGGTAGCTAGTTTCATGCTCTAAATAGCTTTTACAGAAATAAGAAGAAAGTAGCTTTAGAATATTTACTTCTAAAATATTTAAAGATTGACAAGGAAATTTCAAATTCAAATTTCTCCACAAATCAATTTAGGTCTAATATTAAAGAGCAGTAGTACTAGAGGAACCTCACAGACTGACCCAGAGAGGTTAGGGACTTCCTCAAATTTATCATTGGTGCAGTTGTAGCACAGAGTAGAAATTTTTATATTTCTAGTTTAACAGGGTTGCCCTCATTTAGGTGCTGTTAAGTTCTTAATGAATGGGCTGAATATGAATTACTGAGAGGGACAGTTCTTTGGATAGTAGTAGTGCCTACACATCTGCAAACTGCTACAAAATCTCTAAAGGAGATATATCCAAAAACCAAAAAAAAAAAAAAAAATCACTGCATTGACTGGTGTTTGCAATATGTTCACAATATAACAGAAACCTGTTAGGAATCAAGGGAGGAATGAAAACGTATCTTTTTTCCCATAGTTTGGTAACACATATCTACCTGTCAGGATGCCTTCATTTTATATTCTCCTTACATGCTAATTTATTTTCTACTAGAAAGAGTTGGTATGTTATTAATATTAGAATATGATGCCCACAAATTCCAAATCTAATTAAATCTTATAATTTCACTTCTTTTGGGGTTCTTGAAAAGTGATAAGATGAAAAGACCATGTAGCTTCTGTTCTCTGCACTAGGCAGCAGTGTGACTAATAAAATTAATAGCACCAAGAAGCAGGCACTGTGATTACATTAAAGTCTTTCTCCATGTTTATCAACTTCACTCAGCTATCGTTCCAGTAACCATTTTTAGTAATCTCCCCCGCATCAGACATTGTGGGTCCTTTCAATTCTAAAGTCTGTTGTTATATTCAGGAGCTTGATAATAATTTTTAAGAAGTTCCCTCTTGAGACTAGAGTTCAAGGGAACCTATAGGACCTATCGCAAAGTCACAATGTAAAGAGCTAAAGCTTGTTTTTGGAATATTAATTTATGCTGAACTACTTTCTGGCTGATTTATTTAATGCTAGATGGAACTATTTAATGGAACATAGTTTGAAAATAAATAGGAAAAAAAACCCCTCAGTATTTTAATTCTCTGCTTTTTATTTATGTTTAATTTTAAATTAAATGTGCTCAGCAAATAAATCCTAAGTATTCCGTAATATTACACCTCAAATATTCTGAGCTGTCTATTCTGTCACAGAGGGAAGCATTTCTGCACAGTCTAGGACTGTGACTTTAATAGTAAATATCAAGAATTTAAACTGATGCTCGTTTCTCACTAAGATAATTTTTCTATAGTTTGTACTTCATCTTGTCAAGTTCATGGTTTTTATAAACTACATGCATGCATGATTTTTCTTCTTCTGAGTATGATACTGCAAGATTTTAGTAATTCAGTGTGTATTTTTATTAGTAAGATTCATAATAATTAATATCTCTGTATTCCTACTAATAAGGCCTGCAATAATTATATTTAAATATCCAAATCATCAATGGTAATGGCTTTCTATGATTTTGAAAGAAAACATTTGCATGAACTGCTCTCATTTTATTGCCATAGTTTATCCCCAGGCATAATTATTTAGTTTTATTGTAACTAGCAGCAAGCTCAAATGCTAAAATACTTAAGAAAGAATGCTAACATTATGAAATTTTGGTTATTAAATATATTCAAAAGTTCAATGTAACATCTCCCAAACATACCATCCCATAGAAACTAAATAAAATCAATGAGACATTCATATTTATAGGAACTGAGATATGCCTGTATGATAAGGTGAGAATGTGATAGAAAAAAATAGGAAGTTAACAGCAATAGACCCTTAGATTCTAATGTCTACTATCAGATTGTGGGCTTCACATGGCTCTGTTTCTCTCCCAACATATGTCTAGAATAAATAATGTCTCTGGATCTAGTTAATTCAAAACAGGAAGAAGGAATAAATTAGTAAATATCGCTATAATTTCTTCTAGCCCTAAAACTCACAGATCAGAATCAAACTGTCAAGCTGATTCATTCATTTTGGAATTTTGAACCTGGACCACTTTTCTAGTCTTGGTAATAGTATTTCAATATGCAAATGTGCTAAGTCAATCTTTGTTGTCTTGGCTTATATTATATTATTGACATATAATTACAGTTCAAGAATGAGCCTGGATTCATGGTCAACAGAAGAGGCAAGTGTCCTCAGGTCTCTTAGCATCCGCTATAGCAAAGACAGTTAGTAATGAGATTGAGTGCTTTCCAGCTTTCAGAGAAAGTATATATTTTCTAAGCTTAGCATTGCATCATGTTTAGGTTCCTATTTTTTAATGGATTAAAATATGACACACACACACATATATATGTAATACATATAATGTATGAAACTGACTTTCATAAATAAATGTGAGAGTAGCTTTTAGGAGAGTATTTATGTATATATACTATTTCTTTATGGATAAAAAATTGTATGTGGACAAAAGAGATAATATTGGAATCTGTGTTCGAACAAAAAAGGAGGAGAAATTCTCAGCTCAGACACATATTAAGTAACTAAAAAATTTGGTAAATTGCTAGGTTTTTTTCTTTTTTTTTCATTAAATCAATGAAGGCTAATATAATCTCCATTGGGAACTGCACAAGACAGAATTTCAAGTAAGCTTTGTGGTTTTCTGCATTGTTGCAAGCTCTGTTAAGATAGTGATAATACCCTTTCATCTTTATTTCTGTGGTACTTAGGGCCTGAAAACATTACCTGTTCAATTGTAGCTTAAGAAACGAACATAGGGATCAAACAGTTCTCTTTTTAACTCAGGACTCTTTGCTTGCTCAAATCCTTTGAGTGCTAGGGAAAGTTCATTCTCTTTCACTTCATATCTTTCCTCTAATTGAACTGAAATTCATCTTTCTGTCCAATGTATATCTGGTAAAGAAGAGAGAGAGTTTGAGATCTGTTTATTTCAATATGTAATAGGAAAATTAGAATAAGCCTCAGAAGACCCCCATGGATATCATCAGAACATTATTCTTTCAATGACCTTTTGACCAGAGTGGAATACAGTTAGAGAGATCCTTTGGAGAAGGCTTTCCTGGAGAAGCCTTTTGTATCTGAATGTTTTCATCTACATATCTGCTTATATCCATTTCTCTTCTCTAAATTTGTGGAGGAGAAATTCTGTAAGTAACTGAAAGTGCATGGATAAATTGCCCTAAATTTTAGTGCAACGATAACTTTATATTGGTTCTCCAAAGTCCTGAAAACCATGGCAATATATGCCGTGTATGAATATTTTTTAAAAAGGAGTATTAAACATCATTTCCAATTACAACTCATAGACTAAAACTGTCCCTTCATTAAAATAAACAAAAATTTACCCATGATTTTTCAATGTTGCTCATTCATTTAATAAACATACATTGAGATCACTGTGTGTTTCCTGTAGGCTCCTCTCTATGATAGTTAGTGACATAATAGACATTTGTGATAATTTTATTTAGTTCTTATAATTGAGGAGACAGACCTTTCAAGAATTATATCTATTTTACAATATGATAAAATAAAACTTTTAAATATTGATCCTTGGGAAAACATGTGTATAAGTAATTAAAACTGAGTAAATGGTAAAATTTGTAAATTTGATTTGTATTTACAGATACCCATTTTTTTTCGAAATGGGGAAAAGATTTCTTTTATTACAGTGAGTATTACCAAGATCTGGAAAAAATCTATTGTAGATTCTCTTAGGTTTTGTTATGATTATTTTCAAAGTACTTAAAATCACAACAAATAACATGTTTATAAATTCTCAGATAATTTAACTTAAGATTCTGAGAGCAAGAGTCTGCATTTGCAAATCAGTTTAATGCAAATGAATGTGAAGTTTAATGGATTTCTGACTCTAAAAGTTCTGCTTCATGTCTTTCTTAGTCACCATATGAATAATTCTGTCTTCACAATGTGGGAAACAGGTAGAAATTAGATCAGTTACACACATTGTTCAACTTTGAAGTCAAAGAAGTTAAGGAGAATTAAATGATATTACATTGTTCTTTAACATTCTGCAAACTACAAACTAATTGTTATGATTCTTAGCAAATATCTTTCACATTTTAGATGAGATAGGGCACATTGAGAGTGGCATGACTATAGACTTTCATATTTTAGAATCTGCATTTCCATTTACCAATATAGTAAAGATCTAATCAATGTAGAGACAACAATTGAATCATAAACTTACTTTACAAGCAACTATAAAAATGTGAAAAAAAAGTTTTCATATGAGAGAATAAATTATTTTTTCAGTACACATAATTAGGTATATATAGGATAACTTAAAACTAAATGGATTGATCATTAATGCTAAGCTCTTAAAACTTGCCATCAAATAAAACATGGTACTCAAGGGAGAATGATAAAAATAAAGTGTGACATAAATGAAAACGTTGTTTCTCCTCTTATTCTCAAAACTTGAATGATGTCTCATTAAAATACTTCACTAAATGTGAAAATGATCAAAACTTTAATTCCAAAACCATTTTTCTAAGTTACCAACAGACTTATATTCTTGATGCCTTTTTACATGATCACAAGCCAAGCATGCATGTGATTCCCAAAACCGTGGAAGATTCACAGTGAAATCCTTCCTCCAGTTAAAGTAACTAAGGTATAGCTTATTGTTTTTGTCAACTTCTTTCAGGTATTTTGCTAGCTCACTTGGAGAGTTATAATCTTCCACATGAATGAATGAATCAGCTGGAATATAATTCTCATAGTTTTCCCTAGACGGTCCCAAAACAACAGGTACCGAACCTGCCAAAAAAGCATTGTAGAGCTTTTCTGTGATGTAATCTTTGTGAATTGAGTTTTCAAATGAAAGATAAAATTTGCAAGTAGATATGGTGGGAATCAAATTCTTTTCATTAACATATTCTCCAAATGCTTGCCCATAGGTATGAATCTCAATACTCTTGCTGAGCTCATTGTAATACTTGACCCTGGCATGCTCTGGGTTCCAGTTACTTACAACCCAGCATACCAGCTTCTCTTTGCTTGGCACTTCAAAGACAAAGGGGTTTGTGCTCACGGTCAAGAAGCCATAAGGCACTTGAATATCTGAATCGCGGCGGTAAGTTAGAGTCAAGTTGAATAAGTGCTCAATACCACTCTTTTGGGGAGTATGAGTTGGGGATTCTAAATTCATCCAAATCCATTTCTGAAAGGGTGGCCTGGCCTGCTGAGGTAAATTAGTCAGATCCCAGCTGATGTCTCGGTGGTGAATCAAGACTGCATGGGATTTGTTGTATAGTGAGCGGTCTGTTGTGAGGTGGCAGCCTTGGATGTTGAACATTGCTTGGCAGGATGTAAGGTCAAAGATCTGCCCAAATGGCCACACCCATACCAGAATTGTAGTTTCATTAAAATAATCAGTTTTCGTGGAGAAGAAATTTTTCATTTTTAGCACAGAGCTTGCAGACTCCATTGGACTGAAGATCCAGCTGTTAGTGGGTTTGATGTAAATAAGAAGACAGGCCATGAAGCCTCCCAGGATAACACAGACGATTAGAAATGGGCGGAGAATGCCTTTGGATGTTGATGTCATAATTTTTTTCTGTGGAACAGAGAAAGACAGAGGAAGGTAAGGGTGGGGATAAAGAGGTAATTATAAATACATTTCAAGAGAAACAAGTGGAATGTTCTAATCACAAAACCAACTGTATTTCCTTTTCAGTGTCAACAATCATTGAGAGAAATGGCATTTAATTTAAGCCAAGAAACTGCCTATAAGTGGAAGTTTCCTGGATCTTTATTAGAAAGTATGAATCTGAATGTGAAGTAAACATGTAGGTATATGTTTAAGACAGGTTACAGGTTTCTTCAAAGACATCCATACCTATTCTGTTTTTGTTTGTAGAAAATTAACACAGATTGTTGTAATTGAAGCCGTGACTGAAATTTTTAGTGTGCTGTTACTCCATCAGACTTGTTAACACTTCCCAGTCGACATGCTTGCTTATTTACTGCCATGTTAAGATAACATACCTTTGCCATTCAGAAAAACATCGATATAAAACTAAACAGTTTTGCTCTGGATATAAATTTATTTTTACTATTTATAAGTGCATCAGGATAACCATGTGATATAAGTGCAACCGTGGCTTAATATCTTATTTTCTTAAATAATCACGTTGATGCAAATTGATGACTTTCTCACTGTGTTTCTTTTATTTAAACCCTTCAAATTCCCTGAGAATTTTGTTCCAATGCCCTGGTAATGAAGTCAATATCTATCAAGATTTAGTGACCAAACACATATTAGCTTTAGAACAACATTCTCATTCATTAGGTATTTGATGATTTATTTTTTTCTTTGCAATCAAATAATAATCTCATGAAAATAAATTTTCAAAATAAAGATATATTTTATGGAAAACACTTTTTGGTCTTCTTGTGACAGGGTCTTTCTGTAGCCCCAGCTGACATGGAACTCAATATGTAGACCAAACTGACCTTGCTCTCACAGAGATCCACCTGCCTCTGCCTCCCCAGTGCTGGGACAAAGGGCATGTGCCACCATACCTTGCCCTGAAAACAGTTTTAATCTGTTGAATTTTAATAGAATATAGCTAAAGTAATTAGTCATCTGGCTTTTTAAAAATATGCCCATAAGTTTTTTTCCTTTTATATTTGTGCCTCCTTAAAAACATAGACATAAAATTGTCACATGCAATATACTTACAAAATGATTTCTTAGTCAAATTCTTACGGGTCCTCTGAAACTCATATTTTTCATACTAAAATAATAATATCTATTAATTCCAGATGCATAACATACCTTGAAATCTTGATCAAACCTAGTATGAAATACCAGATGTATAATGCTCAGATAAAGAGAGAAATTTCTTCTTATATAGTTATGTAAATTCAGATGACCATTTAGAAAATCAGTATACAATACTGGCTATTCCTCTGCTCTTGAGTACCTACTAGAACTTGAAGGTAAGACCCTATTGCTGAAGACAGATACATGAATTGTAGAGGAAACAAGGAGAAAATAAGTGGGCAAATTTCAAAGCTTCATGTCTACTGGCTAGCTTTCTTAGGGCTGGAAGATGCCTATGCATACTACAGGAAGAGAAAAATAATTATCAACCTTGCCCAGCTGGGAATCCTCTAAGCTATAGTAACCACAGACCTGGCAGCATATGTGCACTGGTGCAATAGTGGCACAAATGTTATGGAAGTAACCAACCAACCACACCATGCTTGAATTTAAGGTCCTTTTCCAAAGGTAGAGTCCATAACTGACATTGATATCAGGCCTCTGAACCTGTGGGGCTAGACAGGTCAAAGACCATAGAGAAGAAGTTACTAGTATTCCGCTAAGTAAAGTATTAAAATGACTCCTAATGACTTATTCTTATATCCATAGACTACTGCATTTCTTAACTGTCTACAAATAAATTCCCTAACGCAGCAGATGGTGATTAACATAGAAACACACAACTGGCCAATGTACAGAGATTATGAGACAATAGAATGCTATCCCAGAATAGGATACCTATATCAAACTTCTGCCTCCCAAGCTCTGGGATCATTGCAGAAGAGGGAGCAAAAACTATTTTAAGACTCAGAGGTGGTGGATGATGAAAAGAAAACAGCTTTCTAGACACCATGACAGTTACTCCATATGAACTTACAGCAGTGGTGATAGTATTCACAAGTCCCATGGAGCTCAAGTCAGACAAAATACCAGCATGGACATGGGAGATGAGTAAGAAATCCCAACCCAACCTGAGAAACTATTGGCAACTATTAGATACTGGAAAGGGAAGAGTCAGATTTATTTAAAGGTTTATAACTAGACTCCAGTGGATGAACCCATACCAAAGACCACTTGGAGACAAAAAATTGACTTGATAGACCTTAACACACACACACACACACACACACACACACACACGATAGAGTATATGAAATTAGGTGAGGGTAAGAAGGTAGTGCAGATAGGGGTCTAAATATAGTAAAAATATATAATATTAAATTCACAAAAAACATACTGGACATGTTACAGAAAAAACAGAGACCAGCAGCCAAATTTAGGTGAGGAGAGGGAGTTTAATTTTATGCTAGTGGACTGATCCATGGATCCTTCTGTAAAGGAGTCAGGACCCTCATTCAAATTTTGGGGGTCTTTTATATTCATGTGAGGAACACAAGCAAAAGGTACATAGCATAAACATTGGAAATTAAGTAAGATAACAGGGCTGCAAGGTAACAGAAATGCAAAGATAACAGAAATGTGAAAGCCTTGGGAAATAAAAACTTCTGTACTGGGTAAAGGATAGAGGAATGTGATAGCTTTGGAAAACAAAGACTTCTATCCTGCATAACCACAGGGAACAGGGGATTATTCCTGTTCACTTCCCCATTTCTACTCCATGCTTTTCCTGCTACAGAGTTCTTAATTACCATTACATTGCAAAAGCTTTTAGCCTCTGACATGCATGTATATTTCTATAATATCCCATCTCGTCATTGCTATAATCCCTGATGTTTTTCAAGAGGAACTCTATGACATTCTTGACAAAGCACCTGGAGTCTGAAGGCATCTCCTTGGTTTTTGATAAAGTTACGGAGCATATTTACTGTACATGACCCTACAAGGAGGATTATTAGAATCATAACTATTGGTCCTGTTAGCTAGCCAAAGGCTCCAACCATTTCAGATACCTTTTTAGAAAGACTTTTTTCCCCTATCCTTTATTCCCTTTTCTGATAGTTCTGGCATCTCTATTCTCAGGGATCTGAGGAAATTCCCAGCTCCCAATTGAGAAAGGAACTGGTCAGTTTTCTTTTGGGGTCTTTACTTTAAAACTGTCTAGTCAATCTCTATCTCCTATTCTCATTACCTTACCCTCTGAGGAGGTTACCCAAATTGCCAATGAGAATCGGGGCAAAGACTGCTCTGGGTTCTTCCATACTGAACAGGGATGCAGGGAGTGGGTCTACCTGAAAGATCCAAAAGTATATCTATCGAGGGAAAAGAAACTTATTGACTGGTGCCCATGAAGGAGAAGTAAAGGCAAGAGTAGTTAGGCACAAATTATAGACAGGGAACCAGGTGAAGTCAGAACAGGGTGAATTTCAAATGTCCAAATCAAAGCCCATTAGAATTTCTTGATGAGGACTTCAAAAAGCATCAGTTTATTGTTTTTTGTTTTTTTTTTTCATTTTCCTTTTGGTCATGACAGCTGGACTCAGTATCTGCTTCTCAGGCATTATAATAGCTGTTGGAGAGCTATAGTCACAGTGTGAGTTCCTTCTTAAATGGTTTCTAGACAGGGAGAGAGAAATATAACCATCATTTAATTTTGGTAAGAACAATAGTGGACGTGTCCTTTTTGGCTGCAGGTGGTACAAAATCCTAGTGAGAAATTTCTAAACGATATCTTATATGAACTTTTAAGCCTGTCTGGGAAGCATAATTTCTCAGACTTTAAATGAAATATACTGATTACTTTAATCTTCGGTTATACTTTCCTTTTGAGTGTTTAAGATCATACGGTTGGTCAAAATCAACCAAGTTTTTTGTTTGCTCAAGGTCAGATGAGGATCTGATCCTCAGGAGTCACTTGAATTTGCAGGGTTGGGGGAGCCCTGGCTTCTTTGGCTTTCCTTTTACCAGTTCCATCTATGTGAAGATATATCAAGAAGTCCTGCTTGACCTTGAATTTCTTTAGAAGCATAGAGGAGACTTTTCCTCTGTGTTGACCTTTTTCTTTATAGACTGGACACTGGTTTGAGTCCCTCTGGTGGAATTTCCATGACTTCGCTGAACAAGAGGACAGGTGACTAATCACAGCTACAGGACATTTCAAGAGATTCACCATAGGCCCCTGGGAATTAGTCAACCTTGGAGCCCAGGAACAAAAATGTCCCTTAAGCCCCTTTTGATCAGATTAGTATGGGCTTTTAAGTATGATTATTAACCATTCAAGACGATCAGTTGCACCAGCCTGGTGCCTTTAATTACTATGTGATATATAGATAAAGCTTGAACAAAACCCCAAATATTCTCAAATAAACATTGACTGGGAGACATTTACCATCAAAGGTTAACTAGGCACAGCCCAGGAAAGGGATTTTAAAACAAGAATTTCTTAGGTCTGTTTCAAATGAAGGCTGTTTTTGGTTTTTGTTTTTTTTTTTTTTACAAACTGACGCAGTCTCCTTTCTTTTCCAGTTTCCCATAACCTGATTTACAGTTTTCAGAAGGAAGGGAAGCATCATGTTACATACCTATGGACAAGAAATAAACTGATCAGAAATCAGACCAAGCTTCATGGAAACTGTTTTCTTCTAGATTGTATATATCTGGTTCAAGGAAGTAAAAACCTAGTTTTTCTTGAGCCAAATTATTCTTGTTCTGGGCAAAAGAAAGGGCCAAAAGTAACATTTTCATAATATAGTGAAACCTAAAAGACATCTTTCTGTAGTCATAGATAACCCAGCACTTATCTGCATCCATTTAATCCAACTCTGTAAATCAGTGTGCAGCACAAGCCAGAGGAGTGGACTGAAAACTAACGACTCTGTTTCTCTATAAACCTGTTCATACCGTTAATACACTTGCTTAAAGTTCTCATTATTCTTTCTATTCTGGAAATATTCAGACATTTAAATTTTTATATATAAATCTTCCATTAATATATTCATTTTATATCCTTTATTAACTTTTAAACTTTTTTAATATCATGAGACATAATAACATTTACATAAATGTTATCATCTGTTGAAAGAATTTACTAAGTGATTAATTCTTATTTTGATACATAAAAATATAGAGAGATGAACAATTGTCTTAAATACATTAAAATGCATAAACTTTGAAATGTCCTTATAAGCCTTGAAGCAGGTTTTAAATAACCAATTCTCCTATAAATGTTTAGAGATGTTTTACATAGGCTTTGAAAATGTTTATTTTATATAAAGCATATCTAAACACAGAGATAAATTGCACCCTGGAATAGAAGTAATCATTTCTTAAAAATAATTTATATTCTTAAGTAATAGGAACCATGTAATTTAACAATTTTAGCTTACATGAGAACTTAATTATAAGTCAATTTGATATCTAGTAAATTATTTTTATTTAATAATTGTTTCCTTGGTATTGAATATAAGTCTACACATTCATAACAATCCCATACAATAAATAAACACTGTGGTTAGACACAGTCATGATAAACTAGTTTTCAAAAACAAAATTGACACCTTGATGAAATTCTGATCAGAATAAAATGCATCTCTAAAATTAAAAACACTCAAACTAATAACATTTAATATCTTTCATGATTTAGATAGTACAAGTGTATGTATATAAAACACACTTTTGAAAACCAGCAGTACTTTACACACACACACACACACACACATGCGTGTGTGTGTGTGTGTGTGTGTGTGTGTGTGTATGAGAATCTCATTTTGGAAATTGGTATGTTGAACGCATACACATTGACGTTAGACATAAAGGTTTTTACTTGAAGAAAGCATTTTCAGAAATATCATTCACATTTTAATATGGTAAATATTCCTAGATGGGTGTCAAACTCAACAAGTAATGGAAAACAGAATTACACATTTCATTTGTAGTTAAAGTTAACCATAGCCAAAAGTTACAATACGATTAACACAAGCTAATGGTTTCATTAAAGACAACTCCATGAAAGGAGAGGGTAAAGAATGGGATGACAAGATGGATTTAGTCTTAATAAGGCAATACAGAATCAATCCATTATTAAAGACCATTTAATATTGACAATACCAAAAGCGGTAAGTAGAGTATAAGAAACTAGTTTTCATGAGTATGATTTAATTACAGTTGCTTACAGTTAACTCTCTCCCATAGTAACATACAGGAACTTGGAAAGAATGAGAGATGAAAGCACAAGCACACAGCATACAGGGTCAGAGGAGCCAGCATGCCAAGTCTGCGGGGCTGGTGATCTGTGTCAGAAACAGCTCAGGCTCAGGACAGTCTTTTGCTTCCTATGAGGAAAAATTTCAGTGGGGGAAGACTGTGAAGGAAATAAACACAAAATCATATCACTACCCAGCATGTAAAAAGACACACTGTAGAGAACAGTTGTGAGTTAATTCCCAGAGATGTCTAGAATTTGATCAGTGTATGCAAAAATGTAAAAGTAGTTATTCTGAACACACTGTAGTTGTCTCAGTTGTCTCAGGCTGTTCTCATGGAGGGAAAGGACTGGTTCAAGCCATCTTTGGGATCAATTCTTACAAGGTACCCCAGAAGAAGCCATGTGCTACTATGTCTAACCCAGGTGTCCTCTAGCCAGAGAAACAAAAGCACAATGGCCACTTGCGCCATCTCCAGGAGCCTGGGGGGGGGGGGGGCTTTTCCAGGTACCAGAGACTTCCATTCAAGCCAAACTAAGATTCCTGGTTTCATTTTTTAATGGGAATTTTAGGATTAGCTAGTATAAAGGCAGTTCAATACAGACTTAAACATGAGAGTTAAAAGCAAAAGAGTTGCTCCAGGGGAGAAAAGTGGGAAACACACATCCAAGCAAGAGAGGTTCCCCAAAAGAAACACACTCCTGCTCCCAAACAGGCCATATCTTCCTGTATACAGAGCCCTGCTACAGGGAACAGAGGGGGCCAGAAAGATGAGACAGGAAGATCAGTCCCAGAATTCATCTCCATCTCTACAGATAAGTTACCATATTAAATAAAACCTATTACCAGCTGGAGTTCTGTTTTCTCAAACCATTTTTCAGGCCTTTAGAGGTCTGAAAGCAACATAAACAAGACCAAATGTCAAAATCAAAATGCTTCCAGTGTATGCAAACCAAAGAGATACCTTGAAACAAACACTATCACAGCAAACCTAAACAAAGGGACCTAACAATAAGATCCTTAAATGACCAGCTCAGATACTGTTTTACATAAACAAATAGAACTTAAAAGTTTTGTGAATTACAATCTCTGGGTGGCCCAGCCCAACGTTTCCTGGAGTCAGCAACTTGCCTGGATAAGTTTGACTTCTGTGCCCACTGCTCTTTGATTCCCCAGCCTCATTCGCCTGCCCAGCTCCCCAACCCCATCTTTTCTCCTAGCAGGGGAACTAGCACATTTCTTGTTTTGACACCCCAGACATCTGGACTGACGTCTTGGCCCAAACTCTCCACTGCTTTCAGATCCTTTGAATCCGGACGAATCCAGTTCTTCCCACTAGTTCCCACCTACCTTTGCATCTCTGGGTGGCCCAGCCCAAAATCTTCCTGGAGCCAGCAGCTTGCCTGGACTCCAGGTGCCCTTGGGCTTCTTCTCGCCCCCACCTCCTTTTACATTCCTGGGGGCCAACTTTTTTCCTAGGCCAAGCTCCCAGGCCAGCGAAGTCCTCAAATTCCTGAGGCCAGCATCTTTCCTGGAGGTATCAAGACCTTAGGTGAAAACTGGAGAGCATCTCATTCAACCTGGTCCTCCATGGGAACTCCTGAACAGCAAGATGAAAGCAATTTGGCCACTCCAATATAAAATCAAATGAGAGACCCTGAAGCCTAGACCAACCAGCTTTTCATGCCCAATAAGTAAATGACAAAGGCACATAAAGCTTACAAAAAGAAGCAGACCTAAACTCAACAAAGGAAGGCTTAAGTCTCACACAAGAACCAGAATCTACAAAAGAAATCCACATGTCAAAGTCATAGAGAAAAAAATATTACCATGAAAAATCAAAATAATATATCCCCACCAAGTGCCATCAGTGCTCTAGAGGAGTACAATGAGAACCCCTTAGAGATAACACAGGACATGGAACTCAAAAGAACAATTATAAACATGATAAAAGAATTCAGTTAATTTAAAAAACACACAAAGAAAAAGAACTGAAAGAAGATGGGGATAAACTTCTGAATGAATTCAGGAAAGAGTTAGAAATATTGAAAAATGCTCAGGGTGAAATGAAGAAGGAAGTGAAACACTCAGTAAGCCAATTAGAAAAGACAGGAGAAAGCCTCACCAATAAGAGATGAATGAAATGGAAAACAGAATATCAAGACTGGAAGAAATAGTAGATGAATTAGACCACGCAAACAAAGATTATGAAAACTTTAATAAAACACAAGAATTGAATTGAATACACAGGAATGGTGTGACACCATAAAAAGATCAAACTTATGAATCATAGGCATACAGGAAAGAGAAGAATCTCAGGATAATGGTATGGACCAGATATTCAATAGGATTGTAGAAGAAAATTTCCCAAAATTAAAGAAAGACATGCCTATACAAATACAAGAAGCATATAGAACACCAAATAGACAGGACCAGAAAAGAAACTCTTTATGGCACATCGCAGTAAAAACAGTAAATGTACGGAACAAAGGGAGAATACTGAAAGCTACAAAAGAAAAAGATACAAAGTCACATATAAAGGAAAACCCATCAGAATTACAGCTGACTTTTTATTGCAAACTATGAAGGCCAGAAGAGCCTGGACCAAAGTATTCCCAGTTCTAAATGACCATAAATGACAACCCAGATTACTTTACAAAGCCAAAATATGTATTATAGTCAAAGGGGAAAGAAAAATCTTCCTAAATGACCATAAATGACAACCCAGACTACTTTACCCAGCCAAAATGTCTATTATAGTCAAAGGAGAAAGAAAAATCTTCCATGACATAAATAGGCTAAAGGAATTCATGTCCACAAAATCAGGCTTCAAAGAGTTCTTGGAGCAATACAAAGAGCTGAAGAAAGGAACAACTATACAAAAGGGGTTATGGAAAGAAATTCAATGAAGGTATAACTATGGAAATGCACATCTACACCAAGAATGTGAACAGAAATAAAAATGAGAGGAATCAATACACAACTTTCATTAATAACTTTAGATATGAATGGACTGAACTCCCCAGTCAAATGACACAGACTAGTTGAATGGATTAAGAAACAAAACCCATCTTTTTGTTGTCTGAAATAAATTCATCTTACCTCCAAGGACAGGCACTACTTTAAGGTGAAAGGATGGAAAAAAATATACCAAGCGAACGGTACTAAGAAAAAAGCAGGTGTTGCAATTCAAATATCTGACAAAATAGACTTTAAACTAAAACTAATCAGAAGAGATAAAGAAGACAACTTCATTCTGATCAAAGGAACAATTGAACAAGAAGATATTATAATCATGAACATATATTCCTCAAACTCTGGTGCACTGAACTTCATAAAATCTGTACTACATGACGTTAAGACCAAGATAAATCCCAGCTCATTAACAGTGGAGGATTTCAATATCCCATTGTCTCCACTAGATCAGTCAACAGGACAGAGAATTAACTCAAAGACATGTGAATTAAACAATACCATACCTCAGAAGGGCCTAACCGACATCTATTGAATATTCCATTCAAGCACCAAAGAATATACTTTCTATTCAATGCCCCGTGGAACTTTCTCCAAAACCAACCATATACTGGGGCACAAAACAAACCATAAGAAATACAAAAAGATTGAAATAATTCCATGCATTCTATCAGACCACAATGCAATAAAGCTTAAAATCAACACTGGAAGAAACCCTAGAACCTACATGAACACATGGAGATTAAATAACATACTCCTGAATGATGAATGGGTCAAAGAAGAAATTAAGAAAGAAATAAAAGTATTCCTGGAACTAAATGAAAAAGACAAAACAACAAAACAAACCCTCTGGGACACACTGAAAGCAGTCCTTAGAGGGAAGTTTATAGCTCTAAGTGCCTATGTTAAAAAATCAGAAAGAAAATAAATGACTTAACATTGCAACAAAACACACTTGAAAAGCAAAAGAAAATGAAGCCCAAACCCAGGTGAAAGAACAAATAACAAAATCAGAGTAGAAATTGATGAAATGGAACAAAGAATCAACGAATCCAAGAGCTAGTTCTTTGAAAAGATAAATAAGATTGGCAGATCTTTAGCACAGGCAACCAAAAGCAGGAAAGAGAATCTCCAAATCAACAAAATCAGAGATGAAAGGGGAAACATCACAACAGACACCAGAAAGATACAGAACATTATAAGGGAATACTTTAAAAACCTATATGCTACTAAATTTGAAAACCTAAAAGAAATGGATGGGTATATAAAAGCATGGGAACCACCAAAATTAAACCAAGAAGAGAGATCAACAGCTTAAAGAGACCCATAACACATAAGGAAATTCAAACAGTAATACAAAACCTCCCGACTAAAAAAAGCCCAGGACCAGATGGACTTACAGCAGAATTCTACCAGACATTTAAAGAAGATTTACATCTAATACTACTTATTAATTAAAGAAGATAGAAATGAACGGAGAACTTCCAAATTCCTTCTATGAAGCCAGCATCACTCTAATACCAAAGCCAGGTAAAAATACAACCAAAAAAGAAAACTACAGACACATATCCTTAATGAACATAGATGCAAACATTATCAACAAAATACTTGCAAACTTCATACAGATACACATCAAAAAGATCATCCACCGTGGTAAAATTGGCTTTATTCCAGAGATACATGGATGATTCAATATACCTAAGTCAATAAATGTCATAAATCATATAAAAGGACTAAAAGACAAGAACCACATGGTTATCTTAATAGATGCAGAGAAGGCCTTTGACAAAATTTTACATACATTTATGTTCAAAGTCCTAAAGGGAATTGGACTAGAAGGAATATACCTCAACATAATTAAAGCCATATATAACAAACCCACAACCAAAATCATTCTAAATGGAGAAAAACTGGAAGCATTCCCATTGAAATCAGAAAACAGACAAGGCTGTCTACTATCTCCACTTCTTTCTAACACAGTGCTTGAAACTCTTTCAAGAGCAATAAGATAAGAGAAGGAAAGTAAAGAAGTAATGATTGGAAAAGAATAGATCATATTATCCATTTTTGCAGATGATATGATATCTAAGAGGTGCCAAAAATTCTACCAGAAAACTCCTTGAAATTATTAACAAGTTCAGTAAAGTGGCAGGTTACAAGGTTAATCTACAAATGTCTGTAGCCTTTCTACCAATAACAAGCAATCAGAGAAAGAATCTGACAAAAGACATTAAAAACCTCTACAATGAAAAATTTAAATCTTTAAAGAAAGTGATTGAGGAAGTCATCAGAAGATGGAAGGACCTCCCATGCTCATGGATTAGAAGAATTAATATTGTAAAAATAACCATACTACCAAAAGCCATTTATAGATTCATGCTATGCCAATCAAAATCCCCATGACATTCTTCACAGAGTTGGAAAAAACCATCCTAAGATTCATATGGAAGCACAAAAGACCACGGATAGCCAAAGCAACCCTAAGCACTAAGAACAATGCTGGGAAAATTACTATACCAGACTTTAAACTATGTTACAGAGCTATAGTCATAAAAATAACATGGTACTGGCACAAAAATAGACCCACAGATAAATGGAAAAAAATTGAAGACATAAATATGAGTACATGAAGTTTCAGCCACCTGATATTTGACAAAGGGGCCAAGAACATTAACTGGAGGAAAGACAGCATGTTCAGCAAATGGTGCTGGCAAAACTGGATCGCCACCTGTAGAAGAATGAAACTAAAGCCCTATCTCACCTTGCACAAAAGTCAGTTCCAAATGGATAACAGACCTCAATGTAATGCCTGAAACTCTGAAACTGTTCGAAGAAAACATTGGCAAAAACCTACAAGATATAGGCACAGGAAAGGATTTTCTAAACTGGACATCAATTGCTCAGGAAAGAAGGTCAGGAATCAACAAATGCAATCTCATTAAGCTAAAAGGCTTCTGTACATCAAAGGAGGCAACCAGGGAAGTTAACAGAATGGGAGAAAATCTTCACCAGTGACACATCTGACAGAGGTTTAATATCTGGAATATATAACAGACTCAAAAAACAGAGAATCAAGACAAGAAGTAACCCAATTAAAAGATGGGTAAGGAGATGAACAGACAGTTCTCAAAAGAAGAAGTAAAGATGGCTATGAAGCATCTTAAAATATGTTCAATATCACTAATAGTTAGAGAAATGCAAATTAAAACCACTTTAAGATTTCATCTCACCCCAGTCAGACTGGCTAAGATCAAGGGAACAAATGTTACCAAATGTTGGAGAGGATGTGAGGAAAAGGGGGCACTCATTCACTGCTGGTGGGGCTGCAAACTTGTTCAACCCATATGGAAACCAGTGTGGAGAACTCTTAAGACACTACAAATGAATGTACCATTTGGCCCAGTTATTCCACTCCTTGGCATATAACCAAAGAACTCTTCCTATTGCAGAGTGGTTAATGAAAATGTGGTTCATATATACGATGGAGTTTTACTCAGCAGTAAAGAAAGATGAAATCATGAAATTTGCAGCTAAATAGATGGAATTAGAAACTGTGATACTAAGTGAAGTAACACAGACTCAGAAAAAAACAAAACAAAACAAAACAAAAATGACATGTGTTCTCCCTCATATCTGGGTCCTAGCACCAAATCCTGATAAGTAATTATGTATCCAGACATAACTACAGGAATCAGCATAATGAAAAGGAACCAGGGAGGTAAAGGAAAAGAATCGGAAAGAGAAGAACAGCAGGAAATAGGCATTAATAAGGGAGATATGGATAAAAATGGTGTTATTTTAAGGGAGGGGGAGGGAAGGTTATACAAGGAAACGGGGATACAGGGAAAGAAGGGGCTCAAGAGAGGTGGGACCGTAGGAGAAGGGTATTATTAAGGGAGAAATGGGGAAAATTGGGGCACTTTAAATGGAGAAACTATGGCGGAAGAGTTAGACAATGCGAGAGATAATGCCTAGCTTGTTAAAAAAAAAACAGAGGGAACCATATTAAACAAACAACCTTCTGACAAATCTTACATACAACTAACTCAAGGAATATAACACATGTCTAGGCAAGGTTTATCAGAGAACGTTTGGTCTTTGCCAAGCTTAATCTATATGGCTCATGGTAATTAAAAGTACCAAACTGGTGGAACTAACCTTCTTGGATGTCTATCAGCCATACTTTGAGGCCTATACTAATTTGGTCAGAGGGACATAAAGGACAGTTTTTGGTCCTTACCTTCTAGGTCGACTAAGTCCCAGGGGACTATAAGCATCTCCTAAAATGTCCTGTAACTGTGGTGCATCACCTGTCCTCTTGATAAAGGGGGGAATGGAGTCCCTACCAAATGGACTTGAAATACTGTCTAGTCTTCAAAGAGGTGGGTCAACACAGAGTAAACATTTCCTCCATGCTTCCAAGCGAAACCAGCCATTTTCAAGCAAGACCTTTGACTTATCTTCACATAGATGGAACTGGCAAAAGAAAGGATCCAGGGGCTCCTCCCAAGTCCATGTGACCCCTGAGGAACAGATCCTCAAATGACCTGAGAGTAAAAATAAATTAATTTATCTGGGTCAACTGTGTGGTCTTCAACACCCAAAAGGAAAGTATAACCAAAGATTAAGGGGAACAATATAACTTTTTAAGAGTCTATTTGTGTAGCTAAAAGCTACATAACTAGAAACAATGCCAGACAGGTGATACCTTTCTTTGAGTTGTTGGCTAGGGTGGCACAAGAGAGTCTCAGACAGTAACCCATCATAGAACTGGGAAAATGAACAGCAGACACCCATTTTGTTTAAAGGAATATTGGCAACTGATTGCTGCTAGAAGAGGAAGAGCTGATCTTCCAAAAACAAAGAACTTTAGATAGGCTGACTAGATTCAACAGATGGACAAGCACTGGAGAATGGCTGGGGGCACCGACAACACAGTGGACAGTAGCAGGGATGACAGAATGTATGGGCTTCAGTGGGGGTTTGGGGATTCTATGGGAGGGTGCCATTTGGGATGTGGGTATATAGACAAATAAGATTGTCTGGAATGTTTGGTATGAAGTACACACAAAAAATTAACAGATAGAAAAAAATGAGTTATATTTTAGGAAGAAGCATGAAAATTTGCTCCATGTTAATTAGTAGAGGCAAAACACATTACCATTGACATCTACTTGATGATTTTATATCCATGCTCAGGTGGATCTCAGAAAGAACCAACTGGGAGTAGTAATAATCGTATATGTAAAGGTACAAACATCTAAGCATTAGTAGCATTAAAAGTAAGTTTTTCTGTGTGAAACAGTATATTTTAAAATGAAATGGAGATCTTTTTTAAAAGTAAAACCTCATTCAATTTTATGTCTTGTAGGATTTATACTGAGTTCAATGTTGTATAACTATTAATTCAACTGTGAGCCTAAAAATTTATAGCCAGTACTGAAAGAGATGCATCTTTGCTCTGGAAATTGTTATTGAATATGTTAATGCTATAATGAAATGCTTCTTCTAATTTTGTGGTTATTAAATAAATAATTTTTAAAAAAGTTTTATGAATTACTTAATAAACCTAGAGACATTGTCTAATAAATATAAAGATGTTCAGGGTACCCAAGCTTATAAGGCCTTTGAATGCATCATCAAAATATCCATATCCATATTTATAAATCTGCTCATCTGTTCTGGGTGTTCCATAATAAAACAAAAATAAAACCAATAATTTTGCATACAATCAAAGAATGAAAAGAAAAACTGATGAGGCCAGTTTTGATGGAAACAGCATGAAGACAATGATCATAGCCATACATGACAGAATTACATGAAATCTCAACACATGGGAAAACTTGTAGATATACATGACATAATTTCATGAAATCTCAAACACATGGAAAATGGCTGTCATAGACACGTGATATAATTCCACAAAAAATTGGTGCACCCAAAATACAATAATCAAGGAATTTGATTAGGATGGTCCTCTGCATATAGGCACTCATCTTTAAATCTGGATCAGAGGAGAAGACTGCCTCCATAATCTCCTCATAGCTATGGAGTGATTCTCCCTCCTCTTCTGGTAAGTATGAGGCTGTGTTTTAGGGTCCAGGTAGCCTCCTTCTGGACTCAGGGATTCTCCCCCAGTACGGCCTGATATCAAGTTACTTCACAAAAAGTTTTTAATTTAGAGAGTTTTATCTTAATGCCATAATATCCTGTATAGCCTAGTTTAAAGCTATCCAGCATCACTTGGAGGACAGTCTGGGTCTTACACTTGGACTTGGAGGAACCCATCTGAAATTTTATATGTGCCTGGGAGGTATGTAACGTGTGCATAGAAGGGGGTGGAGAGTGATAGTCTCTCCCTCATTCAGATGCTTTCCTGGCCTTCTCAGTGACTTAAGTGGTCTTACCTTAGGGCCACATGTATAATCCTTGTGCTTGGTCATCCAAAGGTGAGTGCCCATTTAGGTTACATGACCTCAGCAGAACCATAGGGTAAGGCCCATACAGATTCTGTGGCTGGGCAGAGCCGTGGAACCATTACTTTCACTCTCACTTTCACACACAATCATTCAGAGTTTAAGACAATTCCCTACTTATTCCCACTAAATTCCTCTTCTACCTAAAATGGGACCAGGACCTTGGAATCACAGTGAGGTTTAGTTGTGGCCCAGTTTCCTGTTTGATTCCTGTTTTACCTAAATGGGCCTCGTGCCTCAGAATCACATCGAGGTTTAATTGTGGTCCCCTTTCCTTCCTAACTGGAGGCTAGTGCCACGTTGGAGTCACATCAAGACTTCCTATGCAGCCTCCTGCAGGGGATCAGCTGTTGGGAGCTATTAATCCATTATGTACATTGAGCTGTGGAAGGCTTACTTGTTTACTTAGAGTTTGTGTTTTGCACACCAATACCTAATCTGCCAAGTCAGGAGGAATGTGTTTATATGGTGGAGGTCACAACAAATATTTGACTGCTCCTTGACCCTCAGATACAGGTGGGAAAAACAGCTGTTGAAACTGAGTTAAGCAAACCTTGGCTATCTCTGATGTTCTACTGGATAAAAAGGCAGAGCTAAAATAAACCAGGGCTGCAGTCTCTACTGACAGTCCTCCCAAGTATCTTTTCTCTGTCTCTTGTTTTTTCTTTCAATCCTCACTCCCCCTTTCAGGTACTGTCCATATTTGCCAGCTGGCACTGGCAAGGGGTGCCTGGAACAGGGACCTGAAAAGTAGGGAAAAAGTGAAGGACACCTCTGGAGAAGTGAGTGCACTTGGTAGGATTGGGGAGCCGTGAGTATTTATCTTGGGAGAAGATGGGGCAAGGAAACAGTCACTTGCTCTTTGTACATATGTTAAAGAATATGCTTTGGGCCTGAGGACCAAAGGAGCTTTTATTCATCCAACTCCTGCTTTAAACTGAAGATTATTGATAATATTCCAGGTTTTTTGGATCCTTTAACTAGACAATGGAAAGGCCCCGATCCTGTATTGATATGGGGAAGAGGGCATGTTTGTGTTTTTCCGCGGGATGCGGATAGAGCCATGTGGCTGCCGGAAAGCCTGGTGAGGTTCGCCGGACGAGCGCCAAAGAAAAAGAAGTGGAAAAGAATGATGAGGCGACAAACATGGATGATGATGTTCCTGCAGGTGATCTTGGCTGAGTTATACTGGACTTATATTCCTGATCCACAATATTGCACCCCATGATATGGGAGGAAAAAGAGATAGTAGTGACTGTGAATGACTCTCGGTTAATTGCTCAGCCTGCTTCGAAACACCTGATGATGCAAGTGGTGACAAATTTTTATTATTTGTGATCGAGAAGCGGGTTGCCTATTTGTTTTGTTAAAAATGATAAGTCCAGGTGTGTACAAGTAAATGACTGTGTGCTTGTGGGACGAGGTGGATACTGTACCAGTGTCAAAGTGTTATTGCCAAGAGATAATAGAGAAAAAAAAAATTCTCTGCAAGCATTTCCACCCTGTAAGCAGTGGCAGATATTCTAAAAAGGCTGAGAGCCACCTTACCATCATGGTCCTCTATCACTTCCATTGTGAGTGGTTTAGTGGGACTTGGCATGCTTTTCCTCCTATGTCTTTGTTTTCATCTGGTGGCAGTAAAGTTATTTATGAAATCCTGTGGCAAGTCAAGGCTGCTGTGCATGATATGAGATTGCGCTCCCTCCCCTAACAGAGGCCAGTAGTCAACGACGGTAAGATCTTCTGGGAGAAAGTCAACCTAAGACAGGGCGTAGCTGATGGAAGCTACCTGCTGATGATGTGTAAGGCTTTGCTCTAGCAGAAGACAACCTAAGACAGGAATGGTCCTTCTGTCCTAGATATAGCATAATCTGGGGTTATAAAAATTAAAAAAGGAGGAGATGTTGGGAGCTATTAATCCATTAGGTACACTGAGCTGTGGCAGGCTTGCTTCTTTAGAGTTTGTGTTCTGCACACCAGTACCTAATCTGCCAAGTCAGGAGGAATGTGTTTATATGGTGCCCTCTTGTTTTTTCTTTCAATCCTCACTCCCCCTTTCAGGTACTATCTGTCTTGGCCGGTTGGCACTGGCAATCAGCCCATACCAGCTTTCACTTGTCTTACCTGGAGGCCCATTACCTGGTCTGGACATCCGTTCTGGGTCTCTGCCTTGCTTCACCCAGGGAGAGGCACAGGTCCCAGGTTATGCAACTCTTTCTAGCCTCCTGGAAGGAGACCCCCAGAGAAGAAATTCTTCAGGGGTGTGCACTTCTCTGTTCCAGGGGCCCAGGGGCCTGCAGGGTCCAGGAGCGGCAGCCTCTATTACCAGTGAGGGGTAAGGCAACTTGATCCTCCTGAGGCCTACCAGAAATGTTATGGAAAAATCAGAGACCAACACCCAAAGTAAGGTGAGGAGAGGGAGTTTAATTTTACCCTAGGGATTGATTGTTGGATCCTTCTGTAAAGGAGTCAGTACACTTATTACAGTTTTGGGGGGCTTTTGTATTCATGTGAGGAATGCAAGGAAAAGGTATATAGTATATACATGGTAATTAAGTAAGATAACAGGGCTGCAAGGTAAAGCAAAAGCCTTGGGAAACAAAGACTTCTCTACTGGGTAAAGGTTACAAGAACGTGATAGCTTTGGAAAACAAAGACTTCTATCCCGCATAACCACAGGGGGCAGGGGAATATTCCATTTCTACCTCCATGCTTTTCCTGATCCAGAGTTCTTAATTACCATCACATTGCAAAAGCTTTTAGCATCTGACTGTATTCTTTTATTTCCATAATAGACACAGTTTCTTTTCAGGAACAATTTTCATCTTTAGTGTTCATTATTTGATTGAGTATTGCAATGTTTCTTATACAACACACCATTGTTTAATGGTTTATAGAAACAGTCACTACTGAAAGTTTTCTTAAGTCTTTTATCTTGGAATATAGTGTCAAAACTTGGTTTTAAGTGACCATTTCATGAACTCAATATACATTTAAAAAGCTGGAAAAATCTGAAAAAAGTTAATTCTAAATTATTTTAAAACACCATTCTTTAATACACTTCCCAAATCAGTGATGTCTGGTAAATATAATCAGGCTACTACTACAGTAGCTGGTATTTGATAAATTCTCACTCACAGCCAGGGCTGGTGCTAATTTGTACACATTACTGTTATTAATTCTCATAGAGCTGCTGTGGGGTCCTTTTATCATTCCTTCTTCACAGATGAGGAAATTAAGAGTCAGAGATAGGAGTAACTAGAGTAATCACTGCATGGTCCTCTCCTGCTTTCTGCAATCTTCACACAACAATCAATGATCCATTCATATTTGAACTTCATGCTTTGTTGTCTTGATTTTCCTGGCCTCTGTCCACTATTATTAAGAGTTATTTATTAATGAGGTAAATATGGATCAGTTTCTCTTATCAAGAGCAATACCTTAGGACCAGAGGCTGTGGGGTACACCTTTAATCCAAACACTGGGGAGGCAGAGGCAGGTAGATCTCTGTGAAATTGAGGTTAGCCTCATCTACATGGACAGTTCCAGGACAACTGAGGCTTCAGGGAGACTGTGTCTCCAAGAATTTCAAACAAATAAACAAACAAACAAACCCAAATTAAAATATATATATATCAATACCCTACACTTACGTCGTATTTATTACCAAGCACTCGTCTGGGCACTTTTACCCACATTCATAAGCACATCTATTAAATCATTATGTTCTCAAATTTTAATGTAAATAGAAGAGCGCATCAGATGCTAAAATCTTTTTCATTGTAATGGTAATTAAGAACTTCGGAGCAGGAAAATTCCGAGATAGAAATGGGGGAGGTGGACAGGAATTTTCCTCAGGCTCCTGTGGTTTCCCAGACTCAGCCAGTCTTTCATCTTCTACACAAAGGAGAAAAGGGAAATGCTCTAGGAATTCTGGGACAGATGAAGGGACCCTCTTTTGCCCCTGTGGCCTATCTATCTAAACAATTGGACTGGAAGCCATGTTTGCATGCCCTCGCCTTGGCAGCCCTCTTGACCCAGGAAGCACAAAAGCTAACTTGTTGACAGAAACTAACCATCCTCTCGCCCACAGACTCAAGGACCTCCTGTCTATTTCCTGTCTATCAATCCTAACCTCACCTAAACTCCAACTTTTTCATGTTACCTTTCTAGAAAACTGAGATATTATCCTAGACTCATGGCCTCCACTTAACCTGGGCACTCTCTTGCCTCTGCCTGAGCAGCTCACATACTCTTGTCTGGAAACATTGGAGGAACTTACCTATCACAATCTCAAGATTTCCCTGTCTCCTCTCCCTTACCTGGACCACAACTGTTACACTGATGGCAGTTCCTCTAGCGCCCTACAAGGGTCCTGGGTGGCAGGATATGTGAGTGTCTCTGGTGACCAGTAATAGCTACAAGACCACTGCCTGGGGAACAACTTCCCAGAAGGCAGAACTTGTTGCCCTCACTCAGGCCCTCACCCTGGGTCAGGCAAAAAAATTCAACATTTATACTGATGCTAAATATACTTTCTATATCTTACACCACCATTCTGCAATTTGGAAAGAGAGAGGTTTTCTATCAGCTAAGGGGACCCCAATCACCAATGGACCACTTAGTCTTAAATTACTGAAGGTCTCCAATGTACCAACACAAGTATCCTTCATCCATTGCAGGAGACATAAACCCTTAACCTCTCCAGTGTCCCAGGGAAATTTGTTTTTCAGATATGATTGCTAAAGAGTCAAGTCTCCAGACCCCCAATATATCTCCAGTTCTTTTCCTTGCCCCCAGCTTCCTCACGCCCTCCTCTTCCCTGTCACAACAGCAGGCCCTCATGAAGGAAGGCAATGCTGCTGACCCTCATGGATGGTTGCTTATGGGAGACCTCTATTGTCTACCTGACTCCCAGACTACTATCATATTTACCCACTTACATAATATCTTTTATATTGGTGCCCACCACCTATACAGTTTCCTGACTCCTCCTCTTTTTCATTCTCACCTCTCCTCACTAATCCTCCTCATTAATTCCATCTGTGCAAAAGCCTCTCCACAAGGAGGGGTCAAACCTCTGCCCTCTTTCAAACCCTATCAACATAGGGGCTCTCTCCCTGGAACCAATTAGAAGATTGACTTTACCCATATGCCGCCTCATAAAAATATTAAATGTCTCCTCACTATGGTAGATACTTTTTCAGGTTGGGTTGAGGCCCTCCCAACAGCTGGGGAAACTGCAGTATTGTTGCCTCTCATCTCCTTGAGTCCTCCTTCCCCTAACCCTTACCATCTAGTCTGATGAGCCAGTCTTTATTTCCAAAATTATACAAGAAATATACAAAGCTCTAAAAATTAATTGGAAACTCCATACCCCTTACAGACCCTCATCCTCAGGCAAGGTGGAAGGGGCAAATGTATTTCTCAAGCCATCTTTCCAAACCAACCTCCGAACTTCATTTACCCTGGATTTGCCTCCTTCCACTTTCCCTAGCCAGGATGAGGTCTACACCAAGGGCTTCCTCATTTCTCAGTTCCTTTGAACTCATGCATGTTCACCCTTTTCTCTTAGGCAAACTTCCTCCTCTAGAAACCATTCCCCTTCACGAGTACCTGCTGACATTCACTCTCATTAGAAATCTCATCCAGGAGCATGCCAACGGCCTTCTTCTCTGACCTTCAAAAGACCCCAGAGACCAGGAGTCCAGGTGTATCTCAGACAATTGCACCCATAGTTCCTCACAGCCACAGTTCCTCAAATCCCTTTGGACTGTACCCCACCTGGTCATTCTAACTACTCACAGAGCTGCCAAGCCCCAGGAAATCCCCAACTGGGTCCACCTTTCACATCTCAAGCACCTCGAGCTAGAACAACTTGACCCCATGACAACAAGGGATAAGTACTTCTCCACCCCAACTGGCCCTCTAAAACTCAGAATTTCCTGCACTCCTTCCCTCCCTCCAGGGCTGAAACGACTCCTCTTGCTGTGTTGGTGTTTGTAGGGTTCATCTTCTCTCCCCCTCCAGCCTCTTTTCAACATGTTCATCCCCTCCTTGTGCCTGGATATTTGATATTCTTGCTACATGTAGACAAAACAAATTTCTCAACTCAACTTTTATCCCATCTCTGGCTGTGCCTCACCTTTTTCCTCAACCTTCCATACTCTGGGTATTTACACATATTCCTCTCATAAAAAGGAATACTCTTACACATGGGCTGCATGTCTTTGCTTCCTCAGTCATCAAACTAGCCCAGCCTACAGAGAGGGTAAGGACTGGGGAGGATATCCCTCATTGAAATGCCACTATCACTGTTCCTAGCCTGGGTACTGCATTTCAACCCAGCAACTCAGGCCTGCCAGGGGAGATGATCTCAAGGTTGTTAATTTCGCCATTAATGATCCCCTGGGACCAAAGTTGGGGGGATGGAGTGCAAGGGGTAGTGTGTTATGGTATTCTGGAGGCTCAAAAAGGAGAAGTCAAGATTTTTAGGTCACTCCAGACAGTTCCCTATACACCCCAAAATAACTTCATTCAAACAAGCCAAGACAGAGAACGAAACCATGACAAGCTCAGCATTGCCTACGTAAAACCACATCATGGGTTTCTATCCTTGCCTGCACATTCTTCTTACTTAACCAACACAATGTAATCAACCATACTCCCTGCTTTCTCTGTGCAACCCACCCCCTTCTACCTTTGATCACAGCTGTTCCTCTGTTTAATGTTACCTCCACTCTCAACTCTTCTTGCTCATGGAACCCCTTATCCTTTATGTCAATCTCCCTTTTCCCCTTAGAGCATGTGACTGCTGGGATACAGATATCTCCCAATGTTGCCCTGAATCTTTTAAAAACTCTGCAATCTCAATAAATCACACCCTTCCAACTGAAATTTACTTCTGGTGCGACACAACTCTATACACCTGTATTTCTCCCAGCCAACACTCTGGCCCCCGTTTTCTGGTTATCTTAGTTTCCAACCTTACTATTTATACTGAAGGTGAAGTAACATCCTTTTCATCACTCCAGCACCATTTACAGAAAAGGGAGGACCATCTTTCTACCAGTCATGTTGGGAGTTAGCCTCGCTGCAGCAGCGGCCTCAGGACTGGGGAACTGGGACATAGTTTACCTCTTAACAACAGCTTTCTTCAGACTTAAATGCAGCAGTTACTGAAACATCTAAGGCCCTCAGTCTACTCCAACAACTCACCTCCTTGGTGTCAACAAAACCGATGGGCCTTGGACCTCATTATAGAAGAAAAACCAGGAATCTGCCTTTTCCTAAATGAAGAATGCTGTTAGTACGTTAACCAATCAGGACAAGTAGAACTAGAGATAAAACCTAGCCGATGGACTCAAAACAGGAACAAGTTCCTCTTTTAGCTCCTGTGGTGTCATCCGATCCAATTGGCCCTGGGTCCTACCCCTAGTGGGACCCCTAATAGGAATGTTTCTCCTTCTCCTTTTAGCCCCTCGCCTCCTAAAATGTGTACAAATCCAAGTGGGCCGACTCACACACCAAATCTTTAATTGATTTCTACTAACTTACCCTACTTCTATTTCTTAACAGACCCTAGCCACCTCAGAACTGACTCTCCATGGACTCTAGAGGGACCAGTCCACCACCAGATCTGTATCCTTTTAGAGACTCAACTACCCCGTCCTGCAGGATGCAGCTGCAGAGACAAAGCACCACTCCTTATCCCTAACAAAAACCTGTAATGTTAGATCAAACTGGGCCCCAAGATGAAGTCACTAATGACCAGCAACATGGCCATCACAACCTGGTGGGCAGCATTCCAGAAAACAGAAACCAAACCATCCTAGTTTCTCAGTAACCTCCTGATCTTTGTTTCAATAATGCAACCTGATCAGAACAGCAATTTTCCATTGCAGCCAACGGAAAAACTGAAAACCACCTAACTGAATCCTCCCCGGCCAAGGCACCTGCTCGTAACTCACCTCCCCCTACCTCCAGAAGAAAAATCCTATAAAATCCAGCCTGCTGTGACAAGAAATGGCTGCTACCTTTCTCCCATGGGAGCAGTCCAGCAGCTCCTCCATCCCAATATTTTTTTTCTTTCCTCGCTTCAGAGTGGTCTCTAGTGGTCCTGGTCTTTTCACAAACCTAACAACAGATAGCTAGGAGAAATAGTACTTCCAAATTCCAGCCCACTCTGAAAACTTACTAATTTTAAGAATCAGGCTTTTATTTTGTTCAGGGGAGTTGTAACGTTGGCATAATGACAGTACCCGCATGCTGCCTTTGTTTTTAAAGCAAAATTAGCAAGGTTTGGTCACTAGGTATAAAACAACGTGACTTCTGCTGTGTGCTCTCTTGCTTCCTGGTTGATATCTCTTTACTACCTCTACCTCACTGTTGTCAGGGTCAATTACTAAGCAGTAGGAGCAGTTACACAGTAGCCCCTAGTTTGTACAGAAATTGCCAGAAAGTTTTCCTCCTAAGAGTCAAAGTGACATCTCTTCACTCATAACTAAAATTCAGGTGGGTACCCAGCACATCTTGATCTATCAATCACTCCAACCTTTTGTTAAGTCCCTTAACAGAGTTGCTATAGCTGTCTTAGGGACAACAAAATATTTGTAACATAAAGCAAATGTAACAGTAAATAAGGTAATTAAACATCTTTGGTTATTCTGAATAGCCTTAAATATTGTGAGAGACTATAAACACTCTAACAGAATTTTTAATAAAAACACTACTTGCTAAGATTTTGTGAAGGAAAGAATATTTTTCCATTGAGGAAAATAATCCCATTTCAATACTGCTCTTGTACATGCTAAAGAATAGAAGGGAGCTTGAAATACCAAGTGATTAGAGTGGTGACTCTCAAATCACGGGTGCATGCCCACTAAGAGAAGTGGGAGTCTTCTTCAGAGACTGGTTGCTTCTAGGCTTGTTTTGCTGTCTTGTTAGAAGCTCCTTAGTCAATATACCTGGCCATCCTTATGCAGTCATACTTGTTCTACCTTTTTTGTGCATTGTACGCAACTTTTTGCCCTTGGCTTAAAAAATGAGGTTAATCAACTCATACCAACACAGAAAACTAGGTGTAAATCACTGACACATTGATAAGGAGCCAAAGTTACAGTTAAAAAATGATTGTCATATAAGGCAACACTTTGACTTATTCTTTTTGAAATAAAGCTTGTAAACTGTCAGAATAACATATATGCTATTACATTATTATTCTGTGGTAAAGAATCAGGAATTAGAGTTCTTATCTTGGACAAAGCTTCTACAATAATAGATTTTTTCTGATTTTTGTGTAAATTGTTATCTTTTCTAGTTAACCACACACCTACATAAGATTAATCATTTTTGTGTATTTCATACAATACATCATAATCATATTAGAGACCCTCACCTATTTGTACCCCTATAACCCAACCATATTTCATGCATTCTGTCATATATGTTAAGGCCTATCAAGTCAACTTTGTGTCTGCAGATGTCCCTCTGTGTGAATTCATCCACTTGAGCTTGCTCAGCCTATCTAGAGTCACTCCCTTAAAGAAGACAAACTCTCCCTCCCCTAGCATGATCAGCTGTCAGTAGCTCCTCAGCTAAGGTTGGGCTTTTTACCCATTTCTCCATTTCTTTCCTGGGTTTTTGTCTGGTTTGAGTTAGTATGAGACTTGTGCATACTGTCACCACTGCTGTAAGTTCATATGAGCAAGTTCCCAGAAACCTGAAAAACTCTGTCTCCTTGTGTTCATCTGTCACCCTTGGCTCTTGCAGTCTTTCTGCCCCCTCTTCCACAATGGTCCTTGAGTCCTGGTGGTAGCATTTAATACAGAAGTCCTATCCAGGAATACACGCTCTGCAGATTGTGACACTCTACATTTTGGCCAGGTGTTGCTTTCTGTGTTAATTGCCCTCTGTTGCATGAGGAAGCATCATGCGAAGTGAGAGATGGCAGTAATAGTCTCTCTGCCCACTGTTCTGCTATATTTCGTGAGCCTTAGGTGTAGAGGTTCCCACTGTAGATGTGTCACTTAGGGCTAGGCATCTTACAGACACTTATTCTCTGTGTGACCAGTTGTGGAACTCTGTAATAGTCTCCTAAATAGGCATCCTTATATTTACCGACAAGTATACCTCTCATCATCTATCAAAGAAACTTCTTTTGGCAACAGATGAGAGCAGCGGAGACGGACACACATGTGTGCGTGCACACACACACACACATCAATAATAGTAATGCAACCCTGCTTTTCCAGCCACAGATCACTAGAACAACTGTGACACAAGCCTCTCTCTCTCTCTCTCTCTCTCTCTCTCTCTCTCTCTCTCTCTCTCCCTGGTGGTAGTTATGTGGATCAATAATCTATGGTCTTATGCATGCTAGATAAGTGCTCTATCGCTCAGCTGCATCCCCAATCCTAATTCTCCCTTCTAATAATAGCACCCCAGTTTCTTATTGGACAGTTTCCTCTGCTGGGTTAAAATTATGGGGACTACAGATAAGGATATTGTCTGTTTTCACAACCACTAGGTTGGCGGGGGATGACTGAAGTGTTCGTTAGGCAGTGCAATGAACCTTGAGGAGAAAGAGCAAATGTACAAAGGTCAGTAGCAAATAAATCACAGTGGAGGCTCCCTGGGAAAGCCTGGGTAATGGAGCTACTCAGGGTCTCATTTTTCAGGGTTTTTTAAAAAATAGTTTTTAGTCCCAGGAGCTATTATATAACCTTTTAAAAACAATACCATTGGTGATTATTTTCATTATAATTGATTTTATTGCTTGGAACAGACAAACAAATAAATAAATGTTCAAAAATCCTTTCACCCTGAAAAATCAGAAAACCCAATTCATCTTCTCTTCTATTTCTCTCCTTCAGTACACAAAGTTTACAACTTGAATCTTCCAAAATATATCCACCATTATCTGGATTAAAAAGTTTAAAACCTGTACAATATATAAGTTCTTAAAGCTGCAAATAAATCTCTTCACTTTGCATAAATACCACATAAAGCTTAGGAATTTGATTGTGCTACCCAACCTGAAACTATTATTTGTGTAGGCAGGGTCCAAGAAAAATTTCTTCCAATATAATTATTATCTGTTAATAGGATCATGATAGTCTGAGATTGTACAAAGACCCCAGAACACTACACTGAATTTTCATTATTTAAATCTCCTGGGTTGTTTTGGTCTTTTCAGATACTTGTTTTTCTTTTATTACAATTTCTACACTAAGAACATGAACATGTTTAATACCAAAAGTTTTATTCTTTCCTTGTTATATATCAAATTATACTCTGCCTCGTACTATAAACTTTTATATATTCATCAACTCTCTTTCAAAGATTCCCTTGAAACTTCAAATTCTACTGGGCCTTTATCATGGTTATTACTATTCTTAGTTCCCACAATTCTTTCCATTAAATACTGAGCCAAATACCTCCTGTCTTGGGAGAGATGCCATTTACTTTTTGGCAAGAAGGCAGTGGTTGATCTTTGGAATGCTATCAAATTTGTGTCTGAGATCCTTTCTCAAAGATCCTTAACTCTAATCCCTAGTATTTTTATGGGTAAGCCTTTGTTCTGCTTCCTCAGACCCTGGGGAACTTCCCACAAAATGATGGCATCAGTAATCCTTTCCCCAAATGTCCCTCAGAACACTGTCTAGTCCATATTAATAATGCCCTGCTTTCTTTCTGTAGTGGTTCCATGGTAGGCAGTCTAATGAATAGCTTTTCTTTTTCTCCCCCCCCCTTTCTTTTTTGTCTCTGGACACTGGTTTCCACTAGTGAATGAACTACCAATTGCCATTTCTTGTGCACTATAAACTCCTTTATTTTAAGCACTTTCTACATCCATTGCCATTGAGATTTTCTTTTCAGTTTAGGGACTAACCTCTTCCCCCTGCTCTTTCATCTGCTCTCTCCTCTCTCTATCACTAGTTCTTAATTGTTGGCTTTATCACTTCAGAAGGTCTATTTACCAGCTGCAGTCAAAGCAATCAGATCTGACAGGGAGTTCAAGGGTAGTCTGGCTCACACTCCACATTCTACATGTATGTCGAAGAACTGGTGACTTCATGCTACTTTTTCTTGAACATATTTCCTAATCCCCTGAAGGCTAGCAGTCTTTCATAACTTGACTGTCAGGACCAACATTCTCTGTGATTACTGTTATGTTAGGTCTTAGATCTGAGTATCTAGTCCATGAAAAACAAGGAACATTACACACAAACACACACACACACACACACACACACACACACACACACACACACAAATGGCATATAACTCTTATTTTGGCTTGATATATTGATATTACTTCTGATTTTAAAGATGAAACTTCACTTTATGTAGATAACAAGCTAAATCAATTACCTGTCAGTCCTGCCCAGCAATCCCCTGTCCTATGTATGTATACCAAGCCCAGCCAAGCCCCAAATTTTATCTTCCAAGTAGTCTCTGCACTACTTGATTTCTTTCCATTTATCTAAGTAAACACCTTTCATTTCTGCTATAGCTACGTGGCTCATTTAACATTTAAAAAAGTTTAATTTCAAATACATAAAACACAAAATTTTATGTATTAATGGGATATCACATAACGTCAAATAAATAATGTAGTGTTTCAGTTGGGTTAAGCTGTTTATGTCTTCAAACATTTATCATTCCTTCATGGTGAAAACTTTCAAAATCCTTTTTCCTTTTAAATGTCCAGTACATTATTGACATACCATACCTATCACTAAACTGCATAGTAGCACACAGAGACTTCTGCACATATCTAACTATAACTTATTACCAGTGGATCAACCTGCCCACATCTTTTCCTTCCCCTTCTCTTTCCTGCCTTTAGGTAACCACCATGTTTCTCTTGACCTCTATGAGAGTGACACATTTATGTTCCACATGAGTGCGATCATTCTAGCACTTTCTTTTGATCCTTTGCATTTGTTCAAAGTACTGAGCAACTGTGGTCCTCAAGGCATGCCCCCAGACCAGAAAATTCAGCACTTGCATCTGACACTCAGAAAATGATTTTCCAATGTGAAGCCCCCAGGAAACAAAGCCTCTCTCCAGTCTCCTGATCCCTTCCTGTCTCCTTGATCACCTTTCTTCCCCCTTTATAGTCAGTCATAGAAACTACAATTTGTTTTCCTGAAGACAAGACATAGGAACTAGAAACTCCTTTTTTTCAAAGCAAGTTTTAAAATCTCACAAAGTATTACTCTAATATTCCATGCCTTTCTGACTTGGAACTGGTTTTGATGAAATTCTTTACCTACCTTGTCCTGTAGAAGGTCAGAAGAGAAGAGCCCCATTTCAGAATGGGTGATAATTTCTAGTGAAGAAGAAGGAATGTCACAAAGGCCAAGAGGAATGTAAACTAACAGGCCTTGTAGGCTTCCCGTTCAGTCTAAGTATTAGCTCATAACCTTTTCATAAAATAACTTCTCTGCTGCTGTCAATGTTTCATTAAACTGAAGCATAAAAATGGGTAACTTATCTTGGGTCTTTATATTATTTATTCAAAAGATTCCACTGTCTTCTAAAATCATGATTAATTTTTTAAAATTTTCTTCCTTTCTCTTACTAAGCATTTATTATAGGGTTGTCAATCTTGGCCCTTTATGATGTCAGAAATGCAACCACTCCCATTTTTACCTCTGCACACATTAGAAATGCATATTCTCTCAATTTAATCTGGAAAAATGGAATGAGACATTAGAATGAGAAATAGCACTTTTGTAACGCGGCCTCCAAGCTTTCTTGGTGAACTCCGACATTTCTAGAACACCTGCAGGACAGTGATATTTCAATCCAAAAGTCACAAGCTACCCCATTTTAATGGCTTTTCAGATAGATTTTAAGGCATTCATATGTGGCAGAGACAACCCCAGATGGTGGAGCACTGCCTGTGTCTCCAACCTCATTCCTGTCCCTGTAGCATTCCTTGCATGTCCGCACTGGTCTCTTGCACCACACTGGCTCTCTCTCTCCCTCCCTTCCCTGCAAATGCTTTCCTCCTCTTCCTGCAATTACTCTCTTTCCCTCTTCAGCTCTCAGTTCTCCTTGGTGTGTATGGAAGGGCTGCTGACAACCTGCTCTAACATACCGCATCAAAGCCTCCAAGTATGCTCTATAGTACCTGTTATTTTTTGCACTTTGCCGTCGTAGCAAGTTTACCTGTGTTCATGTATTTGATGTTTATGCCTCTGTAGGGATCATGTTTCAGACACTAGGCATTTCTACTCAAAGTTTAGTTCACATGAATTATACCTAACATATTGCTCTCAACACAGAGTTTCACATGTGACCAAGTTATCTATTAACTATTGAACACTCACACTATCTAAGGCATCACCTAAGTCTTTTATATAGATTTAATAATTTAATTGTCAGGAAATTTTTATTTCTTTTTGTTCATCTAACGAAGAGAAATATGCTACTTTCTATGTACAAAGCACAATTTGAAGCATTTTACAAATATAAATCCCTTCAAATCACACAGCAGTCACATAAAGTGCAAGCTATAGCTGTTTTTGCAGATGAGGAAACTGATGTGCAACTTTTTGCCTAAGATCATATACCAACAGCTCAGAGGCCTGAATGAGTTACTTTAAAAACGGATGGCAAAGAGATTTCCACTAAGAGACCCAAAGGTTTTTATGAATCATATGACAGAAAACTCGCTCCACGTGATATTACTCTGGAACTATTGTTTATTAGAGCGCACTTGATGCTCTAACGCATCTCTTTGCTCTCATCCTGGAAACCAGCAGCAAAAGTGCCTTCCGTGCTTGGAAGTTTTGAATATTCCTCTGTTCCTTGTTAGAGACTGCGCTACCTGACTTGGGGTGTGTGTGGAGAAGCCTGGCTTTGCGTCATCACTGGGGCACGTAAAGTGATTCAAGGAACAGCAGGTATTCACGACAGCGACTGCTGCTGGGCCAAGACCAATGCGATGTTTGTGCTTCCTACTCGCTGTATTCTCTTTCTCATCAGCCTTCATATGCCACTTGGTTTAATTAGCTTTGAAAATCAGCTACTTTGAAAGGACCAGGTTGCCTGTAAATATATTTGTAGAGCAAAAAATGAGTTTAAATAAAAACGTGCAATGATGCATCAGTTTTCCATACAATGCTATCAATTAATATTATAGAGGATTTACAAGTGTTGACATTATTACATAGAATAAAAAACCCTCTTCTTTTAAATTTTTGTTTCTACATGTTCGGGCTCTATCCTGGCTCTTACTATACATATAAGGTTAAGTACTTTAGATGGCCATATCATGGAGGCTCTGCTCTCTTTGGCCTCGCTGTCCGTTTTTCTGTATGTCCCTCAGTCTCTGCTGTGGCAGCCCCAGTCTATTGACCCTGTTTACCACCAGCTGCCATTAATTTGAGAATCCACTTGTTTCAACGTTCTGGTTCCTACCCACTGAATGTTTCCTGAACTCCAATCCTCTGGCTGCTCGTTTCTGGGTTCCTGTTGCTTTTAGAGACCTGGCCATTTGTGTCAAATGTGTCATCAACAAAGCAGCCTTGAGTTTGCTGAGATTCTGACATCTCAGAATTTGTTCCTTATTTTCCCACCCTCATCTGTCAAAAATAGACGCTTAGTCCCGTTTATAGCGGAAAGAAGTGAATCTATCCAGGAAACCAGCTGCTTGACCCTCAGGGGCTCTTCTCTGAACCACTTGTACCAACATAAAAATCCTTGGGGTTTTAGTGGGAAAGTGCTAACTTTTGTCTGACTTGTCTGAGTGAAAAGAAACCCACATAACTGTCATCTATTATTTTTGGTTCTGTCGTGAGGGTGCTTTTGGAACACATTAGTGTTTGAGCAAGTGGGCTGAGTAAAGCAGATGGCCCTCAGCGTGAGTTGGGTGTCATCACATTCACCACGGAATTGACTAGAGGATAAAGATGGAGGGGCTAAATTTGCTATTTGCCTGCCTGGCTGACTCGGAAATATGAGTCTTTTACCTTTCACCTCTTCCTTCCCAGACCTCAAACCTAGAAATCTATACTGCTGAACCTCCACTCAGGCCTTGGTTTTCAGAGGGCTGTCTGTGAGACTTCTGGGCTTCTGTAATAATGTGAGACAATGTCTTCCAGTCAATTTCTATGTATACAACTGTAAAAAAATTCTCATATCATAAATTTTTTTTCTGTGTGATATGTATCATGAATCTCTTATATTAGTTCTCTTATTTTGAAGAACTCTGCGTAAAAGTTTCAAAATAAACACCATCTTGTGTATCAAAGATTCTAAGAATGCTCCTTGTTTGAGGGGGGCCCTCTACCTATGAAGGTAAACATCATATTACAGGAGGCATTGCCATGGCAACAGTTTCTGCATTTGAGCACATTGTGCAGGCTGATCATTTTTTGAACTTATGTGAAACTAATTAGCTGCAGCTTTACAGTATTGTATAAAACACATCACTGTGGATAATGAGGAACACCTGAAGCTTCAAGTTAAATTTACAAGATGAGAACAAGCCCCAGAAGGAACTGAAATAAGAATGAGTCATAAAGAAGTCAAAAGCTTGAGAGACAATATGATAATGGCATAAAGAGATTTTCAGGAAGGGAAAAAGAAAGTTTAATTAACTTGTACCAGAAAAAGAACTAATTAACATATTTTCATTTAAAAAATTTGCCTCTGTATGTGTGAGAGGGTGTGCATAGTACATGTGTGAGACGGTGTTTGTATGTGCATGTGTGTTTGTAGGCATAGGCCAAAAGTCCACAACCAGTGTCTCCTTGATCTCCACATCACATCACTCTGCCTTCCACCCCCTCCACACCGGCATCACAGGTGCATGCAGCCATGACATCTTTTCTGTGGTGCTAGGGATGCGAATGCAGAGCTTCCTGCTTACACAGGACGCATTTCCCTAGTCATAGAAAGTGATGTGATGAGAAGAAAGCTGGAAAGGAGAACCATGGAAATAAAAAAAAAAAAAAATCAGCATGGGAAACTGTTACTATTAGAGACACAAATAGCCTAGTGTGTCTTTGTGTCTGTGCTGGTATTTATATGTGCACATGTGTGCATATGTGATACATCAGGGCATTCACCTGGCTTCTCTACAGCTAACAAAGCATCTTCAAGGGGCTAATAATTCTTTTGCTTAGATTTTATTTCTAATCAATAATCTCTTCAGTATTCATTTTAGCAAGTAACTAAGTACTCAGAAAAAATTCTTTATCTTGGGATCTTGGGAATGGGAGATGGCTCAGCAGTCAGGACCACTTGCTACTCTTTCAGGGAACCCAGGTGGTTCCGGCACTCGCATGGTGGCTCACAACCATCTGTAACTTCAGTTCCAAGGGATCCGAAACCGTCTTCTGGCTTCCACAGTACAGAGTTTCCACAATCATTGCATGTACTTACACACGTGCAGGCAAAACACTCATCCACATAATAAAAACAAATAAATCTTTTTTTCACTGCAATACAACTATTTTATTAAACAGGTGAACACATTTATTTTACGCACAGTGCAGTTACATTTCTTCTTTTCCTCTGCCCTGTGAGGTCATCACTTCCAACCCTTCTGTTCACATAAGCCGAGTTTTAGCTGTAGGTAGGGCAAGAAGGGGAAGGGAAGTGCAATTCTGAAAATAATGCCAGAGACCCAGACAGGGAAACAAGTGCAGGCAGAAGGTGGTGGTTTCATGGCTGCCACTGTGCCCCGCAGCCCTGGCATTGTTCATCATCTCAAAAGGAAAACTTTCAAGAACTGAAACTCTCGAGCATTAAGCAGTTCTGCTCTACCAGTTGAAGAGGTAGTTTCTCTTGCAATCCCACATGTCCTGGTTTCATAACTGTCTTATTTTGAAGTCTGTTAAGAAATCCCACCATGGTTTACCTCCTCTCCAACTATCTCCTTGAACATCTAAAACAGCAAAACAGAAGAGCAGTTAGTTTCAAAAGATCTGCGTTGAGACCTTCTGTAGGTGAAAACCCCTTTCAAGAAGTCACTGGCCAAATGCACAGCTGGAGCTAACAGATTATGAAAATAGGACCAGATGGAAATATCTCAGGTACCCGATGAGACTCGATTATTCTGCATCTCCGGATTTAAAACAATTGTTCGCGGTGGAAAAAATGTGCCTCTCATTGCTCAGAAAATCTCTTGCTTGCTTGAAGCTACAGGCAGGTGCTGCAGCTGTTCCTTCAGATCTGAAAGTTCAGTGCTTCAGGTCATGGGCAAGCCTTAATTCGGCACCTGGTTTTGGGTCCCAGTGAGGGCATTTGCTGATATGAAGTTATTCACAATGAAGTACCCTGGTTCACCTATTCCTTGGCTGCTGAGAGATGGTTTCCCTGCTTGGGGCTGTTTGTTGGTTTTGCTCAGCATTTTGTGCAACGGATTAGTTCTAGAACGTGCGGTGAGCTCATTCATATCTTCCAGGGGAAAGGTCTTGAAGGCTACCAGGCTCTTTTTGTTCCAGAAAGACCCGAGAAGGCCAAAGGCCAGCTACTTTCATGTCTGCTTCTGGAGGAAGCACTGTGTTTTCGCCGCAGGTTTCATCTGTGCCAGACCACTGGCAAACGGCCATGAGTACAGCTGTCATAGCATCTATTTTATAAACAATGTGGGTTGGAGCTTTCTCTGAATTTCTGATTATTCCCATAATAGTGACCTGTGAAATATCAATAACCCCAATTTTGAAAACTTCGTCAGTCAGAGTAGCAGAAAGCAGCTAAGATAGGAGCTGCCATAGCTTTTGAATCCACTATTCCACATCTTGGTTGAGACTCTGGGAACCAGGCCCAGAAAGCTCCTGACTGGTATATTCGACAAACACCTCAGAAGGTCATTTTCAAATAAAGAAATCTTAAAAAATGCCTTATCCTGATAGTGTAAGAGCAGTAAGAGAAGATGTGGGCCACAAAAAGAGAATCCGTCAGCAGGAAACATTTTTGTTTCCTTCTCTGACGCACAGTGGGAAAGACATCGGCTTGTACCTAAAAACGATCCCCTCATTCAGCTCTGAAATCAAAATGAGTGAAGAGACCTCATAATATTGACTAGTCTTCATTTTCCCTCTGTCTTTTATTGCTTTGTTTTCTCTGGTTAAAATCTAAGTTCTCATCTTTTCTCTTCTCTTGAAGAGCCTTCACCATCACACTACACCCGTTTCTGTTTCCATGTAAAAACCACCTACCTGTCCAAGGCTCCAATCAGAAACTTATTTCTCAGCTCTCTAAAAGCAAGCTCTAGACAATTATTAAACTTGATTAACAGAAATGCTGTCATGTTTATTAACTATTGCTCCCTTTTCCCATCCTATTTAAGCCTATATTATTTTGTCTACATCACTTATTTCCTGGATTATTGTAATAAACTACTATGTTAAAACTGAAGCTGTCTGACTTTTCTCCAATCCACAACCAACACTGGTGGTTTGACACACGCACTTTCTCTCTCGCTCTCACTCTCTCTCTCCTCTGTCTCTTCTATTTCTTTCTTTTTCTCTTTCCCTCTACCTCTATCCTGTCCCTCTTTCCCTCTTTTTGAAATAGGGGCTTGGTAGTAAGAACAGGCTACCCTGGAATTTGTGATTCCTGCATTTCAGCTTTAAAGACACTAGGGTTACAGGCATGTACTATTGCACTTGCCTCAAGCTCTTTCTAAAAGTGCTCGTGAAATATGTTAGGATGCAAGGAGTGAAAACATCTACTCTCTGATTTCCCTGATTATCAAGAAGGCTCTGGAGAACAGGGAAGGAAGTCTGTCGCAGTTCTAAACTCTTTGGAAACATACTAATGAGACTTCTAAGCAAACAGACTAAGAAAACTTCCTGAAAGGAGAATCCTTATCTACGAAATGCTTTGAGAAGTTCTTAGTTTAGGATTGTCCCTCTAGAAATGCTAGACTTCCACAGATTTATAAGGGCTCCTACAGGGTGTCACCAAGCTGCCCAACTATCTTTACTGCAAAATGGAGACATTTTATAGCTTAAACAATCCCCAAAGGGACTTTTATTTCTCTGAACCCGAGGCTGTGCCTCTACCATAGGATGTTTTGCTCTTTTTGCCTCTTTAACTTTCTCCTTAAACTATAAGTAAAGGTTGTTTTTAGAGCCCAATCTCTGATTGAAGTGATTCAAATAGGACATTCTGGATTGTTGTCATTATTTGAGGACATGTGCAACTTGTGACCATGCGATGGCATTGAATGTTGCCCAACACAAATTCTAAACTTAGTTAAAACACTAAGGCCTTTATTGTTTTGTTTTTTTTAAATATTGATTATTTCTTGAAAGTGAACTTTGCAGACAACAACCCCCAGTAGCATTGTCAAAAGCTTCAACATGCTTACATATTTATTGAGCTTTAGGTAAATTATCTTTTGGTGTCTTGGGTTACAAAGTATTTATTTTATATATTGAATTGTATTTTATTTCTCTTTTTCTTCTTTTTGTATTATTTAACTAAAAAGGATCTCATAACTAAATATCAGTGAAATTTATTATTCTTTATTTTATTTTTTTGTTATTCTTTTATTTGCGTGGGGATGATGTGTATATGTATATATGCATTCATGTATGTATTTGGGCATTCATATGTGTGAGTGTGGCTGTGCATATGGAGTAGTACATGTGTGGGGGTCAGAGAACAACCTCTGGTGTCTGTCCTTACTTTCACTTTAAGGCAAGCTCTCCTTTTCCCCATCAATGTATGCCAGACTAGCTGTGCCAGGCTTCTGTGAACTCTCCCATCTCCACGGTCCAACTCATCCTAGGAACACTAGGATTTTACATGTGTGCTACTATGCCTAACTTTACTTGGGTTCTGGAGATTTTAACTCTGGTTGTCAGGCTTATGTGGTAAATACTTTACCATCCACTGAGCTATCTCCCCAGCTCTTGTTTTCCTTTTAGTTGTAACTGTTTTGCATTAAACCTTTTAAATGTTTTGGGATTATTTTTATAGTTGACATGTAGCAAGGAGCAACTATGCATATATTTCAAATATCCATCCAGTGTTTCCCAGCAATATCTAAAGCATAATCTTTCCCTGGTAGAGTGTTTTATGAAGCTGTATGTATCATGCACACACACACACACACACACACACACACACAAAACAATAATTTCTGACTGTATCTTTTCTATTCTCTTTACCACTCTGCTTTTTATTCTGCAAGGGCATGTTTAAAATTATTTAACTGGATTTCTCATCTCATAACTGTTTTCTTCAATAGTATATAAACACTTTATTAATTTGGCTAACTATGGAATTAATTTTATGAGGGCCATCCTTGAAAAAAAACAAGTTAGTATTTTTAGGAAATATTTAAATATATATTTAAATGATTTAGAAAAAAGAAATGTAAAAAGTATTTCTCACTGAAAAAATATTTGATTATATTAGAATCATGAATATCTCTGTATATCTCTGAGAATAGAAGATATTTACTTATGTATGAAATATTTATTTTTTTCTGAGGATTTCATATTTTATCACCCCTGTCACTGCTATATATTGCTCTTTTTATCCTTTTTTACTTCCTTTTAGAAAACTTATACAAAACTACTAGTTTTGTACTTTTATGTTTTGATGGGCCATTTAAAAATCTCATATGGGGGCCAGCAAGATGACTCAGAAATAAGGGCACTTGCCACCAAGCCTGATGCCAATTCCTAGAACTATATGTTGGAAGGATAGAACCAATCCAGTAAGTTGTTTTCTGACCTGCACATACACACACACACACACACACACACACACACAGTAAGTGTAACTAAACTCAGTTTTTAAGAAATTCAAACATATTTTATTGAATTTATAATATGTATATACATACCCTTTGTAAGTAAGATTTTAGTTATAGTATTCAGTTTTCATATTTTTGCCTAAAATATCTGAAGTACTCTGCTAGGGAGTACTCCCCTATGACGTAAGTAGCCTCAAATTCTTAGTCCCTTTAACAGTGCCAGGTATGCAGGTATGCGTTTTGTCTTGTGGAATGGACCTCAAATCCAATCAGAAATTGGTAAATTGTTCCCAAGCCATTCCTTCCATAGTCCCACCAGTGAGCATATCTTCCCAGGTCAGTTATCATAGCTCACAGGGTTCACCCTGGGTTCAGAAATGATGCTGATGGCTGTTTTTCTCCTGTAGTGTTCACAGCACCTTCCAGCACTATGAAAGCTAGCCAGTAGTGATGAAGCTTCCAGGTCAGTACTGGCTCCATTTCTCCATGTTCAACGGCATATATGACTTCAGCAATAGGGTCATAGCTCTTGGCCTTTTCAAAAGTCCTTAGTGTCAATTATACCTCCCCCTCCGTCCCCCTCCACCCTGCCCTCCAATCCCCACCCCACTCAACTCTACTTACTTCATTATTCCCCAGTTGCCCTTTGTAGCACCCAGGTTCTACCTACCCTCTGTTAAAAGCCAGCTTTTCCCTTGGCCCCTTATTGTATCCTGACTTTGATGAGTATTCCAATTGAGTATCCACATTGAGAGAGAAATGCAACCCTTGTCTTCTTGGGTATGGGTTACCTCACTAGAATGATTATTTCTAGCTCCATATATTTATCTGAAAATTTGTAATTGCATTTTCATTACAGCTGAATAAAATTCCATTATGTTAATGTATCACATGGTCATTATCCATACATCAGTTGGTGGACGTCTTTATACACATAGATAAATGCATCCCTCAGCTATTATCAGGGAAGTTTCATTTTGCTCTGGAGGGCCATTAACACAGAAACCCACAACTGCTCAACAAGCAGAGAGTAAGAGACTGAGAATTTTCTTGTTTGCCACAGGAGCCCTTATAGGGTTTTCTGTTAGTGTTAAGAAATCTACATAAAGAAGTAGATGAACTAGCACAGACATCCTAACGGTTCTAGCAAACTGGAAGTGAAGCATAAATGTTAATATTGTTTTTAGTATTCATTTTATGCATCAGATAGTATTTTCCAGAGACTTTTTAGCATGAAGATCATCTTTCCTTGACAGTTCAAAACCAGTTGACCATGGTTTCCTATCTTCAGGTCATTTAATAGCATTTCCAATATCTTTTATCAATGAATTTCATATTTTATATAATTTGAGTTAAGCTGAACAACTTGTCTTTCTGCTAACCATTCGTAGTATCGGATCTTCCAAATATATTACTATTTTACTGAATGTAGGATGCATTAAAAATAGCAGAAGCAACAAAGAATTTGTCCTCTGACTTTGTTCTATTGCTCCTGGGTCCAGTTTTGCATGTTACTCCTTAAACGTATCAGGTACAGCATTAGTTCTTATCATAGACAGGACAGGTTTCCTCCACAAAATCATACAGTGAAACTAACTCCTTGCACAACTGTGTTTGGGAATTGTGTCTCTAAGGAAAAAATTAATGTTAAGTGAAATAATAAGGGTGGCACTCTGATCCAATAGGATTAAACACTTAACCTCTCCAACTGTCAATTGTTCAGCAAAAATATGAGAAGACCTATTTGCCAGACTTGTGCATGTAAAATGAAATTATATAATAACTTGCCTGGAATAGCTCTTAGTACATAGAAAGCAGTCGGGAAACATGGACACAAATCATTGTTAACATATATGCGCATATATATATAACATTCTTGAATTTATAATTGCCACTTATAATAACAACAATGAAAAAACCTGTACTTTCTCCAAGAGGCTTTCAGGGAGTTGTATGTAGGGTAACCTTGTCACTTAGTTATTAAGCAATAGGTCACTGCTCACAAAAAAGAAAGTGCTATTTTGCAGCATGAACATGTCACTACTTTTCACTGGCTACAATGCAAAAGGCAATTTGCTCCATTTTAATTTGATTTTGTTCCATCTTTTAGAATAATTACCGGACAATTATTTTGTCATAAGCTGTATGCTCAATAGACAAATCTGGCTCCATGAGATTAAAAAACTAATTTTCTCTGATGTGGTTTGCTTAGCTTCGACCTTCAATTTATGAAAACATAATTTTTAGGTGTTCTCTTTGGGAGTAAGTAACTTTCCACTCATTTTTACTCTCTTAATTTTCAGTGTTTTTAATATTCAAATTCCGTTTTCCCCCTTTCATCCAGTAAACTAACTTATTTAAGTTTTTTCATATCACAAAAAATCAAGTTTATGACAGCATTAGAAACCCTTATTACCCTTATTGTAAGGAAATGCCCCTAAAGAATTCATAAACACAACAAAGAAAAGTAGTAAAAATATAAATTCTGTCAAACAACGGATGCATTAAAAGCTTTGTCTGTAGATATTCCTCCTCTTGCTCCCCCGCCTGCTGGGAATATCTCTGATACAATCCTTGCATGAGAATGAGGCCATACCCATGCATGGTCTCCCATTAGAATCATAGTTGTTTAAACTTCCTATTCTTTGTACCTACCTAAATATCTGCTACACATGAGGCATACATATTTATTGGATGAATACATATCTTTCAAATGAATATATATCTGATAAATATTGCTGAGTGAAAAGTCAAGGAAATATTCTGAACTGGTTGTGTTTTTCCTTTCTTTTGTTTTTGTAATAGAAAAGAACATGTCTTCTATAGACATATGCAATACAAGGTGACAATGCCCAAGCTACCAATATCTGGAAATCCCAAACTGCTCTCATTTTATTGCATTCAGAGCATGAATATTTTTACTCCTTGTGCTGTGAAATGAGGCCCAGATTCTTATGATATCTACTGAAAAATTCATTTTTATTAGAAAATAATGATAAAATACCAATACACATGAGAAAATAATTTGTTCACCATATGATTACATGACTTTCTCATTATAGATGTTCAAATAGACTATATACAGATGTGATTCAAAAATCAAATTATATTTATCAGTGAAAACTGAGATTGATAATGTTTGATCATGATTAATGTTTGATTGATAATGATTGATTATGTTTATCATTAAGTAGCATTAACTTATAGCTATGCCAGGGAGACACATAGTATAATTTATGTTTTTTTATTTATATTTCAGATAGTCTATAAATCAAGTGAAAAATTAAAACTCATAAATAATCCCTAAAATGATTTTATTGTTCAAATCTTTTAGCTATCTTTACTTTAATAATGATTATCATAGTTTACATGTTAATTAGCTAAAACTAAATGTTAAAGAATACATCTGTGGGCATTTGTGTTAATGAAAGTAAAAGATAATCTAGACATATGTTTTCACTGGAAGGCGTATCTATTATTATCCTATCTTATAACCTTGTAGTGTATCTTGATAGTGTTTCAAAATAGCCATGCAGTAGTTAAATTTTTACTAATATCAAACATGTGACAGTAAAATAAAAAATTTAAAGTACATATTTAGAAACCAGTAAAATATTCTGTCAATAACACAATGTCCTTTCATTTCATGAAGTGAAGAAAAGTAATTGTGATACTAAAAATTAAAAAGGAAAAGGTCAAAATTCAATGCAAGAGGATTAGGATTAATACACAAACAGAAATGTCAATTTGCAAGAGAGGAGTTTTACTGAATATTACAGCAGCTCAAGATGATTTTCTGGGCTATTCTGGTGTATGCCTTTGTAAATCCATTTTCTCTTCCTTTTCTCCCTGTATCCAGGGAACTCTGGCTGAGCAGAATGACAATATAAATGGACGCTGAAGTGTGAAATGTACCCTACACATTCATGTGCTAAATATTTGGTCCTCAACTGACAGATCTATTTTCAAAGATTCTGGAAGGGGTAAATTTGAGAAAGTGGATCATTAAGGGCATAAATTTGAAGGTTATACCTGCTCCCCACTGCCTTCCCTCTCTGTCTCCTATCTGCTATTAAGTGAAAATGCTCCTTTGTCAGAACCTCCCACATTGTGGATACCCTAGTCAAACAACCATGGACTGAGATATCTGAAACCAAGAGCCAAAATAAATCCTTCCTCGTGTAAGTTGTTTCTCAGGTGTTTTTGTCACAGCAGCAAAATTTTAGCTAACACACGTGATCATACCTAGAAACTTGAGGCTTGATGGCTGGAATGTAGACTATAGCTAACTTCTTTAGTCTCTCAGGACCCATGCATCACTGAGGACTAGAAATAGCATCAGAGGATGAGCTGTTTCTTCTTTAGCACACTGGCTGAAACTTAGCTTCTTTGAGATAATGCTCCAGCAAGAATGTTTGCTGTGCAGGAACAATGGAGAAGTGTATCATTCCATAGTAGCAGGAAAATTATGTTTTCTCTTTGGATGCTTTCAATTCACAATAATTATTGTACTTGGACTTCCTTCTTAATGTATGGGTGATGTGCATGTGTTAATATTTGTTGATGAAATAAAAAAAGAGGGAAGAACACAATTTTTGGCTTCCAACATGTGATATAAAGTGCAAAAGAAGTTATTTTGAGAGAAGACTTAAAATATTTTGATTTATTTTTAACATATCAAGGTTAAGATTAAGCAAAGTTTTGACCTAAGTATGGAGTGCTAGATGATCTAGGATAATATTAAAAATAGTCAGAAATAGGCAATGATCTTAACCACCCCACATACACAAAATGGTCAGATTAACCTGCCAAGTATTGTCAAATGATTTAAACTTCAGGGAATATCCCTTAAATTGCCTTTGGTTCATACACAGGTTAAATGAAGCAAATGTGTCCAGAAGTTTGACAAGGCATTGCATGATGTGGTAAAGTGGCCCGGTGGGGCTGCAAAGGTGACCGCCTGGCCTAAGCTTCATGGAGACCACAGTCAGACTTAAAAGGCCCTAGCGCCAAATGAGTTGAGGGTAGTCCAGCACAGCCAGGTTACTCCCAGAAATCACAGCTCAAAACATACACCCTTACTGGAGCCAGGAGCAGGTAGACCAGTGGCAAGGCTTTGAGGCAGGCTAGTGCCAGACAATGAGAGGCCTGTCCTCATTCTCTTTGACTTTATCTAATAAAGGTATGAAAATAAATAAAAGAGAAAGTGTGTGACAGATACAAACATTAAAAATAATAATTGGTGGTCAGCAAAGTATATGCTTGATGGCTGAATTCAATCATTGTTTAACAATAGCATTTTACTGGAAAAAAATTGTACCCTACATTTATGAATGAGACTAAAAACCCTCTATGGGATCCTCTTTCACCCCTTTCAATATGGTTAGCAAGACTAAATATGTATTATTCTTTATAGAAAAATCTTGCAACCAGTGGTATAAAACATCAGTTCGAACTTCTATTTAAACTTAATTATTGTTTATTTTATTATTTATTCTTTATGGCTGATTATGCAGATAGAAGGTCAGAGTAATTTTAAACAACATACTGCATTTTACCTTTATATGGCAGTTAAATGCACATTAACTTAGGAGGTCCATAATATTTACATTATATGACTGTAACAGGTAGTCATAGAATTAATTATAACATTTGATGACTGAATATGTATATGTTGGCTACTAATTTTTGTTTATTTTAAAGAGATATTTCTTTTCTTTTATATTTGCTTAGCAGATAGTGCAGTGTGGAGATGTATTTCATTGAAACAAAAGGTGGAAAGAGGGCAGAGAGGAAATGAAAGTACAATTCCTTGCCCTTACTCAATAAAGGTAGAGGTGAATGGGCTAGCTGGGAGGGAGAATCAGGTGATGGGGGTCATGACCTTGGAGAGGCACTGTGTCTTTATCTTTGATGAGTTGCAAGATTCATCTTGTTTACTGTGATGTCTGTGAACTGAGAGCCAAAAAAGACATGCTTTAGAAAGAATTAAGAACATTTTTCACTCCAGTTCTAGGAAAGACATTCCCACTTGAACTCCCCATTGGGCAGACAAGATGGTGTTTAGCATAGCAACACAATTTTTCCATAGCAATATTTAGATCCAGAAATGTTATGTAGGCCACTATTGTTTTATGATAGATGAGTGATTTAGAATCCCACAATGGAAAAAAAAAAGCATCTGTTCAATGAAATGGTTTGCATTGTTTCAAAGGGCTTTTGTTTGGGTTGTTTTCTAGGTCACTTGGTTAGGACGTTAGAACAGGGGAGCATGAAAAACTCCTCTTCCTGTGTTTCCAGGTCAGTTTTTAACGATGAGTTCTGTCTGCCCTGTTTGTTTCCCTTTTCCTCAACTTCTCTAGCATGGGCACATTTCTTGTGGTGGATTGACTTTTTTCTACAGGGCTCTAAATAAAAGCACAATAATGAAGAAGGAAGAACATCATGCAGACCTTGTTATGGTCCATCAGTCAGCTGGCATCATTTAGAGATCTATGTGTCTCTATTTGCTAGGATAAAAATTCTAGCAGACTCACCCTTTGTCTCCAAGTAGTTCTGTGTTAGCCTCCTCCGAAGGTGAAGGAGGGCTGTCCATTTCAATACCCTTCAGGGCACAGGTCTCTCTTCTTTCTTAATTTTGTTTTTGCTTTCCCAAGACAGACTCTTTCCATATAACTCACTCATTCGAAACTTTCTGTAGCCCAAACTGACCTTTTTTATTTTTCCATTTTCTCTATTTTGATGTAAGACACATCATTTGGATTGTAATTTGCAAGTATTTATTTTCAGTGTGTCTCAATGTAAATGGAAAACACCTGGTCAGCCTTTGAAAAGAGCTTTTCAGATGCTTGAAAACAGTTATTAAACATCCCTCAGCAATCCTTTCTGTAATAGGAGTCACTGTAACTTTCTATAACATCTCTTTATAGTGATGTTCTGCTCTTTTAATGGAACACTGTGATCATTAGGATATTAATTTTGACTCCTTTTACTGAACCAGTTTGCATGTACTTAGTCAGAACTCCTACTTCAGTCTGCTTTACATCGTTTGTGGGTTTTAAAGGTGTAGGGTGGAGTGGTCTCTGCACAAATGAATGAGGAAATTTCTGGAGCTGTAAGATTCTGTGTTTCCTGTTTTAACCTGTGGAAGACATCCTTGACTTAGGACTCCCAGTAAGTATTTATTTCTCTTAATCTTAGTTCACATTTGTTTTTAGAAAACCTAAAGAATAATCAGGATTAATTACTATTTGTGATGCAAAAGGTTTCCTATAAACAAAGTTTAATGACAACAATCAGTTATCACATTTGTTTGAAAACTTAAAATTCTTACCAATGTTATAACATGATAGCAATTATGGTGAAACAGAGTATTAAATGAGACAAAAGAGAATCTGTGGGAGTTTTCTTTTAAGTGTCCACAATACATGTTAAATTTTTGTACTGTAGATATAAAAGACCAGATGTTCCATTTGCCAAATTCATACCTTAATAAGATAGAGGCAACATTATTTTATCTCATAAAATATTCAACAATATTATCTCTTGCTTGTTTTGAGTAGACTTTAAATGAAGCAACCATACAAATCAAGAAAAGTAGTGAAATGAGAGAAAAACATCTTCAAGTGTGAAGTCCCAGGAAGGAAGAGCCAAAGTCATATATCTAATAGAGTTGTCAGCATGTTCAGTAAATGATGGTTACCAACATCATGTTGAATGCTTTTACAGATTGTTACCAATGCAGTAGGCAAAGAAGAAAAGCAAGTCCCCATTTCTCACATACCTAATCTCTTAGTGGGAGTGGCAGACAGCATAATTAAGGCGAATAAGTAGATGAGACATCACTTCATGCAAATTCTCTGAAGAAAATAAATCATAGTGACAATTGCTAACATAAATAAGATGATACAAGGATATTTAAGGCAAGATGTTAAGTGACAAGTGAGTTTGCTTCATAGGCATCTAAAGAGAAAAAAGCAGAGAGAAACACAGGAAACAAAGAAATATCTTTGTCGTGGACACAACAATGGACAGCTTGCAACTCTGTGTTCATTCTTCCCAACCATGAATTCATTTCCTGCTTCTTTTCCTACTGGTCAAAATTCAAACTTCCCATTTACTGTGAGACCATCCCCAAATCCAGTCTTTCATTTTGACACAAGTTCATTAGAAAAAATCCTTTTCAGTAAAATATATTTCAATGGTACTAAGAATTTTTTAAATCTATGTGTATGACTCTTCTATATTGTCAAACAACAGAGCTCTCTTCTAGAATGAGGATTATGCCCCTTGACTTATTTTGCTTTCTACTTCAGGATAAGTAATATTGACCAAATAAGAATTTGAAGCCTTTTGAAGAACCAAGAGCTTTGTATTGACCATAAACTTGACTCCAATTTTCTACATCTACAAAGGTTTTTATTAAAAGATAAGAAGGATATCACTGGGGTTAATAAATTAAACACCTTTGAAAAATAATGATAAAAGTATATCTAAAAAACTTCAGGGCTGAGCTGGGCATGGTAGAGCATGCCTTTAATCCCAGCACTCGGGAGGCAGAGGCAAGCAGATCTCTGCAAGTTCGAGGCCAGCCTGGTCTCCATCAGTGAATCCAAAAACAAACAAACAAAAAAACCCCCAAAACAAAGAACTTCAGGGCTGGAGAGATGACTCAGCAGTGAAGACAGCTTGCAGAAGATTGGAGTTTGGTTCCCAGCACCCATGTCAGGCAGCTTGTAACTTCCTTTAATTGCATATTCAGGGGATCTGACATGGCACACAGAAACAAACATACACATAACCATGCACACATGTATACATAATTTTAGAAAATAATAAAATTAATGAACCAAGGAAAGCATGGTAGTGCATAACTGTGATCCCAAAACTCTGTAGTCTGGGACAGAAGATTATAACTTTGAGTCCAATTTTAGCTATAGGAAGATGCCAGTGAGTTGTATGGTCTTAGAGAAGCAAAATCAAAACCAAAAAAGAATGAGGCTGCTGCAGTTGCTTGGGTGAATTTTTTTCTAGTTTCATTCTATTGCTGTGATAAAACAATGGGACTGAAAGTAATTTAGGAAAAAAAATAGATTACTTCAGGTTATAGGTTATAATATATATATGGTATAAGGGAAATCAAAGCAGGAACTCAAGCAGGAATTTGAAGTATGGCACAACACTGTTTGCTGGCTCCCTTACAGATTCATGCTTATCTAGTTTCCTTAGACAGATCATGACCAACTTCCCAGAGACTGGTATCTCCCACAAATGTGTTTGGTGTTTGGTTCTCCTATAACACGTAACAAGACATTCTCCACTGACATGCCCACTGGCCAATCTGATTTGGGAAATCCGTCTAAAAAAGAGAGACCAAAACCTGACCTGAAATAAATCCATACATAATCAGTAGCAGGCATTTTAGAAACAATGAAACAGCTAACATTTTCTGTAGGGAGCCGTGGGCCCCCTTCCCAGAAATAGTAACTATTGTCTGTGAAGCAAGCTGTTTACAGCTTCAACCTCTGACCTAGTGTCAAGAGTAGCCGGATGACTTGGTGAAAAACATGTTTTTCTGCCTTGACCTTTTAAATTTCCTCATCCTATAAAAACATGGGTCTCGTGGTCTAACTGTGGAATGTATGGTGAACAGCAGAATTTATCCGCCCAGCTTCTCCCGCCACTTATCTGCCCAGCTTCTCCTGCCCTCTGCTCCCCTATAAAAGCTCTGTGCAGACGTTCAATAAATGAGACTTGATCAGAAGACTGTCTTGTCTCCATTCTCTGTGCCTCTTGCCCCATTGAATCCCCACTCCTCACTCCAGGTACCCCGTTGCAGATCCCGTGGGTCGGGACAGTTGGCACCCAACATGGGGCTTGAATACTGAGGCAGCAGTGAGGGAGACGACGTGAAAAGGAAAGCGTTTGACAAATTTTGAGATACATTGGAGCCGCCTTGGGAACCTGCCTCGGCCGAAACCGAAAGTAAGTGGAAACGTCCGATCATGGGGCAAGAATTAAGCCAGCATGAGCTTTATGTTAAGCAGTTAAAGGAGGCTTTAAAGACACCGGGAGTAAAGGTTAAAACTACAGATTTGTTTCATTTTTTTGATTTTGTTAAAGAAATTTGTCCCTGGTTTCCCCAGGAGGGCTTGATAGACATTAAAAGATGGAAGAGAGTAGGAAGTGCATTAGAGGATTACTATAAAGTTTTTGGTCCGGATAAGATCCCGGTCACAGCCTTTTCATACTGGAATTTAATAAAAGAATTAATAGACAGAAAGGAAGCACCCACCGAGGTGCAGGCAGAGGATCTGTTACAAAATAGCGCCTGCCCAAAAGCTAGTAAAGTCCCTGTGGAAGAAGTTGACCTTATTTCCCTTGATAGCGATGAGGAGGATTCAGCTAGACAATCTAAGACCCACTCGGAAAGTTCAGATCTTGATCATAACAAGTCAGACCCAAATCCTAAGTCTGGCTCTGACGTCGTGCCGTTCCAGCCTGATGCTGTGCCTACGGCCCCCTCTGAGGCTCATCCCCTGCCCCCTCCTTATGCTATTCTACCAACTCTGCCGGCCCTTGAGGCTTTTGCAGTTTTTCCTCCCATTGAGCACTTAAAAGCAGAAACTGACTGTTTACAGCAACGTGTCGAGTTAGAGCGCCGTCGCCACACACTGGTTGCTGAACTCCAGAGCCTGACAGCCCAAGGTTTGTTCTCAGGCCCCATGACCACCACAACCGAGACCCCAATAGTCAGCCGTTTGCGTGGTTTATCCACTACCGCGCCCTCTGCTCTTAAAGCCTTCCCGGTTCTAGAAATTATAAAGGGTGGCGGAGATGATGACGAGCCCAACAGACAACATAACCCCTTCAAGCTCTCTGACATGAAAGACTTAAAAACTGTGGTGTCACAGTATGGTGCCACAGCCCCTTATACCATTACCCTCCTTGAGGGACTGGCAGAGCAGTGGTCGACTCCCTCAGATTGGCATACCCTTGCCAAGGCTCTCCTTCATGGGGGAGATTTCCTCTTATGGAGATCAGAATATTTTGATGCCTGTAAATAAACTGCTAAAAAGAACATTAAGATGATTAATGATGACTGGACCTTTGATATGTTAATGGGTCAGGGAGAGTATGATTCCAATGACACCCAAATGAATTATCCACCTGGCCTTTTTGCACAAATCCAGACAGCAGCCATTAAGGCCTGGAAGAAACTCCCTACAAAGGGTGACTTGGGGGTCTCCCTTACTTCCATTAAACAGGGTCCCAATGAGCCTTTTGCTGATTTTGTCCATTGCCTAACCACCACCGCTACTAAGCTTTTTGGTAGTATCGAGGGCGGTACTGAGCTCATCCTAAAGCAACTAGCGTTTGAAAATGCTAATCCTGCCTGTCAGGCCACCATTCGCCCTCATAAAAAGAAAACTAACTTAGATGGATACGTGCGACTTTGCGCTGAGATTGGCTCCTCCTATCAACAGGCCCTTGCCATGGCAGCTGCACTTAGTGGTAGAACAGTGAGAGACTTCTTAAATGACGCAAACGGCCTATTACTAGGGGATGCTTTAAATGTGGAAAGCCGGGCCATTTTTCTTGGGATTGCAAGTCACCACCTGATCAGACAAAAATCAATAATAGCTCTGATAGACCTCCAGGGCTTTGCCCTAGATGCAAACGAGGAAGGCATTGAGCAAATGAGTGCAAGTCCAAAACTGATTTTCAGGGCAATACCTTGCCTCCCCATCAGGGAAACGGATGGAGGGGCCAACCTCAGGCCCCGACACAAACAATTGGTGCAATCAATTTCGTCCCCGAAAGCACCAACAATCCATTTCAGACCTCTGCTGAGCAACGCCCAGAAGCGCAGGACTGGACCTCAGTTCCACCTCCCACACAGTACTAACCCCGGAAATGGGAGTTCAATTAATAAAGACGGGTGTGCACGGTCCCTTGCCTCCAGGCACTTGTGGTCTAATTCTAGGAAGAGGTAGCTCAGCCCTTAGAGGCCTGACAGTTATACCAGGGGTACTTGATTCAGATTATGCGGGAGAAATTAAAATTCTAATAAAAACTGAGAGCGTTATTGTCCCCATCACCCTGGGAGATAGGCTTGCCCAACTTGTGTTGATTCCACTAGCAGCAGGAACAAATCCAGCTTTCCCCCATGCTCGCACCTCCCGTAGTTTTGGCTCTTCGGACGCCTATTGGGTCCAGAGCATCACCCACAAAAAGCCAACCCTAATGGAAAAAAATTTGAAGGACTCATTGACACTGGTGCAGATGTTACTATTATTGTTTCCAATGTTTGGCCCTCCAGCTGGCCTACTACTGATACCGTAACTAATCTGACAGGAATAGGACAAAGCTTAAATCCCAAACAAAGCTCAAAAATTCTCACCTGGAAGGACACTGCAGGCAATTCAGGCCAAATTAAGCCTTTCATTTGCCTCACATACCGGTTAATCTATGGGGACGAGACCTCCTAACCCAAATGGGAGTAATGATGTATAGTCCTAATGACACCATCACTGCCCAAATGCTAGCTCAAAATTATTGCCCAGGAAGAGGCTTAGGTAAATCAGGAGAGGGGATAACCTCACCTATCCAACCCAGTGGACAATTTGACAAACGCGGCCTGGGAAATTTTTAACTGCGACCATTGACAAACCTGCACCCTCAAACTCTGCAGATCCCATAACTTGGAAATCTAATGATCCTGTTTGGGTAGATCAATGGCCGCTTTCCCTAGAAAAGTTAACTGACGCAATGCAGTTCGTGCAGGAACAACTTAAACTAGGACACATAGAGGAATCTCATTCACCTTGGAATACGCCCATCTTTGTCATAAAAAAGAAATCTGGTAGATGGAGGTTACTGCAAGACTTAAGAGCAGTTAATGCCACTATGGTACTTATGGGAGCCCTACAACCTGGCTTGCCCTCGCCAGTGGCTATTCCTCAAGGCTATCTCAAAATTGTTATAGATCTTAAGGATTGCTTCTTCACCATTCCCTTATGCCCACAGGACCGTAAACATTTCACATTCAGCCTTCCTTCCATCAATTTTAAAGAACTTATGAAAAAATATCAATGGAAGATTTTACCCCAGGGAATGGTCAATAGCCCCACCTTGTGCCAAAAGTTTGTTGCTACCGCCCTACAAAAAATCAGATCTTCATGGCCCTCCATGTATATCATCCATTACATGGATGATATTCTTATTGCTGGCCAGGATGGAGGGGCGATACTAAAGTGCTATACATAGCTTCAGCATGACCTCGCTGCTGCGGGTCTCCAGATAGCACCAGAAAAAATACAGCTTCAAGACCCATACTCTTACTTGGGTTTTCAGCTTAATGGTCCTAATGTATCCACTAAAAAGGCTGTCCTTCGGACCAATCACCTTCAGACATTAAATGACTTTCAAAAACTATTAGGGGACATTAATTGGCTCCGCCCATACTTAAAATTAACCACAGGAGAACTTAAGACCTTATTTGACATTCTCAAAGGCAATCCAGACCCAAGATCCCCCAGAATACTCTCACAAGAGGCCAGAGCAGCCATTATAAAGGTAGAAAAAGCAATAGCTCAACAATTTATCACCAGGATAAATTATGCTAGGCCTTTATGGCTCATCATTTTTTGCACAACCTTCTCTCCTACCGGCCTTCTTTGGCAACAACCTCATAACCCCCTTATGTGGCTCCATCTGTCTGCCTCTCCTAAAAAAGGTTTTACACCCTTATTTTAATGCAGTTGCAGACCTTCTTATTTCAGGCTGCAAGGAGAGCCACACCTACTTTGGGATCGAGCCCTCCCATATCGTTCTGCCTTATACCAAAGAACAAATAGATTGGCTTCTTCAAAATTCAGACGCATGGCTAATTGCTTGTGCCAGTTTTTCAGTTCCATAGACAACAATTACCTGCCTGACAGGCTCCTCCAGTTTTGTAAATTACATGCTTTGGCTTTCCCTCGCCTTACTAGCCTAAAGCCTCTACCTGACGCCTTGTTAGTTTTCACTGACGGCTCCTCCTCTGGGATGGCTGCCTATACCCTTGAGGAGCAGACAACCCACTTCCAAACTAATCTTGCCTCTGCACAATTAGTAAAACTTTCAGCCTTAATAGCTGTTTTCGCTGTTTTTCCCACAAAACCCCTCAACATATATACCGATAGTGCCTACCTCGCCCACTCTGTTCCCCTGCTTGAAACTGTTCCCTTTATCACACACGCCCCGAAGCCGCCAATCTTTTTCAACAGTGCCAACAACTTATTCGCGAGAGAACAGTCCCTTTCTTCCTTGGTCATATTTGAGCTCATTCTGGCCTACCCGGCCCTCTTTCCACTGGCAATGAACTAGCTGATGCAGCTACCAAGATAGTTGCAGTTGCCACTGTTCCTGCCGTCACTCAAGCTCAGCAAGCTCATGCCTTACACCATTTAAATGCTACTTCTTTAAGACTTTTATTTAAAATTACTAGAGAACAAGCCAGACAGTTAAAAATTATGAAACCTGTGTAGCCTTCCTTCCAGTCCCCCACCTGGGAGTTAATCCTTGGGGACTAACACCCAATATGCTCTGGCAAATGGATGTCTCCCACCTTCCTGAGTTTGGTACACTGCAATATGTTCATGTCTGCATCGATACCTTTAGTGGTTTAATTTGTGCTACTCTTCAGTCTGGAGAAGCTACTAAACATGTCATTGCTCATCTTCTACACTGCTTCTCTATCTTAGGAACACCCTCCTATCTAAAAACAGATAATGGCCCTGGCTACATTTCCCAGGCCTTTAAAAATTTCTGCTCCACCCTACAAGTGCAACATTCTACCGGTATCCCTTACAATCCTTAAGGACAAGGAATAGTTAATAGTTGAGCAAGCTCAACTATCCTTAAAAAATACCCTACAAAAAATTAAAAAGGGGGAGTGGTATCCCACTAAGGGCACCCCAAGAAACCTGTTAAATCATGCACTCTATGTTTTAAACTTCCTCGCCCTGGACTCAGACGGTAAATCTGCAGCAGACCGCTTCTGGCATCCTGAATTGAAAAAGCAATATGCCATGGTAAAATGGAAAGATCCCTTAGACAATTCCTGGCATGGCCCAGACCCAGTTCTAATCTGGGGAAGAGGATCTATCTGCATTTTTTCACAACAACATAATGCCGCCAGATGGCTCCCAGAGAGACTAGTAAAACAGGTTAATAAAGACCCCTCCAAGGAGACAGAGACTCCTTGAGAAAAGAATTCTCTTTCTTTCCACAGATAAAGGCACATGGCTCGTATCAGTTGGAAACTACTAGGTGCCATCATTCTCCTCGCAATCCTGGTCATATCTGTTACCATCATCATTTTGATCTTTGTAGACCTCGCACAAGAAATAGAGCGCAACTCTTCAGGATGCAGTTTGTGCTAATCATCCTCATGTCCCTTGTGGTTCTTTCACCCCCAACACTAGGAACCCTATCCAACACCCACACCACATGGAACTACACGTGGCTAGTCCTTAATGGACAGGGTAACCCTGTATGCGCCACCTCCACACTCACCAATGAGCAGCCCTGGCCCACGTTATACCCAGATATGTGCCAGATCACGCTGGGGGCACCAGGCATTTGGGGCCTGGAGGGACATGACGCCTACCTAGGCAAGCCAGCCCCTGATGCAAAAGTAGGGGCTCAGGTCACTCAGTGAAAGGGTTGTTCCGACAAGAGCCAGAGGGCCCAGCTCAGGACCTTAGAATTCTATATCTGCCCTGGCTTCCACCGTGCCACTTCCCTTAATCCAACATGTGGTGGCCAGGACTATTTCTACTGTAAAAGTTGGAACTGTGAAACCACAGGCGACACCCATTGGAATCCCTCCTCATCATGGGACTATATAACTGTTAAGTACGACTTTTCTCGACCAAATTATTGGCTTGATCCCATCACCACACATTACAAAGCCTGTGAAAACAAATGGTGTAATACTTTAAAAATCTCCTTCATGGAGAAAGGAAAGCAGGTAGCTAGATGGGCTCAGGGCTATTCCTGGGGACTGAGGCTGTATGACTCAGGGTACGACAGTGGGCTCATATTTAAAATCGAGCTCTTAAGAGAACCCCTCAATCAACACAGACCTGCTCAGGCTGGCCCCAATCCTGTCCTGACAAATAATAAAAGCCCACCAGCCATAACACCAGCCCCTGTTGCCCCCAGCCACAGCACTACTACACTGCACAATGCCTCCCTTCTTCAGCCTAGAACAGAGGGTCCTCTGCCCTTGGGGAGTCTCTCTCATACAAGGAACATTATCCTACAACTCCTCAATGCCACATTTCAGGCCACCAGGGGCACCAACCATAGCCTAGGAGATTGCTGGCTATGTTATAATTCCCGCCCTCCTTTTTATGAAGGTGGTGATCCCTCTGCCCAACAATTCTTTCAGCTACTCGAACTCCTCCTCCTCTTGTTCGTGGCCAGAGAAGCACTGGAGAGGCCTTACCCTGTCGTGAATAGTGGGCCGAGACACTTGCCTTACACCCACTGGCCTGCCTCCGACAACATATCTCCCCTATTGCAGCACCACCATCACCCCCGAAATTAGCTCCAAGCTAATTTGAGCCCCTTCCAACATGTGGTGGATTTGCAAGAATGGTATCACACCATGTGTATATGTTCATTCCTTTTATAACAAAACTGATTTTTGTCTCCTAGTACAACTCCTCCCTCGCCTCTCCTACCATAACCCTCAGGCATTCCTCAGGCTATGGGAAGCCCCTGACAGCCACTCTCGATCTTGAAGGGAGCCTGTCTCTGCCCTCACCATCTCAGTCCTTCTAGGCTTGGGTGTCGCAGGCACAGGAACCGGTGTTGCTTCCTTACTCCTCAGAAGCTCCAGACTCGATGCCCTGCAAGCCACCATCGACGAAGACCTCCCTACCATAACCCTCAGGCATTCCTCAGGCTATGGGAAGCCCCTGACAGCCACTCTCGATCTTGAAGGGAGCCTGTCTCTGCCCTCACCATCTCAGTCCTTCTAGGCTTGGGTGTCGCAGGCACAGGAACCGGTGTTGCTTCCTTACTCCTCAGAAGCTCCAGACTCGATGCCCTGCAAGCCACCATCGACGAAGACCTCCGTCACTTGCAGGCTGGCATCGATGACCTGGCAGACTCACTTTCCTCCCTGGCCGAGGTGGTCCTTCAGAACCAGCGTGGACTAGACCTCCTATTCCTACAGCAAGGAGGACTTTGTGCGGCTCTTAAAGAAGAATGTTGTTTTTACCTAGATAAGACTGGTACTGTAAAAGATAGCATGAAGATCTTGAGGGAGGGGCTGGAATGGTGCAAAAGGGAAAGGGATCAACAAGATAGTTGGTATGAAAATTGGTTTTCCACATCGCCTTGGGTTTCAACCCTCTTGCCCACCATATTGGGGCCCCTCCTAGCCATCCTGGCTGTAATATCCTTCGGCCCCTGGGCCTTCAAAAGGATCACAACCTTTATTAAGAGTCAGATTAATGATCTATCAGCTAAACCTATTCAAGTGCATTATCATAGGCTGGAGCTCGAGGATCGAGATGACCCCTTTGAGCCTGCCAGGCCTTATGACGATGTGTATAGTCATCCCCTTGAGAGCTGAACCGGTCAGCCAAAGACAGGTAAGAGAGACTTTTACTGATAAGCAGCCTAAGACAGGCAGGCAGCCAAAGCAGCTGCCCTAGCCCATGACGGGTGAGCATCAGATAAAAGTTCTCCAACCTAAGACAGGTGCAGTTCCCTAAGGGATCATTTGGCCTTGGCCCCATGCTCTTGTTTATAATAAAAAAGGGGGACCTGTAGGAGCTGTGGGCCCCCTTCCCAGAAATAGTAACTATTGTCTGTGAAGCAAGCTGTTTACAGCTTCAACCTCTGACCTAGTTTCAAGAGTAGCCGGATGACTTGGTGAAAAACATGTTTTTCTGCCTTGACCTTTTAAATTTCCTCATCCTGTAAAAACATCAGGTCTCGTGGTCTAACTGTGGAATGTATGGTAAACAGCAGAAGTTATCTGCCCAGCTTCTTCCGCCCTCTGCTCCCCTATAAAAGCTCTGTGCAGATGTTCAATAAATGAGACTTGATCAGAAGACTGTCTTGTCTCCATTCTCTGTGTCTCTTGCCCCATTCAATCCCCACTCCTCACTCCAGGTACCCCGTTGCAGATCCCGTGGGTCGGGACAATTTTCCAATAGAATTTAAGGCCCACTTCACGGTAGGGAACTCAAGTTGGTTCTGTAAACCTGGTCAAAAGCCCTCAACTAGGTGGTCATAGGCCCTGGGGAAAAGTTACTACTCCTGTTTTGCTAAATGCTCATATTTTCAAACTGCCTTCTAAAAGCTCATGCTTATAACCCATGGACCCTTGCTATGCCCAGCCTTTATCAGAGGAGTGTCTTACATTAACAGGAGGCTATTAATGCGGAGCAGAAGCACAGAAAATACATGAGGACAGAGTGTTTGAGCCTAATTGGCATATCTGTGTCACCCTGCCCCCCAAAGGCTCACACAACATTGTAGAAAATGGGGCAGAAACAATGCAAGAGCCAGAGGATGGGGCTTAACAAAACATATCTTCTGGACACGACATGGCCATTGCATTCATGATTTTACTGGAATTGTGGTTATGCACCAAGATTGGACCCCTTAACATTTCATCATGGATGGGAGGGGAGCCCATGAGGTTCCAATTTCTCCCTGAGGGACTACTGGCAATTAAAGGTTGTTGAAAGAGGTGACGCCCCTGATAAGTTGACCTTGCTCCGGTAAATAATCTTTCACCTACACTCTGGCAAAAAAGAAACCTCTAACCTCAGTGGGTCACACAGAAAAAGAAGGCATGAAAATAGGTGGGGGGCCTATTAGGAAGAAGAATTTCAGCTGGAGAGGGTGGGGGAGAAGCAAAGGGAATGTATGTGCATGTGTGTGTGTGAAAATGGTTATACGATGTGTACAAGATGTACCACATTTTCTTTAACCATTCATCAGTTGAGAGAAATTTAGGTTGTTTCCATTTCTTAGCTATTGTGACAAGAACAAGTTCTACTCAGCAGTAAGAGATGAAATTATGAAATTTTCAGGTAAATGGATGGAGCCAGAGAGTGTTGAACTAAGTGAAGTAACTCAGATGCAGAAAAGCAAGTGACATATGCTTTCTCTCATTCATGGACTGTAGCACCAGTCCCTTACATGTGGGTATATAAACTCTGATGTAACACCAGGAGCCAAGAAAAAGGAAAGGATACATGGAAGTAAAGGAAAAGAAACAACCTGAAAGGGGATAGTTGGGAACAGATATTACGTGAGGGAGGTGGTAAAAGTGGGAGTAATCAACATGGAGGAGAGGAGAGAGGGACACATAAGGGACCATGATGTGGGGAGGGAGAGAACTCAGGAACAGAAAGATAGTGGGAGTCAAGAGGTATGGAGGGCGGGTGGGAATAATGGGGGCAGTGTGACTAGGAAAGGAGTGAGGAGGGAGGCCAGATGGGAGAGAAAAGAGTAGAGATGAATGAAGCTGGGGGCGTGTAGGAAATCTAAAGGGAAAAGTGATGGCCTAGAAACCATATTAGAAAAGCAAGTAGAATGTCTGAACATTAATGCATATGTGTACCTAGGAGCTGCTTGGAAGGGAATGAAGTGTGAGATAGAAGAGACGTCCCTTAGAGTGAATAACATGCAGTACAGTACTCATCAAAGAAACTTTCTGCCACAGATGGAGGCTACCGAAGAGTTGCACATCTGGTCAGGCACAGAGAACATACACCTAGGAGATGCCCAGTATTAGGTGACACATCTGCAGTCAAATTCCTACAACCAAGGCTCATGGAACATAGCAGAATAAGGAGTAGAGAGAGGGTTAATGCACCCCTCAATTCTCACCAGTGAGGCTTCCATGTACATCAGAGTGTGTTACACACAGAAAGCCTCAACTGGCCAAGTTTTGGAGAATAAGAGACTGTAGAGTGTAGGATGGGACTCCTATATGGAACCTCACCCACCCACAGCTCAGGAACCATTGTGTAAGAGGAGGCAGAAAGACTGTAAGAGCCAGGGCTGTTTCATGAACATATGAGGTAGAGGCTTCCAGGCCAATGGAGTCTTGCTCATGTGTGCCTGAGGCAGCAATAGCATCCAATGTGGGACCCATGTCAGCTCAATTAAACAAGGGTCCAAAAGGGAGGCAAGAAATAGGTGGTGGGTCAGCACTAAATCGAGAACTGTTTTGAGACTGGTTGCTGTTGGGTGAGGGAGAGTATGACTTACATATGACCACTGGATGGGCTGACTAGATAGACTCCAGTGGATCCTTTTACACAGAAGGATATTCAGGCACAAACACTGGAATGAGTAGGACTCAGCATGTATGGCAAAGTGCATAGGATTTGGTGGGGGTTAGGGTGAGGCATAGATGAGGGAGGGGTTCTGGATGTAAGTGGGAAATATTGTATGAAATTTTAAAAACTCAATAAAAAGTTTATAAAATAAAATAAAATTAATATTAAAAGCAAAAAAATGTATACGATGGTAAATGGTGTTTTCAAGAAAAAAAAATGTCAGCATCTCATTCACATTGCTTATAATGATTGTGATAGAAGTTTCATTAGTGGGGTTAGTGTCTTTATAAAGGCATTTTCAAATAGATATTTTGGTCCCAGAGGGGGCCCTCACCAGAAACCAAACACGCTAGTACCTTGATCCAGAACTATCAACCTCTAGATCTCTGAGAAATACATTTCTGTTGTTCAAGCCACCCAATCTATAATAAATTGCCATACCAGCCTACACTAAAGCACTTGTGTTTTTGTAAAATATTTTCTAATATAATGATTGTCAAGTAATGACCAATCAACAAAACCCTAAGTATTAGAAAAATCATTTATTAGGTATTTCAGATAGGATCAGGGTGACACTGGCTTACTTAAAGGAAACCAAGAGTAGTCATTTATTAAATTCATAGGAACACTATGAATTTATGGAACCCTTATCCAAATAAGTAATGGATTCAAATTTGACAGTATGGGCCCTCTTTAAAGCTTCAGGTTAACATTTTTAAGTACTTAATATAAAAGGTATCTCCAAGTTACATTTTTAGGTTCAGAATACTAAGTTCCTTGCATCTAAGATAAAGCAAGTAGAAAAGGAAAGAGTGAAATAAGAATAAAATGTTTGGGAGCCTTAATGGTAGCACTTAAAAGAATCTAGACTTCATGAAGAACCTGAGTATTCAGTCAACTATTGCACACTTTGTGCCATGCTCTGAGCCCCACCCCCAACCCGACTTCAGCTTTGCTGAGGTGGTAGTCTTCGGCAAACCTCTTCCAGGTGTAGCAGATGAGACTCTACAATGCATTTCTCTGGCCAATGTACCAACTGTTTACTTTCCTGAGGTTTCCCTAACACAGTGAGTGAGAGATAGTCTTGGGATCCTGCCGAGTTTTCATTCCTGAACATGAAGAAGTGCTAGGCAGTTCATATCTGCCTTCTCAGCCTTGTCCAAATGCATCTGGAAACAGATAGATAAATGCTTTGGCCTCCTAATTCTTAAGGTCACTTAGTAAGTGCTGTGGGCTTGGATGCTGCTTACTCAATTGTCTGTTAGCAAACTTAAAAATGTCTCCTAGAAGAACTTTTGCTTTCTTACTTTGTCCTTTGTCCTTAGAGCTCTATTTACTCCCACCCCAGTCTTTGCTTTCAGAAGAACTGAAGCTAAAACTGTAAGGATTTAAGTAAAGAAAAGAAGGATGGAAGGAAGGAAGGAAGGAAGGAAGGAAAAGAAAGAAGAAAGAAAGAAAGGAAGAAAGAAAGAAAAGGAAAAAGAAAGAAACAGCAGGAGGAATGAACCACATATAGTTCTCAAATCCAAACATAAAAGTTATTTCATTTATTTGTTAAATCATAAAATTATAAGCTTTCCAGATCTCTGGAATTTTCTTTCTGTTTTCATTTCACTTAGAACAAACCCCAATGTCATTCCCCAGGGTATCAAACATGTTATTTAAATAGCTAGAAAAAAAATTTCAGGTTCATCCCAGAACAATGACTCTCTTGTCATTATTATGATTTTAGTCACTTCTAGTAATTATTAGAAACCAAATATTGGGGGAAACCACTATGAACCTATAAAGATTCCAAATGATAGTGTAAATAACAAAATAATATTTTATTCATATTCCAAGCATATATACACAAGCATGGACCTGTGTTTATGTGTGAAAGGATTCTGTTCTGTTTGATAGTTTAGCTTGTTTATGAGCTACTTTTGAAAGAAATGAAAAGACAGCTTTATTTTTACACAATGCAGCTCATGGTCCTGATGTATTAATGTGGATTTTCTTTTTTCCAGTTTATGGTTAGTACAGATACCTGCTCTTAATATTAAGTCTTACCTATAACTTATTTTAAACTTCTGTCAGAGTCAAAATTGACTTTCTACATTTATCAATTAAAGCATTTAACTTTCAAGGATCACAATTTCAATTTGATCTGCAGTGAACATCATAAACTATTTACACTCAGTTCTTTGAAAGTTATTAATCTTATGAGATTTGGGTATAAACTCAATTTTCCTGCATGATTTCACACCACTGACTTATGAAAAAGAGAAGATTCAAATGCAAAGTGAGTTTCAGCCTCTTGTTATTCTGTGAACAGACATTTTTTTCTGTAATTCCATTAGGCACTCAGAACATATCAGAATGTAAGCAGTTTTCAATATCTAACTTAGTTTGAACTGCAAATAAGTATTATTTGTTCTCAGGGTTAGTTTCATTTCATTAATTCAAGGTTACTTTATTTATAATTGCATGTGGAAGTAAATAGCCTTTTCACAGGCTGATGAGAAAATTCACATTTGTTCTAAATTTGGTTGGCAGATGTGTCCAGAACAGCCTATTTCCCCCAAGGGATGAGGCCTCCTGAGGAGAATTGACTGTGAAGAGCTAGCCAAAGGAGGAGGGGCTTGCTGCACCATATTGGGATGGGAGTAGAACAGAGTGCATGGCAGGCACACAAGAATGAATGGCTGAGCATTTATGGACCTGGGGCAAGACTGTGGGCCCAGAAGGTGTGGGTGAATGCTAGCAGTGACTACGGGTGGGCCGCAGGAATGATCTGGAATGGCGGGCTCTGTGCCACAGCACAGAGCTGGGCAGCCGGTGTATGTCTCTTTGTGAGTTACCTTCCCCCATGGTATAAACTATAATAAATTCACATAAAAATATGTTATATGATTTGTCTGATAGCACAAGAGACCCCAAGAGACCTCAGGCAACAAAATTAGTACAAGTCAGCAGGATGAAGTTGCTAAAAATGACAAATCACAGAAGTTTGAATAAAGATAGAGAGCTGATGGTGGTGCTGATATGGTTTTTACAATGGATTATAAAATACATAACTAAAAAGGGGCTGGCCATGCAGAAGCCTGGGCCACAGCTGTGTTGTAAATATGGGAGTATGTTGCACGTATGTGAAGATTTGTTGAAGGTTGTGCAGAGGCTAGAAAATCTTTTACTGGCTCTGGACCCAATGGAGAGGGGCATGAACACTTTGCATAATAAAAGGTGTGCTCCAGGCAGGGGAAGCTGAAAAGGCTAGGAAGGTCCTGGCCGATCCAGTTTTAGAGCTTGAGAGAGAAAAAGAGTGGGACACTTTAACTTGTGTAAGGTCCAAGGACTCAGAGGAAAAGGCAGATAATAGTATTAAAAAAAAAAAAAAGATGACCTAAAAATAAAAGTAACTAAAGTTGCCCCTCAGAGTCAAGGGTTGATACAAAAGGAAAAAAAAAAAAAAAACTAACAGTGATGTAGCTCAGAAGTACTCCACCCTGGAACTGTTAAAACTAGGAAGAACTTACAAGCAAGCAATCAGAGAGGCCCTAGCCACATGGCTTGTGAGAGTATGGGACATGGAAGCAAATGACATCAGTCTATATTCTTCAGAAGCTTCACAGCTGAGTTATATAACCACCCATCCATCCTTGCGATATATGCTGTTCAACCTAGGCCAATGCAGGGGGGAGCAGTCCTTAATGGGATGGCTGGTTGAAGGCATTAAAGATACATGGTCATCACCAAGGGAGACTAACATGATTATCAGGGGCTGGAGGACTATAAAGGAGGAGCAGGCATTATTGAGAGAACTAGGTATGAGAAAAGCAATATATGACGTCCAGTTCACTGGGTCAAATAAGACTGTGTTTACCAGAGATATGAAAGAAAGCTTAATTCAACTGGGACCTCGAGAATGGTATGGGGCTTTAATGGTTTTACTAGGCCCTTTAATGGGATAGGATATTTGTAAAGTGAGACAGGCTTTGGCAATTCTAAATGATTCTGACTGGCATATAAAACGTGTATGTAAAATAACAGAACACTATATAAGAGGTATAAGAAAGACCAGACTGAAGAAATGGTCCACTTGTGGTACTTGAAGACAAATGTGGCAAGACATATGTCAAGCCCAAATTCCCAGAGAAAAAATTTATACAAAACCAAATTCGGTACTAAGGCATTTCTGGAAGGCTTTAAAATCAGAGGAACAATTTACAAAAGACATTCAAAGCATAAAAACTGTCCCAGGGGTGGTTAAGATTCCCCAAGGATTAAATAAGATGTGTTTCTTTTCTGATAAAGGCTATACTAGGGTGGAAGCAGTTTTTCCCACCAAGTCCTCCCCAGAAACCTGGTGTGGTCAATGGGGGGATGACAGATATGGCTACAATCAGGAAGGCCTGCCTGACTTAGGGAACCAACAAGTGCAGGAGGAACAGGAGAAATCCCCTGCCTCCTTAGCCGAGTGCAGGGCCAGGCAACTGGAGCCACCACCTGTAAATGTATCAAGAATAAAAGAATACAAAGAGACTCCATGTAAAATCCCCCACATGTAAAATGACTCCAAAGGGATAACTAAAAATGGCAAAGAGCTTTCCAAATTAATGCCTTGTACCCATGCTATGGTACCTAACAAGGATCTATGGAGAAAACAGTTAATATGAATGGGCAAAACCTTTCCATGCTATGTGAGACCTTGTCTATGATTGATTTAATATATAGTGTTAACCTTCCTTTGAGTGTTTTACAGATGTGAAACCCATTTGAAAGATACCTGAAGAAGCAAAGGCAGCTATAGCTATAAGATTCTTGGGAGTTTTATGGTTGGGAAAGATGAAGACAGAGACTCTCAAACTACATAACTGTTAAGAAAATCTACAATACCAAAGGTAGGTTGCCCCCCTATGAGCTGTTGGTCAGAGATAGGTCCTAGAGGTCCTCAAATTCACCAAGGCTATTGCCACTAATGTCATTGTACACTAGAAAGTTTGGTAAGGCCGTTTTTCTGAAGATGCTGCATGTTGTGAGCATGGACGAAGAGGAGATGGAGCTGAGACTGAGCCAAAAATCTCCATGCCACTGGATGGGTGTTCATATTGCCAGAAAGTGCTATGCAGATTGTTGAGGTAGAAAGGATTCCCTATGATTCTACTCAACAATGGACCCCACATGCTGCACACTATGGACATGACATGCAATGCCTGCAAGTGCAATAATGGCTTGACCAACATACGTACAACTGACAAATTTCTAATTGTATAAGGCCTGCTCCTAGGGGTGGAACACACATCTGGTACTCTAGACCATGCCAACTCCTGTATCAAGAAACTTTACAGGCCCTAATGGGGAAGCCATTACAAGTACACTATTTAATTAATATGGTACACCTATTGGGATATCTTCTAGATATTTGTAATTACATTCATGTTTGTTTAAATGTGTCTACTTCCTTCCATTTGTCTTTATAGTAGAAGAAACACCACTGAGATAGATCAATGACCATGGATTAAAGACAAATAATGGGGAGGCCCCAAAAGCCACTATCTCACCATGATACAGGAGAGATCACCCTATATTTGTCACCCCTTCCAAGGCTCAGGGATCTTATCAGAAGATTGGCAGAAAGATTGTAAGAGTGGAGGAAAGGGGTGGAGTTTGTCCAAAACAGCCTTTTTCCTCCAAGGGGTGGGGCCTGCTGAGGAGAATTGACTGCGAAGAGCTAGCTCCGGGAGGAGGGGCTTGCTGCGCCATCTTAGGACAGACGCGGACAGGAGCGTGGTGGTGTGCACGTGAGAAAGAATGGCCCAGCATTTATTGACCTGGGGTGAGACTGTGGGCTCACAAGGCATGGGTGAAAGCTAGCAGTGACTATGGGTGGGCCACGGGAGTGATCTGGAATGATGGGCTCTGAGTTGTGGCCCAGAGCTGGGCACCTGGTGTGTCTCTTTGTGAGTTACCCGCCCCCATGGTATAAACTATAATAAATTCACGTAAAAATATGTCGTATGGTTTGTCTGATAGTGTAAGAGACCCATGAGAACTTGGGCAACAACAGAAAATAATCTCTCACTCATTGCCATCCTATGAAATTAATTTTCCCTTTTCAATACAGTAAAAATGTTGATTCAAATTTTCCAAAATAAGTTAAATAAAAAACAATTTTGAAAACTTAAAATATAATTAGTAAGAAACACATAGTGTTTAAAATATGTGAATATGAGGGGTGAAGAGTCTGCTGTAGAAAACTATACACTTTAGAAAAACATTCTATTAAAATAATCTAAATTTAAAAGGATTGTACATATGTATAATAAATAGATTTACTGAAAGACTAAATTCTAGTTCTGATTTTGAAGAAACAAAAGACCAAACAAAATAGAGACATAAAACTGAATCAGTAACAAAGTTACCCTCCTCTAATTTACTGAAAAAGAAATTCTGACATTCTGAGAGCTATGATTTAGTTCCATTAACTTGTTAATGCTGCTGACAGTCATTGCTGACCAAACAGGGGCTTCTCCTGGTTTGTACTTTATTTGCATTAGTTCACTGAATACTTGATAACACTCTTACATGATAATGACACTGTGGTGCTGTATTTAACTGAGAATCAGTATACAATTGAAACCATCAACAGAATTTAATTTGAAGTTGAAAAGCACACTTAACCCATGAGGACCTGAGTTCAGATCCCCAGTAAAAATCCAGGCACAGTAGCATGTGTCTGTAATCCCAGACACAGAGAAGGCAGAGACCATTGTGTCCATGGAGCTCACTGGCCACCAGCCTAGCCAAGTAAGTGAGCTCCAGTTTCAGTGAGAGACCCTGCCTCAAAAAGTAGGTGAATAATGACTGAGGAAGAAATCAGATAATGATCCCTGGCCTACATACATACACACACACACACACACACACACACACACACACACACACACAAACGTGCATGTACAACACACATGACACATAAATATATAGACATAGGAATACATATACATTCACCATATACACACATATAGACATAAAAAATACATTGAAGACCAAATGGTGGCATGAGAAGAGAAAGTGCACAAAACTAGCATTACTTCACCTTCTGTTTTTACAGAGGTATGTGTGGCCATTGAGTGAGAAAGTCCAAAAAACAAACAAACAAACAAACAAACAAAAAATACTTTGAAGATAGTATAATTGCTTCATAGTCTTCACCGTTTCCACGATCACATTAGTTTTTTACTTTTTGGTGAGTCTCTGTAGTAAGTACTCTATGGACACCATACACATGCCTATTACTATGACCTTGGCTTTGATTTGTTTCTGCATTGTTCTATACTAAATGACTTCTCCCAAGAGATGTGAAAACTGTCTATTCACCCCAGATAGGGCACTAGCAACAGATTAAAGAACCCCCCCTGGCCAAGCCTAGACTGGTAAACCAATGAGTTAACAAGGATTAGTTACAGGATCACGGGTGGCTCAAAGGCAGCTTCATCACTGAAAAGCCCAATCCAGAACTAGTGATGGCCTCACAAAAGCTATAGCCCTGTAGGTTTTCTCCCCCGCAACCGTTAATGCTTTTGTATGCTTGGAGAAGTCCTTGTGAACCTTGTTTCATGAGGTTCTTGTGACTAGTAAATTTAATTTACTTCTTCCTCCCTTCGCTAAGGGTGTTTAAATTTTGAAATAGCAACAAAATACTCCCATCCTTCTAGCTCTTACATTTTTCCATCCCTGTTGTGCAGTGTTCCCTGAGCCTTTGAAGTATGATATTTTTTCATCCATGACTGAGCATTGGGCCATTGAACCAAAGCTGGAGTCATTTATCCTCAGGAGCTGGAAAAGTTAGTAGCATCTTCAGTAATTACTACTCACTGTGGTGGGGAGGCAGGAGGAAGTTGCCTTCCATGATTGACCGAGGCTGACTGCAGCCGTAATGTACAGGCATAAATACAAGTGTTTGCAAGGCCTTTCGACAATCACATCTCAAAAAATAACAATTGCTTTCTCATTGGAGCTTATGACCCAGTCACAGGTCCTTATCCTATCTTACAATGCTGGATAAGTTCCTTCCTCTGGATCAAGCCTTAAATGAAGCAGAAAGCAATTGGTTGCACCTATCGCAGTTGTGCCACTGTTGCAGCAATGGCATGTTGCCTAGCATGTTGGTAGTATATCACGCAGGATTAATAACCTGGCAGGATTGTCAGTGATGCTTCTCCTCCAGCAGACTGCATATTACCATGAGTACTAGAGAAGACGGAAGGACGTTTCAGCACAGTCTCTGTTTACTTTCTCCATATTCTACAGTGAAAACTGTGGTGTATTTAGTAATAGAGTCTTTATCATCTAGTTATAGCATGCAGCCCAAATCATCAGCAGTATCCATATGGCTTGTGGGCTGTCAACAGCCACCCTGGTCAAACACTAATAGAGAAAAAGCCCAACCCTGATACTGGGATTTTCATCCAACAACCTAATGGCTCTGAGGAGTGTAATTTCCTACTCATATAGGGTGCCTTCCTTTAAACTTTACAATTCTGAAAGACAATCAAAGGTTGGCATTATAGAAAGAAAACTTTTCACAGAGAATAGGCACAGGCAACCTGTTGTCAACTCTAAGCAAGTGTCAGTTGGTTTTGAATACCTAAGAAGATACTCTAAAGAAATGTTAGCAAGGTCCAATATAACAAGAAAAGATCTCCTTATTTAAATCACTTATTTTGTCAAGAGAGCTATGCTGAGGGCAGAAGCACGGATGGGAAATGCTACTCCAGCTAGCCTTCCATATGGGAGAGCTACTCCAGCTAGCCTTCTGTATGGGAGATGCTATTCCAGCTAGCCTTCTGCAACCCACAGTCATTTTCCACAAGCCATCTGCTTCCTCATTTTGGGTGCTGCTACTCCTTCAGGACCACTGTGCACTTCTCCAATCCTGGTGGTCTTCTCAAAGCTTGAGCTGCATGGGCCCACTCAGGCCCAAGGGGGAGCCCGGCGATGGTTGTCTGCCATGTTTTGTACTGGAACCAACTCTCCAGTTTAGATGGCTCTCTGTGGTACTTCTTTTTCCGTTAGCCACACCTGTTTATTGAAAGGGCCTCAGGTTGAATGAGCTGGCTCCACACTCGGTATACTTTCTTGCCAGGAGGAAATGTACACAAGTCTGGAGGATAACTTTCCCAAACAAAAGGACAGGCTTATTCTTTTGTAATTGAACTTCCTCACCATTTATGAGTTCTATAAACTGACAGTTATTCAGGCTTTAAAGCCTTCCAGATGTTCATTAATTAGCACAACATTGGATTTTGTTAATTTTTTCCCTAGGAATTCTATATCAACATATATCTTGTTAGTTTGTCTTTGAGTGACTTGGACAGGCCTTTTGTCTGCTTTGTCTTTTTCTCATTCTTTCTTGATTACCATAGCACTTATGAAGACACTTTATATGCTGATCAAAATCATGTAGCTGTTGTAGAGCCTCTCAGGGCTCATAAAGATCACAACTCACCATGGGCTCAGACAAAGCACTAAGGACCCATACCAGTCCCAGGGATCCCATTGAACCAATAATATTTTAAATTTTCCTGTGAACATGGTTCTATTAGGCCTTGTGAACTGGGCATCAGAAGCCCATCTCCCCTCCTCTACTGTCTTCCAGTCTGAGGTGTTTACCCACCTCAGCCAGGGATAAACAAGTGTCCCTAACTGCTCATATAAGAAAGCTCATTAAGGAATAATTTCCTACATATTACCTTTAGTTTTGCAGCCCTCATTGCAGAGAGATGAATATTGCTATTATCCAGTTTTTCCTCTTCCTTATCACTAAGACTGACCTCATTGCCCCCATGTCCCAAAGCCTCACAAACCAGATTGTGACGGGCTCTTTTAGTGCTTGTTTTTTTAAAAATATATATTTTTGTTGAGTTTTTTTCATTTCATACAATAGATCTTAATCATATTTAGACAATCCTCCCCCATCTGCAAACCCCCATAGTCCTCTCTCCCACTGGATTTAATGGTTGTTTAAAAGTATTTCCCAGTTCAATCAGTACAGGTGCTCAGTATTTCCTGAGTGTCTTGGTTTCCTATACTGGGAGGGGGTTACTCTGCACATATTTGTTTAACAAAAGAAACTGGAAAACCAGATACTATGTTTTCCAGAAATGGGACTGTATTAGTCACTTTTGTGTTGCTGTTAATAAACACCATGACCAAGGCAACTTATAGAAAGAATAGCTTGGTTTATGGCACCAGAGGGATAAAAGTTCATCATGGTTGGTAGTAAAAATATGTGTAAAGTAACCACGAATATCTGTCTCCAGATCAGATCGCTTCTGAATGCTGTCTAGGCTCAAGAATCAAGATGCCTACTTGCTGTTTCCATCTAGCTCTTCTACACATATTTCAAATTATTTTTTTCATGATTTAAAATTTACTTTTTAGTTTTCAGAATTTCATACATGTGTTTTTAAAAAATATTTTATTATTTTTACTTTATGTGTATGAATGTATTGCCTGCATGTATGTAAGTGCACTCATTCTGTGCAATGCCCAAGGAGGACAGAGAGGCTGTCGGATCCCCTGGGACTGGAGTTACGGACAGTTGTTAGCTGACATGTGGGTGCTAGGATTCAAACCCAGGTCTCTGCAAGAACAGTCAGTGTTCTTAACCGCTGAGTCATCTCTTCAGCCTGAGAATTTCATACATGAGTTTTGTCTTTGCATTATTTCTATCACTGCCAATCCCCGTCCAACTCCTTCCATGTCTCCCAATATTCCTTCTCAATTTCTTGTCCTTTTCTTCGACTATTATTATTGTTGTGTATATTATAGTCACACGTTCAAATTCCTTTTCAAAGGAACAAAAATGCACCTAATGAAAATCCATCACATATCAACTTCCTTTTCATATTAAAAAGAATGTGAAATCCTTATCTACTAAATCTATTCCACCTGCTGTCTCTCTATCTTACTGTATGACAATATCAATCTTTCAGACTAGATGGGGATTCTACTGTTTATCTCTAACAAGTGTGCAGTTTATTACCATATCTATATCTATGTCTATGTATGCCTTCAGTGGTTTCCACAACTGCGTGCCCTCTACTCTCTGTCCTCTTTCCTTGCTTGTTCTGTTTTCTGGCATACCACAGTGGCACCATGCAGCAACCAGAGCACAATAAAGTTCACCACTCTCATGCTTTGCACCTGGGATGATCTTCAAGCCTGTGAATTCCTCAACTCCTAGTAGTGCTTTCATTTTGATGCCCATAATCTTATGACTTTAGTTTTCCCTCTCCATATTCTTGATACTTACTGGCTTTATTGACATTGACACATATTTGATAGTTGATTTGGGTTTTTTTTATTTAATAACTTTCAAGAGTTTTCATTACTATCTTCCATTTTTGAAATTCGAGGATTCATAGTTGCTTAGTGGGGATTAAGGATCACAGGCAGTAACTTCTACCTCTGGAAATAGTCTCTGAATTTATCTTAATTATATTGCCTCTCCTAATCCTAAAATAACCAATTTACATTTTCAGTAGTTCTTGGCAATGGAAGCATTTAGGCACAAAGCAAAACTTGCTCAGCTAATGTATACTATGACACATATTTATCAGGTACTTGTTACTGGAACAGAACTCATATTTTAAAAATTCAGTAGTATAGGAAATGTTTTATTTCTTCCAGTCAATGCCATTCCAAGTTTAATGGCTCTTAACTCCTAATAAAAGTAAAACAACAACAAAACAAGTAAACAAAAATCCCTTAATTTTCACGTTCATTACTGCCCCCATGCAAATAAAAAACGTCATTAAAGTGAATGCTAACCCATCACAGAACTGGGTAAATGGCAGGAGGCCCAAATCTTAGCTGAAGAACTACTGACAACTGACTATTACGGGGTTGATCTTCTTTAAGAGAGTGACTCTAGAGAAGCTGACCAGACTCCAGTGAATGATCTTGCACCAAGAGACATCTGTGCACAAATGCTTGATAAGACTTTAACATATATGAAAGAATGCATAAAATCTGGTGCGGGCAGGAGGTATGGGGGTGCATATGGGGGAGAGTGTCTAAATTTGATTAAGATCTATTATATCAAATGTACAAAAACAATAAAAATATACATAAAAAGTGAATGCTGTGGTTCCTATAAGAAACTCAGAGTAGGGGCTGGAGAGGTGGCTCAGCAGTTAAGAACACTGGTTGCTCTTGCAGACGACCTGGGTTTGAATCCCAGTACCCACATGGAAGCTAACAACTGCCAGTAACTTCAGTACTAGGGGATCTGACAGCCTCTTCTGTCCTACGTGGGCATTGCACAACACGGGTGCACTTACCTACAACACAGGCAATACATGCGTACACATAAAATAAAAGTAATAAATAAAATTTAAAAAAAGAAACTCAGAGTAGTCAAATCAATTTTAAAAGTAAAACAGAATGATTCAGAATAATATATAAGTATTCTACGCTCCTTTATTGTGTTAGTAACATAAATTTAGAATAGACAATGTAAAAATATGCCATCAATATTACACTTGTCTGTTCTATTGCTAGATCATCATTCTTGACTGTAGCTCAATTTGTTGGAGGTTTTAAGCCATTAAATCTGTCATTTACAAGCATTCTTTAAAGTGAAAAGTAATGTCAATCTCTCCCCCACCCTACAGTTTTTGAGAAGCAAAAGAATCATGATTTCTATCTTCTCGTTGCTTTTCACGTTAGGTTCCCTGTTTTTGAAATATCTTCTGAGTCATCAAGGGCTGGACTGTCACATGTCCTTTCAGATTTTTTAAACGGTGTTTTCTATTCACATATGACAGTCTGTTGTGGAAAAACTTCAGGTACTTCACTGATTAAGCAGGAAGAAATTAGTAAGAACGTGGTAGACCTGAATGGTACCAAAATAACTCCTGTAGCCAATGACTTGTATGCTGTGAAATAAGGTTTTAGTTGCTTGTTATTCAAATTGTGGCTTTGATCAAATATCATTCCATACTCCAGACAGACGGCACAAATTCATGATTTTGGTGCATACACAGTTTGAAAGCTATCATACTAGATCACCAGAAAGCCTAAACACTCCAGCATTAAACCAGGACATCTATTGATGTTAAACTTGTGTTTTTAATCATTAACCCTACATATTGCTAAATACCATTGGATTATATTTAGAGATAGAAAACAATAACTTAACCATCTGGTGGTTTTAGCATCCCCTAGACCTGAAAGATGTGAAATCCCTCTTTCCTACTGTGGGCAGTCATCCTCTCAAGTTTCTAAGCCTAACTTCCACCAAATATCCAGTGTAGTTAAGGCTAGAGCAGATTAGGTGCAAACCTATATATTCACAAGTTTCATATTGTAGATTGAGTGAATCAGAAATAGAAGATCCTTGGAGAAAATTTCATCTATAATGAACATATGCACACATTTTTCTTGTCATTGTTATGTAAACATGTTATAAAAATTACCTCCATTGTATTAGATACAATTTGAAGTATAAAGAATGTTTATAGGTTACATGCAGGTACTATGCCATTTTTAATAAGAAGCATGTTCATTTGTGGATGTTATAATTAGAAAGATAGCCCTGGATCTACTTCTTCATGAATAGTTAGGGGAAATTGTTATGGTTTAGATACAAAGTGACTCCTGAAGGCTCCTGTGTTGAGTGCTTGGTGTCCAGCTTGTAGGTCTATTGGGAAGTGATGAGATCCTAAGGATCCTGAAATAATCAGTGGGTTAATTCTTTGATGGATCTATAGTTTGATGACATTATTGAGGTGGTAGAAATGAGGAAATGAGGTGTAGTTGGAGGAAGTGGTCATGCGGGAGGCTCCTTGGAGAGGTATATCCTGCTTTTAGCCCCTTGTTCTCTGTTTCCAATTGTCATAGCCTCAAACCAATTGAGCCAAGACCCTGAGCCGAGACCTCTGAAAGCATGATCTGGAATAACTGCTTCCTCCTTTGAGTGTTTGCCACAGATATTTTGTCATAATGGTGGAAAACTGACATAACATAATAAGCCTACTTTCTTCATGCTGAAGCCATAGCATCCCATGTGGGGTAAATCCTCAGACACACATGGGATGTACCTTCTGGATAATTTCCTACATAGAGGGTGGGACCAGAGGCAGAGAAGAGATACAGGAAGTTGAAGGAATGAAAAAAGGAGCCATTAGTTTATGATAAGATTTATAAAATAACAATGTAGAAGAGTAAATGGCCCAAACGCTGTCATAATTTAATGTGAATGAGCAAGTTCCCAGCTAAAAAGTGACTGGTTCTAACTAAAACAGCAAGTCCTTCAGTTACAATTGAGGGCCAATGGAACCATTTAAAAAATAATAATAAAATTAGCGTTTCATCTTTATCAGGAAGATACAGGAGGTACACACTGAAGAAAATAAGATGCTGCAGGGGAGTCTGAGAAAACTGACAAGATCCCTAGTAAAGAAACAGACCTTGGTTGGAGAGATGGCTGAGCGGTTAAGAGCACTGACTGCTCTTGCAGGGGACTGGGATTTGATTCCCAACACCACATGGCAGATAACAACTATCTTTGACTCCAGTTCCAGGGGATCTGACACCCTCTTCTGCACTCTGTGGGCATTGTATGACAAGAGTGCATCTACCTACATGCAAGCAATATACTCATTCACATAAAATAAAAATAATAAACAATACCAAATAAAGAGAAACTGACCTAATGACAGCACAAGAGCCTCCGAGAAATTGCAGATTCAGATTCAAAGTTCTGTGATATTGAAAGGGGTCTAGAAATACTTGGCAGAGTAAATGAACCGAGCCTTACTGATTTGTGGCAGAGGTCATCACAGCCACCAGGTCAGGAAAGGCTGTGCTGCTGGCCACCGTCCTGACACTGTAGGTTGCACGGCACTGTAATGCAGTCCAGGGATCTGGAGACAGTGTGACCCCTGCTCTCTAGCAATACCAAAGGCTCCTTTTGTTTTGTTTTGGCTTGCTTTTGCTTTGTTCTTTTCTTAGAAGTGAGTTTTATTAATACTTGGCATATTGTTACTATTTTTGTCAAACATTTTAATAAATAATAAGCTGTGACAACAGCAATAAATAATCAATGAGCCTATTCTGAGACTTTTGTATTTTATGTTGAGATCTCTTATAGACATCTGCTAAGAAACTTATTTCTAAATGAAAAAATTCTGTGAATAGAATGCCAAATAATAAAATCTGGAAAAGCATCTTAAAATATTCTACCTTAACATAGATTTCATAGTGAAGTGATTATAAGTTTAAACAGAAAGAATTGACTTCTTGTATGATAACACTGCTCTTTTCCATCAAAGACTTGCTGATAGAAAATATTTCATCACACTGAATTTTTGGCATATTTTACTTGAGGCATAGTGGATGAAAACAGTTAAAGACATTGTTTTATAACTAGCATTACCAGTCACTTATGCCCCAAATAGAGAATTTTGTGAAAAGAATTGTCTTATTTCAGTTTGGAAAGGCAGGTAAATTTGTTCTTTGGTTGCGTCCACTGATGAGCGTACCCAAGGAAGCCATGTGAGTTCATTGCTGTATTTCACTACATTGCTGTATCATTTCTATTCAGGTTGTGGATTTGGAGGTTACTGAGAATACACTGTGATAACCAAAAAGATGTCTAATGAGAAATAAATCTCATTAGGAACACAACATACAAAAATTTACTATAAAGTTATCCTCTTCAAATGTTGCTTACAGCTGGGACTATGTGCAGTCAAGTATTAAATACCCAGAGACTCTTCTGACCTCTGAGAATGTCAAATCAATTTTTTAGACAGGGTCCCAATGTAGCCACACCTGACCTGGCACTCATTATGTAGACCAGGCTGGCATTGATTTCACAGAGATCCTTTCCCTCTGCCTCCAGAATGCTGTAATTAAAAGTGTTTGCCACCCATTTGACTAAATTGACATTTTTTAAACATTAGAAAATGGACAAATAGAATGAAGAATTGCAGAATTTCAGTTATCAGATTATAGGAAAGTGAACACATGAACATTCAAGACTGAAAATACACTGTGTATCGCATTACTCTTTCAATTTCCTTATTTGTTATGGGTCTGTTTGCTTTAACTTTGATGGATCCATTAAATTTAGAAATCCAGGGGTACTGGAGAGATGGTTCAGTGGTTTAGAGCACTGTCTGTCCTTGCAGAGGACCCAGGTTTGATTCCCAGCACCCATATGGTGGCTAAGAACCTTCTTTAATTCCAGTTCCAGGGGAATCCGATGACACTGGTACACTGACATAGATGCAGACAATACATTCATGCACATAAAATAAAAATAATAAATAAAATATTTAAAAAATAGTAAATTTAGAAATCCACTCATTTCTTTTACATTTTCTAATTTAATAGTATATAGGTTTTTACAGTAGGCCTGTATAACGTTCTGAATCTTTTTGGTATCTTTTGAGATACAAGAGATTTCCAAAATAACACAGAATATTGCCACTGTCCTCAATTCCCTCCCAGAACAGGAAAATACGACCCTATCACTGAAAATAGGGTATACTTCAGATATAGGACTTGGAGCAGCTGGAAGTGGCCTGGAAGCTTTCACCCTGATTCTCTTAGTATATCAGAAGATATCATACAAGCTGCTAAGGGAGAAAAGCAATCAACAGTCCTACCCAGCTTCCTAGCTACACAGAAAACTCTGTTTACTTGTGGTCATTCACCACCACTGGCTCTTACAGTCTTTATGCTTCCTCTTCCACAATGATCCCTGTGCCTTGGGTGACAGAGGTTTGATATAAGTACTCGGTAATCTCTTATTCTCTGCACTTTGCACAGTTGTGCTTTCTGAAAATCACCATCTGTTGCATGATGAAGTTTCATTGGTGAGAACTGAGAGATGCGTTAACATTCTTTCTGCTCCCTGTTCTATGTTCACTGAGGCTTAGGCATAGAGGTTGCACTTTAGATGCATCACTTTGGGATAACAGATACTTATTCTCTGTGTTTGATCAGTTGTGGGAATCGGTAATATTCTCTGTTGCAAAAAGAATGTTTTCTGATTAGTGGTGAGAAGTACATTTGTCTATAAAGGTAAGGATACTGGGGCAAAAGAGATGGCTCAGTGGTTAAGAGCTCTTTTTGCAGAGGACCTGGGTTTGATTCCCAGCACCCACACAATGGCTAACAACCATCCATAACTCCAGTTCCATGGGATCCAGTGCCTTCTGACACCCATGGGCAATGCACCACATGGGTGCCCTTACATACATGCAGGCAATACTCTCATACACATAAAATAAAAATAACAAAGGAAAAATACACAGAAGGATACATATTTAAAGTAACAAGAAATTACTTGGTCTGAGAATGTGACAAAGGTGGGTTTTTCTCTAGCATCTATGAGCCCTGTAGCCATATATTTGGCAATGTTTACAGTAGTACCACATGAGTTCTCTCCATTGAGTAGGAACTAAACAGCATTGATTACCCTCCAGGGGCATGGTGGCGCACACCTTTCATCTCAGCACTCTGGAGGCAGAGGCAGGTGGATCTCTGTGAGTTTAAGGCCAGCCTGGTCTACAAAGTGAGTTCCAGGACAGCTGGGGCTACAGAGAGACCCTCTCTCAAAAAGACCAAAAAAAAAAAAGAAAGAAAAGAAAAAAGTGCCAATACTGTACCAATAGAGACAGCTTTCCAGCCCAATGATCAAAGGGAGTGTGGGGCATGTGAACTTCCTAGTGCTACACAGTGTTCATATGCTATTAACATAGAACTCATTAGGACTGCTCCTTTAAAAAACACATACAGATTCTCATTGACAAGATAATGTGAATTCATAGCATAAAGGAATGAGGCTGTATTCTGGATTCCACAGGTATTTCTGTTTTTTTTTTTTTTTTCTTGCTTAGAGTCAAGCAGATACATCTAATACTTAAAATATTTATTTTCTTTCTAAAGAAGCCAAGTCTAATTAATCTGTGCCTATGCAGATCTATATTTATATTTCTCAGTACATTTGGGCTGCAATAACAAAATACTGTAGACTGTGTAGCCTAAAAACAACCATACCTAGTTTTGGAGACTAGGAAGTCCAGGATCGGAGGAACTGGTAAATTCCATACCTGGGAAGGTCTTGCTTCTTATCAGGGGGCGCCCTGTGTCCTCCTATGGGAGAAAAGATAATCAGCCCCTTTGACCTCTATAAAAGAGGCACTAATCTCATTCATGGGATCTGTGTACTCATGAGCTAGTTGCTTCCCGAGGGCTCCATTTCTTAATGCTGTAGCATTCAGTATTAGGAGACTACAAATTCAGACCACAGAAAATCACTAGCTATAATGTCTTTTCCTTGATATGATCTCATGATAACTATTTTTTCTACTCTGCTTCTACAAAATTTTTAAATCCAGATTTTCTTCATAGAAGATATAACCCTCTTAATTTACATAAAAGAAGCATATAGAGGATACTAAGTGATTATAATATGCCATTTGATGACTAGTTTTAGGATGTTATTCATTCCTTCGTTCTCCCTGTCCCCCATTCTCATTCACTCTCTCATCAGCACCTTCTCATGATTAATGTTATTTCTGAAAGCTTGAATAAGTTAATAACAAACAATACAAAATCCAAATATGGGAATTTTTGCAGGGAAATGGTTACAATTTTAATAAAATATAGTCATAAGTGGCTTTATTTTTCCACATTTCTAAACTGTCACAAAAACCATTCATATAGACAATTTGGACATACAATGGTAAATTATAAAAACATCAGTATGAATTACTTTGTCCTTTTCCAATGTTCAACTGATTTGAGACAATTCTGTTAATGAATCAACAACTTGAACAAAGTTTTTAACACTGTGCATGGCTATCAAAAAGTGTGAAACTTTATAATCTTTTAGAGCTTCATAAAAGATTTCAAATATTATTCCAACACCTTCATTCCCGGCTTTACTGGGTTGACTGTAGTAACAATTCCACAAGCCATGTAAATAGAGTCTTTTTTATTCAACATGGAAATTCTGCAAACCTAGACAACATACCTCTGATATCTTCCATTAACACAAATGACTACTTGCTGAAAAGACTGGGCAATCCAGAGTGTCTTCAAAGGGCCACTAGTCTCATCACTGAAAGATCTCAGAATTTCTAATCTAATTCAGGTTCTAACAATGAAATTAGTTAGTGGTATCCATACCATTTTAAGCTTTGAGTAATTTTTTTACACTGGAAACATAAGACGTAGTGACATTTTTAACAGCTCAATCAGGAAATTTTTATGGTAAAAATCTAATAAGTCTTTTTATTTCTATGAAACTAGAAGTGTGTGGGTGGTTTTACTTTCTTTGATTGTATCTTCTGTTCGGCCAAATTAATTTCTCACCTTTAAAAATTATGCACATATTTTTGACAATGTCTAGTAGTTCATATCATATATCTACTCTGGGGAAAATCATTTTCTGCATATTGTATTTTGACATTAAACTTTCATTGAATTTTGAATATATGTATCATAAATGGAATATATGAGTATCTCCATTAAGCAACTAAAAAAGTAATATATTTATATAAATTATAGAGTTTAAGTTAAGATCATGCTGAAAATTACTGTAACAACTAATTACATTTGCTTCATAGCAGTTTGAAAAATCACTATTTAAAAGTTACCATTGCTGAGACAACTAATAATCTTTTCTAATAATATTTAGTTATTAATACTTAAATATTAGATACTATACCTGATGCAAGTTAAATCTTAAATTTTTTTGGTCTTTCTGAGACAGGGTCTCTCTGTAACCCCAGCTAGCCTGGATCTCACTCTGTAGACCAGGCTGGTCCTGAACTCACAAGGATCACCTGCCTCTGCCTCCCTAGTGCTGGGACTAAAGACTTGTGCCACCATGCCTGGCACAAGTTAAATCTTAAAGTAGAGATAAAAACATATACCTGTGCAAATCATATCCATTTTAAACAAATTTTGCTTAAAGAGCATTTCTTTCATTTACATTACCTCATAATGATAAAATGTCTACTTTTCTCTAATGAGCTTTCTCTATAGGAAGACACTGGCAGAATGAAAGACAGTGATCTTTGAATTGTCAACAGAGGAGGGAGAATACAAGGCAGGGGTTCACTGCATTCACCTGCTATTGAGCCAAGTAAAATTTTAGGACTGAGTAATTGTCACTGAAAGCACAGATTCATTTCCTGCTTTGGAAGATATTCATATAAAATGAGATTGTATAATATTTTGAAATCATTAGCTTTATAGTTCCCACTAGCACTTCTGATGGTTACACGTTTAAGTTCTCCTGCTTTTTTGCCTGACTAAAACTTCAGCTAATTTTTAAAATATAATTAAAAAAATTTTTTTCCTCTCTAATAAATCCCAGATTGAAACTTTAAAAATAACAAATATAAACCACTAGGAATCGAAGTATTGCATGAGGATTGTATCTAGTGTATCCCCATGAAGTTTTCTTGGGCATTTTTCTTCCAAAAGACAAACATAAGACATTCCCCAGAGTAATGGAAAAATAATGAGGCGATCCTGAATCTTTGCCTGTGACTTTATTTAATATTTATGTAACATATTCTCTTTTAAAAAAATATTTTATGTGTATGAGTATATTGTCTGCATGCATGCAAGTGCACCCGTGTTGTGCAATGCCTGAGGAGGTCAGAAAAAGGCTTTGGAACCTTGGAATTGGAGTTACAAAGGTTGTTAGCCATCATGTGAGTACTGGCAACTGAAACTTCTGCAGGAGTATCCAGTGTTCTTAACCACTGAACCATCTCTCCAGGCTACAATACAAAGAACTGTGGCATTCATTTCACAATTACAAGAGAAATTCAAGGTAAAGATATTGATCATGTTATATAGACCCAAATAACATATAACTGAAACTCAGAAGCAATCAGACCTTGTTTAGCTTTTTTGGCCGGGCATGGTTACAGGTTTTTCTTCAGGGGTAGGCAGAGTTAACTAAGTTCCTCTGGTAGGCAGAGCTAATTCAGTTCCTCTGGGAACAAAATTTAGTCATAAACTTCGCCTTTTCCTTCCTTCTCTTTCTCTAACAAAAAATTGGAAGTTTAATGGAAACAGGGAATAAAGAACAATTCAAATCAACATTTTCTGGCATTATTTTATTTAATGGTAACATATTTCAATTTTTGGCATAGGGAGTGAAATTTATACAGTCACGATTCAATTCTCAGCTCATCTTTAAAAGGAGAAATTTCCTTTATATTTCATAAGATTTTGGTTTGTGAAGAGATGAAATTAGAAGGCCCCAAAGGCCTCAGTGGAAAAGGTGAGCTAATATTAATAAATAAAAACTATTAGAATGGATCATTTTGATAAGCTCACTGGCTTGTAGTTCTGATCCTGAGAGTTTTTGCAGGTTGGAAGGAAAAATTACTTGTCTTAGGATTTTGTGAAAATGTATAAATGAGTCAGGTGTGGTGGTGTACTTTAATGCCAGCACTTGCGAGGTAAAGGTGGGTGGAATTTTGTGAGATTCAAACCAGCCAGGTCTACATAGCAAGCTCCAGTTCAGCTGGGGCTGCTGGGAGACACTATCTCAAAACAAACAAACAAACAAACAAACAAACAAACATATTCTAGTTGCATTATGATCTATCTAACAGATCACCCTCACTTAGTAGGGAATGTATTCCTCACTTGTAATGGCAAAATCTTAAGCCTGGTAGAGAGGTAATTTTATTTTGCCAAAAGAAAACATAAATAAATGAAATTTTAAAAAATATAACCAGCTACAAAAGACAGTTCTAGATCAGAAATAGAATGCACTGAACAGAACAGAGATATGCTAAATAACTGTAACTTATCAATATACTTTGGTAACTTACAGTTACCAAATACTAAGTAACTAAGTATAGTTTGTTACTATTTTATTATGCTTGGAATTTTAGACAAAAACATAATTTTAGAAAATCAAAATCAAACATAATTGTGACTATATAGATTACAAATGAAATCATAGAAACAAAAATGAGCATTGACAGTGGATCAGCGTGGGAAGTGGCCATAGCCCTGTGCTCCCCCATTTTTTCCTCTTCTTTAAGAGCCAACTTTAAGAAGTATGATGAATATTATTAAAGTGTTACTATAAAACATCTGAGCTCTGATTTAAGAGTATACATTCTATATCACTGTCATTAGATAAAACAGATGTTGCATCAAACAAGGTTAGACACTGGATTGAAAGTATCTCTTCCATTGTCCACTTTGACCAAACTGAAAACTGTTGAAATGGCTTAATGCAGCAGTAATACACCGATAAACCCAGAGAAAACATAAATATAGCAGCTCCCTCTCTAGAGTTATGAATTTAATCAGGTCCGCTCTGTGTTGAGATTGGCTCCCAGTTACTACTTAGGAAAAAAAATTCTGAAAGAGGCAACAAAATAAAATCCAATATAGAAATAAAGACATAACTTTCTATTAAAATGCTGCTATTCTAGTCTTCATAATCTAAAACCACAAACCACTTGAGAAGATTCAAGTTATATCAACAGTGAGACACCTGAGGAAGGGAGGGAGTAGCTCCCATATGCTGATACAACAAATTACTGGTTTTATCTTGTCTGAACTATGTTTCAAAATAAAACAGGTCATTATCTGATGCAAAGACTGGTGTGTGTGTGTGTGTGTGTGTGTGTGTGTGTGTGTGCACGTGTGTGTATGTGCAGACCTGTACCTGTGCAAGGAGGCCAGAGGAGGATGCCGTGTCCTGTTTTACCCCTTTCTGCCTTATTCCTCTGAGGCAGGGTGGCAGGAAGGCCCTAGTTACCCTGTCTCTGCCCTCCACAGTGCTGGGGTACAAGCCTACATGGCCATGCACAACTTTTTAAAAAATAGTTTATTAGTTTTTCAAATTTTGTGTGTATGAGTATAATGCCTGAATGTAGGTAGGTGCCCCTGTATCTTGTAACGCCTTCAGAGGTCAGAAGAGGGTGTCGAATCCCCTGGAACTCAAGTTAACAGATGGTTGTTAGCTACCATGTGGGTGCTGGGAATTGAACCTGGGTCTTCTACAAGAACAGTTAGTGCTCTTAACCTTTGAGCTATCTCTCCAGCCCCGTGGCCAAGTTTTTATGTGTGTTTTGGAGATATGAACTCGGGTCTTGACTCTTGTGTAGCAATGTTTTTACTCTCTGAGCCTTCTCTCTAGCTCTGATGGAGAAAATTTTCTGCAAAAATTCACAGGTTCCCCTGTATGTCCATCTGTAATTCGAGGTAATCATCCAAATCTAAACTGCAGGAATGTCTGGGCTGAATTTGTATGCACATTGAATTAATAGCATGTTAGTGATCAAGCAAGAGATGATCCAGTAGAAGAGCCAATGACATGGACAGAATTCTGGGTAGTGCTGGGCTTTAAGTGCCAGGCTTTTTCCCTCAATAATTTTTCCTACAGGCTCTGGCGTTTAAGTGGACATGTGAATAGAGTATCCTCTGATTCTTTTTTGAGTGCTCTCAATTTCATATCTCGAAAATCCACCATATGTTTCTTTAACATTGCAAAATTACGTATATTGAGATTTCCCTCTGAAAAGAAGCAAATTGTCATGATTTAAAATAGTCTCCAAGCTCACAGTTATGTCTTTATTGCATAACTCCTATTATATTTATGTCATTTTCTATTGGAAATTTGCTTTCTGGAGGAAGAGAAAGGACACTATATTCATAAGGTCCAAAATATCCCATCTGGAATCCCAAGGAGATGAGAGGCGAGGACAGTGAATATGTACGTAATGCAGGTCAGGTCTGCTTGGAGCTTTTTTTTGAGAATTTGGAGAAGCTTAGTTCTGCATGATGTTGGGGAATGATTCTTTTCCCAACATAACCAGCATGTGAATGTGTTCTGAGGCCATTGACAGAGCCGTGAAACTAGTAGCGAGGCAGGATTAATGTCTTTGCCTTATAAAATCTTGAAAAAGGCTGGTCTCTTACAATTTCATTTTACCTCATGCAGCAAAGGAAAAAGTGGCAAGTAAAATTCCTTCCACTTTCTTGAAAGATTTTTTTTCTCTGTTAAAATGAGATTATCTCCTTTAGACACTATAAATTTATTTTCTAAAGTACATTTTATTATGTGTGATTATAAAGTGCTGTCCCATGGAATACAGCTCATCTTGAAGTAGAAGTTACCCTAAGGATAACAGTACCACGACATTTAATCAAAGTATTTAAGCCTCAAGTACCACTCACCTTGCTTTCTTTACAGCCTAAATCTAACATTTATTTAAGTATTGCTCCAACATGACTTTAGGTTTAAACATTTTCTTCCTGTTATCAAGTATACTGACTTAAAAAATCATACTTTTAACATATAAATTAGCATCCTATTTCCTACCTGCAAACTTAAATTATAAAATCATTCTTTTTCTATATCCATGCTGATGGAAACAATTAGGAAGATGATGTTGGTGGCATAGCTCAAATACCAAGAATGAAGACGCTATTATAAAACTTAAAAGAACAAAATGGAAATGTTGGGGTGTTATCTGACAGCATCCTGGATCCTAGAGGAGTCAATGTGCCTTTCCTGGTGACTATCTCTAGCAGGCCAGCTCTAGTCGCTTCCTGTTTCCAGATGTTTTATCTCTTCAAAGACAAGTGTTTGAGAAAGAGGGAACAGGATCCTGTGCTGTGCTGGATGTGCATGGCTGATTTTCAGTGAAAATGGGTTAGTTGTTGCTACAACTTTTCTCTATTTTAAGGGTTGTTGAGCCACATCACCTAAACCAATCCATGTGTTGACATGGCTACCAGAGTCTCCTAAAACACAGCTCTTTCTCTGCCTTTCCTTTCTCAAAATCCTTCAAGCCTTGCTCATGCCTGGTGATTAAAGCCCATGCTCTTCTAATGCCTATTGCCCAGTAGTCTATTCTACACTCTAGAGGTGCTAATAAAGGAAAATCCTCTAGTCCATGTACACTTTGCTCGCAATGTGAAACCTGTCAGTCACTGCCTTTAACATCCATGCTTTAAAGTCTAAGTATCATAAAGGAACCGCTTTTTCTACCACCACTCCCTGAGTCCTGGATTGCTCTATGTGGAATTACTATCTGCTGAATTCTCACAGGATTTTATCTGAGGCTCCAATTTATGCCATTTTCCCTTTTATATTGTTATTTTTGGACTCATCCCTCCAGAGAAACAAGGCCCATGTGGACCTTGCTCTAGACATGCAATTGTTGAAATTTCAGGCAAAAAATCCTTGCTGTTGGTAGAACTTAGAGTTCTATTTTTCTAGCAATGTCTATGTATACTTGATTTGGAACAATCTAATTTCTGAGATGCAGGGGAATGAGAATAGAAAGAAACATCTGCTTCAAGTATCAGAAATATTTACCAATTTGGGGTGAAAAAGGAATGGGAGAGCACGAGTCAATATTTTCATTTTATCCTCAAGATGTTTCACTGTGAGTTCTAATAGTCATTTTTTGGTCAGCCTTAAATTTTGGTACATTTCATCTAAATTAGTAATCATGTCCCTCATTAAAATGAATGCACTCGGGGCTATAGAGATGGCTCAGAGGTCAAGAGCACTGAAAGTTCTTGCAGGCGACCCAGGTTAGATTCTCAGCACCCAGTGCTAACAACTGTCCATAACTCCAGTTCCAGAGGATCTGCCACCCTCTTCTGACCTGCACAACACAGGTGCAATTACACACGTGCAGTTAATATACTCATACACATATAATACAAAAATAAATAAATAAATTTTTAAAAAAGAATGCACTCTAGTGACAAAAAAAATTAAATTTTGCAAAATTCACAGAGTTCTAGCTCTGTAAGATAGTGCTTGGGAAGGGTGTAATGAAAGCAGTCTTTCTTTGCAAGTAGTGCAAAATCAAGTAGGCAATTCTTTAAACCACAATCATCAATGAGCAGTAAATGAAAACTTTATTGATCTTTATGTGCATGCATAGGCCCAGAATAAAAAAATACGTTTTTAAAAAATTTCATTTATTTATATGAGTACATATTTTTTATTAGCATACTTCCTATTTTAATATTTTCTCAGTCCTGTTACTAAATACGTGCCTGGAATAATATAGTCTTTGGGCAATACAGAATAATTACAACTTAAACTGCTGCAAGCCCACTCCAAGCTTTGGAATATTTAACTTCTTTCATAGGGAAACCCAGGCATGAATAACTTCATAGCACATTTCCATGGTCAGCTTATTCTAATATGTGATTTTTCACTGAAGCAAAACTGTAAACTTTGAAAATGCCTGCAGTATGAGTGTGTCGGTCCATTGTGCAGTACTCATTCGTCTAATTACTCACCTTAACAAAGGAACTGATAATTATTTACAGATATTTGGACTGATATTGGTGATAGTTGTTCAACGGCATCTTCCAAATTCCCCAGAGCTCTATGCAGTTCATGCAATCAAAGAATTTTGGAACTAGAAAGGGGTGTGGTGGTCCACATAGACCTAACTTCCTATTCTGTAGCTAGATCTTGAGTGACTGGAGTTCCAGGTCAGTTAATGATTTATTGAAACTAGAAGTGAGATTTTCAAATTCCTAGCTCGGTGAGTAGTTTGTTACAACAAGCAGTTAGAAAGAAAAAAAATCTAATTATTCCAGTTTTGTGAAATACTTGGCATGTTGAAAACTGCTTCTAATGCAAGAGTTGTCTTCAATTATTTGTACCTGGACATTTCATTTTTTTTCCCAATGAAATTGCTTCTCTTAAGGGCTTCTTTTGATTTGAAATTTAAAGCGAATTTTCCCTTCAGTGCTTTTTGTCCCAGGTACAGTGGTTCTTTTTCATTTAGCCCTGTGTGGAATCATAGCAAATTTATTTTTGGTAAAATATTAACTATATCTCAGCTCCTGCACGTCTTTCATCAGTGTGGCTATGGTACCTACAAAGCACTCCTGAGGGTTAATCATGCAAGCCAGACTCTTCTGGTTAGCCATCCTCACATGCTGCTGTACTTTGCATAAGACAGTGATTGCTGGATGATTCTCCTGGGGTCATCCTCATTTCAATTAACAACTAGGGAAGAAGACTTCAGAAATCCTCTCTTTGGGTGCTACAAGTAGCAAGCTTCATACCTATTCTAGATTTATGGGCATGCATAAATAGATTTAAGTCTATTAAGCTTCTCGGAGTTCAGATTCTCTCCAGAAAAAAATACTAACATCTTTAATATTTTTGCTTTTCACAGTTGCTCATCTTTTTTATTTTTCTTTAGGATAAACCCAATGATAAT
>NW_008343387.1:1003565-1006512 GCF_000622305.1 Nannospalax galili | reverse complement strand
AAGATTATGCCGTATAGGATTTTGAAAACAGGTAAAATGCTTTACCAGGCATATGAGATGGTAATTTTGTGTACTGGTTGTTACTGCTTGGCTTATGGAATTCTTAGTTTTCCATTTAATTTCTGGATAAAATGCATTTCTTGTAAGATGCTTTATATTTTATTATGAAATAATAAGCAGGTAAAGTAAAACTGATTAAATTATTCAAAGACATAAAAGTTTCAAGTCCAAATTTAATGTTGCTCAGTTGAACTTGTCGATTAACAGCAGTGAAACCCAGCTGGAGCAACCCATGAGCATATTTAACTGGCTCCTACATGCACACTTTGATATAAATTCAAAATTCATTTTCTAATTTTACAATAAAACTTTACCAAATAGTAATGGTATTTTATACTAACATGGAAGAGAATAAATACAAATTAGAGATATTTCCTTGGTTTATTTCTGTAAGAAAATGACACTTTAGAACAACTTGTTCTCTATAAATGTAATTCTTCAAAGAGGAGAATCAAATAATATTTATAATATGTAAAATACTTGAGAAAAATTTAATTTGTGCCTAGTAACTTATTCTCAGGAAATACAGATATTTAAACTGGACTATAAAGATATAACTATTCCTGATTTCCTTTGTAGTTTGAAACTTTTTAATTTCCAATGAAAATTAGACCTATATTTTAGATTTGATATATGAAATATGGAACCAAAATCATTAATACAGGTGATAAATATAAATAAAAAATTGTAATTGCCTTTACACTGAATTTAAAGCAGACTTCCAAACACCATGTAAGAGGGTTTGCGTTAGGCCTTTTAGGAAACTATACAAAACTGTACAGCTGGAAGAGTTCTCCTTCTCGTCGATATGCCTATCTAATGATACTGGACAGATCATCTTCTGTGTAAAGCAGGTTAGTGCTTCCTATCTGAATTTCATCAGAACTCAAAATCTTCTGTGACCCTGACCTGTAATGTGCTCTTGTTCATACTCTTGCTTTCCCTTTGATTGATGTTATCATCACTGACTTTCTCTCCCTTCCTCAACTGTCCTGCTTCATCATATCTGCTGAAAGCTTTCTTCAGAGGCTACGAGGTCATCCAGTTCACATCATTCAAAATCAGTACTTGAAGTTCTTAGTGAGATTGTCTTTGATCATCCGTTCTTTTTTTTTTTATGTGTATGAGTGTATTGCCTGCACGTATGTGAGTGCACCTGTGTCGTGCAATGCTGTGGTGGTCAGAAGAGGGCTTTGGATTCCCCTGGAACTGGAGTTAAGGATGATTCGTAGCTGGGAATCGAACCCGGGTCCTCTGCAAGAGCAGTCAGTGCTCTTAACGGTTGAGCCATCTCTCCAGCCCCTGATCACTCTTCTAATACCTAACACTGAGCTCCACTCACACTGTTCCTAGATTTTTCAAGTGCATCTTCCTCTTTCCATACTTTGCACACGCTGCGTGTCACACTTACCTACTTTTCCATTTTCCATTTTCTAACAGGTTGCAGTACACTTGGACTGAGAAAGCTTCATCTGCAGCATTCTCGGTGATGTGCCCTTCCTCAAAACACTGCCCTTTATGCAGTAGGTACTCATGTCTGTCTAATGACTATACATGGCAAAGGTCGTGTCTCCTAATCATTCTAAAAGGATAAGTCACTAAATAGTGTAAGTGCTGGATGGAGCCAGTCTTTAAACAAGACTCAGTTCTCTGGGATGACTTTCAGCAGTGTCAGTCTTTGAGCCCATTTTCTGTAAAATGGGCATAAGTAACTCTTACAAGTTTTGGTAATAGTGTTTTTCCTTTAGACTTTTTTCATTTGAGGGAGAAGGCAGAAATATATTATTTTCTGATTAATCATGAAAATATGCCTTCAATTGTCATGAATAATCCCACTTTTAGAATATGCAATGTTTGACAATAGATCTTAAATATGAAATTGCTTCATACTTTTCTAATTAGCCTCCTCCTATTTGGAGTCTTAATGACTAAAACAACAGACATTCATCATGTTTTTAATCAAATTAGTAAGCAGACTTCCTCCTCTATTACTCTTCCATAAAAACCTATTTAGCATAAAATAAGGATGTTTTAGCTTTGCCAGCCAATATTTGATTATGTACAGACATGAATGCTTCTAATTCTAACCAATTGTTGGAAGGAACATCTAATTATATCTTCACTTCTAATTCAGCAATCTGTTTTTCCAGTTGTTTCAATCTGGTGTATCACTTTCTCCTATCAGTAGAAAAGGATATTATAGTCCTGAATAGCATTGATCAAGCAATTTTCCTAAATGAATAACTGCTGTTCTTTATAGGCAACACTGGAGGCTGTAAATAAATATCATTTGTTCAACTAATTTGTGAAAGAATTCACCAAGAGAATTTAACACTAACCTCCAATCAAAGCAAGCAGAGTCACAAATGATATAATAAAATGGTTCTCACTTCTGTCTCTCTGTCTCTGTCTCTCTGTCTCTCTCTCTCTGTGTGCAAATGTGCAGTCCATCACCCCATGTTATGAAGGGGGAACAAGAGGAGAGGCAAGAAAAGGAACATACAGATTATAGAGCACAGGTCCTGTTGTTAGGGAACTTTAAGGGAGCGGGAGGGAAGGGTATACAAGGAACCATGGGGATAAAGGGAAAGAAGGAGCTCAGTAGAGGTGGGACCGTAGGAGAAGGGTATTATTAAGGGAGAAAGGGGGGAAATGGGGGCACCTTAAATGGGAAAACCATGATGGAGGGGTGAGACAATGCAAGAGATAAATAATGCCTAGCTAGTTTTAAAAATGAGAGGGAACCATATTACTCCTACAACCTACTGACATTATATATATAGCAGATCAAGAAATATACATCTAGGTAAGGTTTATCTGAGAACAACTGGTCTTAGCCCAAGATTTATCTATATGACACACAGTAATTAAAAGTATGAGAGTAGTG
>NW_008343387.1:987702-1002964 GCF_000622305.1 Nannospalax galili | reverse complement strand
TGCAATAGGATGAGTTCTTATCTAAAGGAATATTGACAACTGATTAATGCTAGATGAGGAACAGCTGATCCTCCTAAAACAAAGCCCTCTAGATAGGCTGACTAGATTCACCAGAAGGGCAAGTAGTGGGGAATGGCTGGAGGTGCTGACAACACAGCAGACAGTAGCAGGGGTATCAGAGTATAAGGACTTTAGTGTGGGGAGGGAGGCTATGGGAGGATGCCATCTGGGAAGTGGGTGTATAGTTGAATAAGATGGTTTGGGATGTTCTGTGTGATATACACACACAAAAAAATCAACAAATTTTTAAAAATGTATTATATTTGAGGAGGAAGCATGGAAATTTATGTCATGCTAATTAGTAGAGGTGATAAACTTTACCATTGAAATCCACCTGATGAGTTCGTAGACATACACAGGCGCCAAGGATCCAAGTGCAACTGATTATGACTTGTAATAGATACATACAGATTAGAGATGCATGTACCAACATGTCAGTGTTAATAGCAAAAACAATGAGTCTTTCTGCAAGGAACAATATATTCTAAAATGAAATGGAGTGTATTACTGAATATGTTAAAGCTGTAGTGAAATGCTTCTTCTAATCATGTAATTATTAAAAATTTAAAAAATGATTAAAAAACTAATAATTCTTTAACGCATAAAAATTTGGTTCTTAGTAATTAGTAGATGTGAAAAACAGTACCGTTGAAATCTACCTGAGAACTTTACAAAATCACAGAGGGCAGAATTGGTCTTTGAGGAGTTGCTAGTCTTTTGTTTAAGAGTTTGGTAAATATCTTGGTAGAGAAGTGGATGAAACCCAGGGTTCTCACAGCAGGAGCAGGTCATCTCTTCCCCCCAAACTGGCCCTGATCAGGAATATCTGACTGCTTAGTCACCTCACCTACTAGCCTGCCAGCTTGCCAACCTGCCAGTCCATCCTTCCTACTCACTCTCAAGGTTCTCTTAATAATTCAACTGTAAACCTAAAAATTTACAGCCAATTTTGAAAGAGATGTATCTTATCACAGGAAATTGTTATTGAATATGTCAATGCTATTGTAATGAAATGCTTCTTCTAAATACGTGGTTTTTAAATAAATAATTAAGAAAAAATAAAAACAAAACTTTACAAACAAAACAAATGTAACTGATTTTGTCAAAATGTAAAACATTCCAAACTTTAGATATTTGGTCATTATAAAGGAAGAATATGAGTATTGTTAACAATGAAAGACACTCATAGGGCAGATTTCTTGTCTAATGTTAGTTTCTGATCATTGGTCAATTTTTAAGTGTGGAAATTAAGGTGAGATTTGAATTTTCTCCATTGAAAGCAATCAATGAGCAGCTGATGAATTTCTGAAAAGGATGACATCTTCCTTACTGGCTGTAGTCAGGGTTCTACTTTCTGTTTGTGGTTTTACCTGGAACTGACAAGCTAAAGTGAAATATTCTTGAAATAGAACTTCCACCTTAAAAGAGAACAGGTGCTGTAGAAAAGATAATTTCTTAGTTGAATTCATTTGCACATATTTTAAAATGTCTGAATGACACAGTAGCAAGTGATACCAAAGACAGAAAATAGTGTCTTAGCAATAAAGCCAGCTTGGTCCTGGCTATGTTTCCACACCTCTGAACTGTTGACAGGCACACAATGAGATCATTTCAGATGTGTGTTCAGCCTTGCTCTTCTGCATCTATACTTGCAGACCCCCCTTCCTGAAGATATACTATTTTACCCTACACTTTCCTTGTAAAATCAAAATGCTTAAGTTTTTTTGTTGTTGTTCTTAAACGTAGGTTCTTGGGCCTTGTTACCCGAGAGTATTCTTTTACATATCTTTCCTTGAAAACCTTCATTTTTCTTTTCATCATTGAGTTCTATTTTATAATGTAACAAAGGAAAAATAGAAATATATAAGAACAAAAGTAACCAGTAAAGCAAAACAAAAGGGAAAACCTTGCCCTCTACCTTCAGTAGACTCATTCATCTGATGTTTAAGTATTCTATCTACAAAGTCATTTTCCACAAAGGCACAGTAAAGGCCAGTATATGAGAAAACTCTTAATACCTTATTTTTTCAATTAAGAAAGTGAATGAACATCTTAAAATTGACATCTTTTTAGTAACTTCTCTTTGAGTTGTGTGACTTTTCCTGAGAAATGTAAATAAATTTATTCACTGTATGTATGGCACTGATGGCAGAGCAGAGAAGCAATCGCACCGGAATCTAGAATAGGCAGGCAGTGGGTGTATTGGGATCACTTACAGGAATATGGATGGGAGCTTACTTACAGCTTTATAGGTGACTTAAGGCAGCTGAGTCACTGAAAACCCCACCCCAGCACAGGCGAAGACTCTTGAAAGTTACATCAAGGAAGCTCCTAGTTCAACTTTTGGGTAGCTCAGCCAACTGCCATGTCTCTTCTCCCCAGCAATTGTTACTATTTATGTAATCTTGGGGATTGGTCTTGTGAATCTTATAACTTTCTATTTAATGTGTATTTAAAATGTTTTGTATATGCTACACAAGTTTATGTAGTCATCTTTATTTTCATTTATTGTGATAAAGGAAATTGGAAGCTTGGACCTTTGCATTCTGCTGACCTGTATCCCAACGGTCTTTTTCATATATTTGTGTGTGTGTGTGTGTGTGTGTGTGTGTGTGTGTGTGTGTGTGTGTTTTGCCTGTATGTATATAAGGGCATTAAATGTGTCCAATGCCTGTGGAGGCCAGAAGAGGGTGTCAATTACCCTGGACTGGAGTTAAGGACAGTTGCTACCTGCCATGTGGATGCTGGAACCCAATATGGCTCTTCTGCAAGAGCAGTCTGTGCTCCATGGCATTGTAACTTCCAGGAATCTTTTGCACATTATGAGTTTCAATAACTTCCTGAGCCTTATAAGCTTTATATATCCCCCCTCCCCCAGCGGATGTTGCAATTTGCAGGAAATTGCTACATAACACCCTGCTTCTCTATTCCATCCTTCATGCTTTCTCTTCCAAGATGTTCCCAGAGTCTTGGAGGGGGTGATGTAGATAAATGATTATTTCCCTCCCTCTGAGACAGAGCACTGGGCCGCTATACCACATAGTCACTTATCTTCTGGAGCTTGACTGATTATGTCTCTACAGAAACCACCTTCCACTGCATAAAAGAAACCTTCTTCCACGACTGGCCAGGGCTGATAGCAGAAATCGTATAAGCATAAACAGGATTTGATAAGAACATGGCACCCACCAAACAAAACAATAGCAGTTGCTTCTCTACTTAAGATTGCCCCAACCATACAATTTTGACCAGGTTTATAGCACCTTCTGTGCCTTAAATCCAATAAGAAATTGGTTGATTACATCCATTGTACCAACTGGAATAGTATATTCATCTTTCTTGGAATAGTAGTCATGGCATGCAGAGGCCGTAGTTGAATAGGTTTGTCAGTGATAAATCTGCTTCACCTGCCTGCATAGTGATGTCATGTATTGGTAAAGACAGTCAGCAGGGAGGGAGATCCGAGCTTAGTTCCAGCTTGATTTCTTAATGTTTAGCCAGTCTGCAGTGTCTTCAACAATATGGTCTTACCATCCAGCTCTGCTTACAATAAACAGCACTGTCAATAGTGTTTATGGGGTGGTGGTCTGCAGCATCTCCCTGGCCAACAGCTCATAGGGAGTTAGCCTATCCTTGGGACCGGAATTTTTCCTAGTAACTTACAGCTCCTGAGAGTGATCTTTACCATTAATGTAGGTTTGCTTCCTTTAAATTCTTTAACTTCTCTCTTTACTGTTCTTCCAGATGCTTTTACAAAAAAAATTTTTTTTTAAAGAGGGTGGGCAGTGTTTCGGAAGGCAAATCATTATCCATTCTAAGAAAATGCCAATTACTCTTGGGTGGCTAAGTGGATACTAAAAAGGAAATGCTAGTAAGATCTAACACAGCATGGAAAGACCTCATTATGTCTATTATTTTTTTCATACAAAAAGCAAAACCAAAGTTGGATAATCCTCAGGCGTTTTGCTTAAGTCCCTTGGAAGCCTCGGCCTTGGATGCTACTGCTGCAGGGCTGCTCTACAACTTTCCAACACTTGTAGAGCTAGTAGAGCTGGGTTGCACTGATCCACCAGGCTCAGGCTCAAGGGGAACCACGGTCATGTACTAGTCTGCCGTAAAGCTGATTCCCTGGTTCTGACAGGCTGTAGACCAGCACTGTGACTGATGTTTTTCTACTAGCTACAAGGAGCAACTGAAACGGACCAGGCTACATGAACAGTCTCCTCTCCCAGCATACTACCCGTCATTGCACAAAATTAATCTTTCCTAGCTATCTATTTTATCGTTATGTCTTTCAGGTGCCGTGCCTCTGGCTTTAAAGTCTTCAGAAGCTCGCTGGCACATTTGGCTTTCTCCTGAATTTTTTCTATAGAAATTCCAGATTGTCAACGTCATATAATGGTTGCTTTTCACAGATCAGGATAAACCCCATTTGCCTGCTTTGCTCTTCTTTTATGCCTCTTGATTAATTTTTTCACTTTAAGAACCCAATTTACATTCTCTTATCTCATAATCATCGCATCTCATCGTGGGGCTCAGCAAAGTTGCTAATGCCCATATCTCAAGGTTTCTGCTGAATCAACCTCTACCTTAGTTCTGTGGTGAAGATAGTCCTAATTGGGCCCCATGAACTGATTATTAAACACGACTTCTCTCATGACAAATTCTCCTAGTAATGCCTGCCCTTTGTCTATTTTCTTCCAGTCCTGATGTTTAGGTGGCCTTAGCTGGTGATAACTAAAAGTCCCTAACTGTTCATATAAGAAAGTCCATTAGGGATTGATTTTCCTCATATAGCTTTGTCTCAGAGAAGGATTTGTTGTTACATTACTCTGTTTTTCCATTTCTATTACACTCAGACTGATCCTATCTAACTCCATGTCCCACAGCCTCATGAGCCAGGCATTCATTGCTTGTTAAAAAAATCCTTCCTACTTCAGAGTTCAGATGTATATTATTCTATATACTGGGTCGTTATTAAGGCCCCTACATGCATTGTGAATCATGAAATTTTTCCCTTCTTCAGCATTAAAATTCAGAACTGAAGGGTATCTTCCACCATCTCTATTACATTCTCTTTCTCTTTGTTATCCAATTCTTCTCACAGATTCCTAGTTTTTTAGCACAGATCTAATTTGCACACTCTTCTTTGCATCATGAAAGCTCTAAGAAAAAGCACCTCTGTCTCCTTCCTTTTTTATGTTTTCTGCCAAATCAGAAGTTAATGCAGCAGATAGCATCTGCATGTGTTTCTTTTGTTTTAATGAAATTTGTGCTGGACAAGAACTTATGTAAGTTCTTTCTGGAAGTAGAGCCTTGATTGCATGTCTTAGCACCCAGAACAAAGCCCCATGCAGCTGATGTGGGAGCTTGCTTACCCTCCTCTCCCACACATACTACTTTTAGGCACTGAAGTAAATTCTCTAGTCTGTAGTCTAGGGGAGCATCTTCATATTCATGTGGGTAGACCCCATTTATCAAGGAGGCATGCCACCCCATACAAGTAGAGTAAGAGGACCACTCTGAGGTTCCCTGGCTGCACACTCCACTGTTTGGTGTTTTGGCCTCAGTTGCATGCTTTATTATACATTGCAGTAAGCATGTAACTACCACTGCAGCAAGGAGGCCCACCATCCCCTACCACATGAGCAAAGCTAGCTTTATTGCAATTGTGTCCATGGATGCTCCACCCTCACATGGGGAAGGCTTGGTTGCATATTTCTGCACCAGTTTCATGGGCATTCCAACTATTCCTCCCAAGCCATCTTCGACTCTTGTCAGTTCCTGTTCAAGCACCAATTCTATTGTGTGAGGTTGCCCGGGGAGACACTAACAAATGTCTACTCACTCCAGATAGGGTATCAATGGCACATCAAAGGAACAATTTCACCTATCTAGCTTAGTGAACTAGAGTTTACTGAAATTATTTGTAAAACCAGAAGTGAAGGGTTACTCACAAGAACGTAGGTGATTTACAGACAGCTGTGTGGCTATAAAGTCCCCTTAGCATGGATGATGACTCATGAATGCTATATCCCTGGAGTTTGCTGCACAACTTGCAGATAACTTGACCAGTTGAAAAGTCTCTTCTCTCCAGAAATTGCTACCATACGGAACATTGGGAGGGCCAGTGTGAACCTTCTAAGTTTCAGGAGTATCCTGAGATTTCTTTTGTTAAATTCCTGAGCCTTATAAGTTTCATTTCTAGAGTCTTACGAGCCTTTCTTTTCCCTAGAGGAGAGAATGTTTCATGTTGGAGGAAATATGTACAAAACATATTAAGAGGCAATACAAAGTCCATTCATCAAAGGATAACTCAGAAACTTAATAGATATATGGTTTAAGCATCAGACTTTATATACAATTTTAAATAAATTCTTATTTTCACAGTTTTCTATTTGCAAAATAATATAAATATAGTGGCTTTTTATATTCTAAATCTGGTTACCCCATTGTTAAAATCTTTCAGTGCAATCTCATATTTTCCAAAACCATTGATCTGTTGTTGATATATTATTAGTCACTAAACCCTGTATTTTTTCAGATTTTCTTATACTGTTTTTAATATATAAAGCCTAATAAATATTAAGTATTTGTAAATATCACACATTAGTATAGTCTTTGCACCATTTCCACCCCTCCCATACTCCCTCCATCCCACATTCCATGCTCCGGTCAACCTCCTGTCCCTCTCCTTATTGTTATATATACATGCATACATTTATATAATACATCGATTCCATTCAGTGATGCTTCCGTGTACATATGTTTAGGGCTTCTCAATTGGATTAGTTCTCCCTCAGCATTTACTGATTGCCTACAGCATTCATCTCGTGGCGGGACCCCATGATATACCAATTATGCACCTTCATATGTCAGCTGGCTTTGTTATTACAGGTATGTAGATCCTGTTAGACTGCCATACTGTTGAGCTGTCATTGGCATAGCTTCCCTGTTGTGTCTAGAATACCTTAAGCAGCAACATGTGTCTTGTCCCTCTGGCTCTTAACTTCTTTATACCCTCTCTTAGGTATAGATATTGCAATATAGATGAGACACTTAGGGCTGGGCACCTCACAGTCACTTATTCTCTGCATTTGACCAGTTGTGGAACTTGGTAATAGTCTCCATCTGTTGCACAAGGAAGCTTCTTTGATGAATGATGAAAGGTACATTTGTCTGTAAATACAAGGATACATATTTAGAATAGAGGAAGAAACTACAGTGGTCCCAGGAAGTGACAGAAGGAGTGTTTTTTTCTAGGATCTATGACCTCTCCAGCCATGTTTACTTGGCTTTTTTTACAGTACCATACACGATTTCACTCCTGTTGAATGACCCTTAAGCTCAATTAGACAGCTTTCGATTACCCTCAAAACAAAAGTGCTGTTACTGCACCAATGGAAGTTATTTGCTGGGCTGATCATTACTGTGGTTCATAGGATTAACAGCTGTGTAGCTGTGTAGGAACAGTGATTGGTTTCCTCTGTTGGCAGTTTGTATATTATGTTCTGATACTATAAGAGCTAGTTATCAGGGAAGAGGTTTCCAGGTCAGTTTCAGCACAATTGTTCTAAGTTCTATGTCGTAAATATGTCATGTCTTAAGCAATAGTGTATTACCTACAAGTTCTGGGAGGCAGTCAGTGGCTGTGGCAATAGATTGTAGCATTTGGGGAGTTTCCTCAACTACTCTAACAACTTACTTGGCACTGTGATTTTTGTTATATACCCTTCAGGTACACACAGGCTCTTGTATATCTATTGCATATGTGTTTTCCAGTATTTTTCCCTCTGTTTTTTCCTACCACTTACATTATTTATCTCCCCTCTTTCTCTCCATGTGTAATCAACCCTCGCTATCCCCGCCCCAGTCGAAGTATCCCCCGATTTCCCCGTATTCCCCTAGATAACACCCCTCTCATACTATCGCGTTTATCAAGCTCCTTCTTCCTCTTCACATGACCTCATGGTTCTTTTCATTTCCCCTAGGGCTCCTGCAGTTATATCAGGGTATATATTCACATCTAAGAATTTGGAGGTAGGACCCGCAAATGAGAGACACGCATCTCTTGGTTTCCTGAGTCTGGGTTATTTCACTTAGTAGAACAACAGTTTCTAGTTTCCATCCGTTTACCTATAAATTTCATGATTTTGTTTTTCTTTACTAGTGAGTAGAACCCCATTGTGTAAATGTACCACATTTTCATTATCTGTTCATCAGTTGAGGGACATTAAGGTTGATTCAGATTATATGGAAGATTTATTTTGAGCTTTTAAATATTTCTCCACATTGATTTCACAGTGCTGCACAAGTTTGCAATTCCTACTAGCAGTGACGGAGGATTCTCCTTTCTCCACATGCTCATCACCACTGACAAGGAAGCCTACAGAGTGAGAGACAATCTTTACCCCCAAACATCTGATTAATACCATGAATATATAAATAAGTTGAAAAAGAAAAAAAATCAAGAAAACAAATGACCTATTTAATTTAAGGGCTAACAGGGCCTGGAGTAGTTAAGAGGAGCGGCTGCTCTTGCAGAGGACCCAGCATCCACATGGTAGCTAACTGTATGTAACCCCAGTTCTAGGGCATCCTTTGTTCTATTATGAGCTCTGTGGGCATTGCATGACCTGGGTGTGCTTACACATATATGCAGGCAATACTCCCATACACATAAAATAAAACTAATAAAGTATTCAACAAATAAAATTAAAAATGGGCTATAAATATGAACAGAGAGCTGTCAGAAAAAATTAAAATGGCTAACATACTTTAAAAACTGTTCAACACTCTTAGTAATTAGAGAAATACAAACTAAAATCTTCACTAACTGCTTTACTGGTGGATGTTTTAAACTTCACTTATTTTTTAAATTTTATTGCTCAGGTATTTTGTAGAGTATTCCTCAGTTTGAATTATTACACAAAATTCTCCTTGTTATAATGAGGTTATGGGTTTGGAAGGAAGGCCAAAATGGTAGGATAATAGCAGGGCAGAGATGGGCATCTGCTTCCATATGACTTATCAGTGCTGGCAATGAGTCTTCATCCTGCTACTTGAAGCCATGTTTACGCAGTTCCTTCCCTGTAAATTTCTTCTCCATTTCTCGATACCGTTTGGGAGGTGGTCACTATGTGCATCTTACACACACAGAGCTCTACATCATGCTTCTTCATTTTGAGGGAGGGATATTTGCATAAAGAAAGGTATCTAAATATTGAGAATTTAGTGTGGAACATCTGTCTTTTATCCAATAACTATTTTCCTAATCATGTATATATATATAAACATGTGCTCAGAGATTCATTTTATCTATTGACTTATAATATAATTCTACATCATATATTTTGTTCATCAAATTGCTATTTTATATGTTACTTAAAACCTCAAAACTGGCCATTGGGAAAATCTTTCTTGGCCAAAGAAAGAAGTAGAGAAATACAAACTAAGATCACTTTCCAATTTCCCTACTCTTTTCTCGGTCCAGGAAGGACCATGCTCAGAGTGACACATGGCATTGCTTCTTTGGATTGTTCCTTAGTTTTTCATTCTTTAGAACCAATATCTGGCAAAATAAATCTGTAAGTCTCAGTTCATATATTTCCTGCCCCAGTCCTGGATTCAATGATTCCTTAACAGAAGCCCTGTTTCCTTATAATGGAGGATATTAGAATACCTCTATGTGTATGCATACACATATGTATATATGATTGTGTGTCTGTGTGTGTATTTGTCTGTATGCAAGTTGCTGGGGATCAAATTCAGAGCCTCTGGCATATCACTGAACAGCATGCCCAGCCCATGCTTTATATTTTCAATGAAAGGTTACTGGTTTGATATTAAGGAATGAAAATAGCTCTAGAGTTGATTTTGTTTAGGAAAACAATTTGCTAAAATATATGTCCCTTGAAAAATCTTTTGTTTAAAACTGTAATGGAATATTTAGATATTACTCTACCATTCAAAATAAAAGAATATGTTAAAGGAAGGACTGGGGAGTTTTATATGAAAGAGAAAAAAGTGAGGACTTTTCTTTAAATCTTTAAAGAAAGTAGTTTAGTTGAGTCTCATGGTTTCTATGTCTTACAATTCCTCACAGTATTTCTTGAACAAATAAATTACTGACAAATATTTGATGATTGATCTTAGGTGACCATGAATCTAAAATTTAACTTTATGTCTATAGAGCAAAAGGAAAAGTAAATGTAAAAGATTTGTAAAACTTTAAATTTTTTATTTTTCCCACGTTTTATTCTATTTTTAGGATGCAATCTGAGAACTAAAAATCAAGTCTGATTTAAAAGCACATATTAAAAGTATATACTCATCATTGACACTAAAATTCATGCTAAATTTATTATTTTGGAAGTGTTCTTGAGAACGGGTTTTGGGTTCAGAGTACATTAGAATTATACCTTTTGTTGTTTTATATCACACACAATGCCCCCATCTCCCACTCAGACAGTATGGCCACACTTAACTGATTCTCCATATTTCTGAGGACTAGACCTTGTTCTTTCTAAACATAAAGATCATCAGGATGACATACCACTGCCATGAAGAAGTTGCTCCTAACATGGCATCAATCTTACAGTATCTACAGACTTCTTAAGGAATATTCTCTTTCAAAGACTGCCAGGACTAGATACCTGAAAATGCTTAGTGCAATTAAAGCATCAAGACAAAGAATAACAAACACTACAAAGTTATTTTATAACTGCAAGAAAGATGATGTTGTTTATATCTGACTCGGGATAAATAATTTTAATTTATTCTCTTTCAGCAAAATTAAATCTAAATGTTCAGTTGTATCTATCAGTATTTGCAATAAACCTTCAAAAGAGTCTGTTACATGGACTTTGAATAATAAAACATTTCTCACTGAGTCTAACTTCTGGTGTTCCAACAGGTTTTAACTCAGTATGTCATGTGAAAAACTAAAGAGTGAACTGATTCAACCCATTCAGCTATTAGGAAGTTAAGGTAAATGAGTTTCTAACTTACTATTGGGTGATAGTTCACTTTGACAGCATACTACTTCATGATGTAATGCAGCATATGGTTAAGAGTTTTAAATATGTCAGTGACAGATCATTAATACTATTCTTAGACAAGTAGAACAAAAGGAAATCCATCAAGTATTGACAGGAGTCAATTTGTAAGTGATTAGATCATTTGTGTGATTTCTTTTGATCTTGCCAAGGAATCTCATTATGATTATCTTGGAAAGTTAATTTTTCTACAGTGAATTACAAATAATCCACACTATGAAATATATTAGTGAGACATCCTCCCCGATGGCTGCTTGAAATCACATTGATGCCATTGTTCATCTTGAGAAGAAATGTTTCTTTCTGCAGTCTCATTTGAAGACGTTTCCTTCGATTCCTTCTTTTCTTTTAAAATTGTAATAAGAAGTCATCATGAGATTCTTCCTAAAACTTTTAGGGCATAACAGAAGTTTTAACTATGGGCGTATTCCTACACAATGGAATGGCCAAACTCACTCACATGGCACAACTAAGATTTCACTGCCGTTAACTGCTTCAACTCAGCTCTCTCTTCCCAGTGCTTTTCTTTGCAGCAACCAGATAATAATGGAGAGCAGATAACAGCATGAAGAACAGCACTTTTACATTTGCTGGCCATATCCTTACAAATATGCTTACTTAGTGTCTACAATCTCTGTGTCTCCCCAGTGATCAATGTTTTCTTTAATACTGTCAAGGATGGTCAGAATTAATTAGATTGGCTTGCAACTAGTGTCTCTAACGTCAAACACTCTAAGCATTGGTGTTAATGTACAGTCTCTGACATTTCCTTTAATTAACACCCTTCCTTGGTGAGCTATAACCAATGCTCATTAATTTTTACTCCCAACAGAATATTTGTCTGAGGATATAACAGTTTTCAACAGAATAATAAGCAACAGCTAAAGAGTTATCTCTAGTAACCAAATTCTCCATCTATAACATTCTAACCTTTGATTGTAATATCCATCGCTGAGCGTTTGTATTATTTATACAAAGGTATCAGCCAGAATTCCACATTTTCTCCCATTATTGCTTAATATTCAATAAATTCAATTGCTAAATTCATTTTGCCAATGGCTTGTTTTGCTTTCTGTTGAGGCAGCCTATTATTTCCTAACGTTGCAACAGGTTGTCTCAGCAGTAGAGTGACTTGTACCTTTTTGAAAATGTATGAAATTTGAATGTATAATGTAGTTATTTGATAAGGTTACATAATAGACATTGCACCATGGGCAAGACACGGAAGAGTAGCAGTTGGGTTCACACAACAGGTTTAGACTATTCACAGCAAATTAATTTGTTTCCTAAGAAGAAATGAGTAAATGCTAATAGAACTTTGGATTGTGTATACCACAGAGAGAGCTCTTATAGTAAATAATGGTTTCATGCACAGGTTTGGACTCAATTAAAGTCCTGCTTACAGTTTCAGATTTTTGTGGAATCTTGAAAAATGATTCCACTTTATTAGTCTTATGTTGCTCTGTTTTATAAAGTGGAGTTAATGCTGGTACCCGCTTTGTGTGTTATTACAATTCTGTGAAGTAATGTACATAGTCACACAACTTTGTACATTTTGTATCACTTAACAGTAACAATTACTTTTGGGAACTAGAGCTGAAATATATGTTAAGGAAAGATTTAGAGGAACACACCAAGATTTTACAGAGAGATAAAAGTGCCGTTTGTGTGTTCAAACATTAAATTCAGGGAATTATTTTGAATAAACAATTGGTTAAAAATTAGAATCTAAACAAAGCACAAGGTGCTACAGAGTTAATAAAACTGTACTTTTGAGTAATATGTTTTGATAGAGAAAATATGTTTATAAATAACACTAGCAAATTATGAAACTGCAAGTTGGCATGGTTTCACAGTTTGAAAAAAACAATTAGCTACAAATGTGTACCCAAAATATTTTTCATGTATCCACTGAAATATTAAATTTTTCTTCTATCTTTTTTGTTATCTAATTTCTATAATAATCTTGTCTGAATTTTGTAATCAGAAAAATACTTTATGCTAAAAGTAAATTTTATATTTGTACACGCCTCTGGTTTCCATTTTTCTCTTTTAACACACTAAAAAATGTGCCTAATAATATTATCAATGTACTATTTTCTTAGTTTCTCTTCTTAAGAGGCAGAAAAAGGAAAATACATCATTTTGAAACCATATTCTAAAATTATAATTACTTCAACTATTAATATTTTAAAATGAAACTCTTCCTACTCAATAGTTACATCACAAGTCCCTACAGATAACATCTCATTGGCCTTAAAATAAAATTTATTTTCTGCTTTAGAGACTATTGATTTTTTTTTCTTTTACTTTTAACCTATGTTTTTATAGAATATTTTTTATTGAAATTTTTTGTATTTCATACAGCACCCCACGAGCACCCTCCCATAGCCTCCACACTGGAGCCCATACACTCTATCATCCCTATTAAGGCCCTCTGTGTCAAGTAAGTGTCCACAGAATTTACCCAGTGCAGTTCTGTCTACTGAGTCTAGTCAGGTTATCTAGAGTCCTTTGTTTTAGGAAGATCAGCTCTTCTTTACCTAGCAGCAATCAGTTGCTAACATTTCTTCAGATAAGATTGGAGTCTGTTCATTTGACTATTGACTTTAAAAATGATTATGACAAAGAATTGTCTATACAATTATTTTTAAAAACACACATAACATGAAACAGAACAGTAGTAGATCATCTGTAGAGATGTTAAACAAATGTTGATAAATTTGTTATATGTGAGGGAGGCATTAAGTCCATTGTTTGAGTTATACATCTTAATTCTGTTCTCTACCCAAGGAAATGGGGGCCAGTTTTATCCTTATTTTATAGATGGGTATGAGCAGCTAGTTGATTAATAACTTTGTCCAGACTTCCTCATTAGGAAGTTTCACAGCTAAGGTGTGCATTGACTGTACTTTACGATTTTTTTTTTGTTTGTTTGTGTTATTGACAACAGCAGCAACAGCAAATTTCAACCATTAATGACTCCAATGTTTGTAACATGGCCAGCTAATGATTTTTTGCATTTCTAGATTTTGCTGCCTCTTTGTACTCCTGTTTTGAGTTATTTAAACAAATCATCATAGGAGTGCAAAGGTTTATCTTGGGATATGAGAAAGTTTCTTAGTAGTTCTGTGTGTGCTATTTTTTTCCTGGCAAGGACATCTGAAATTTCTTACTTTGATCCATATTTTTAAAAATGCAATTTATTAAAAAATGCATTATACAGTACATATGAGAGAGACAGAAAGAGAGAGAGAACTAGACATTTAATTCAAGTGCTCTGAACCAATATATAGAAGAATTTTTCTATATTTGCCTTGAGTTTTAGAATAGGCATTTCAAAAAGGTTTATTGCTTATGACAATTAAGCTTCATAAAAACTGTAAGAACACTCATGGGGATTAATATATACTTTTTACAGTTTAGCACAAATTATATTAAAGTACTTGAAAACATACCATAATACATTTTATAATAGAAAAAAATGACTATGTTCCAATCACTAAATCACATAAAACAAAACAAGTCCAAATGGCTTGTACAGATGTTCAACCTTGTGTTGACAAGCTTCTTCTCATTTTGCAGCTGTGTTGTGCATAAAAAATTGAAGATATACTCCTAAATTATGTATTTTCTGCAGTATAACTCAACTTGTTGTATTACCTGAATCATGACTCTGTGTTAGAATGAAAAGCTTCACATTAGCAGAAACCAAAGCAACATGTATTCGAGAGATGGGGCAGTGGAAATGCATTATGGGAAAGAGTAGCAGAATATTCCTCATTACAACTTTATTTGAATTATTTAATAGTTTGGAGTGATGCTAAATAAAAATATTTTTATATCCTCATTAAACTAAAAAGCTTCTGTACATTAAAAGAAACAACAAAGGAAGTGAAGAGAAAACCCACAGAATGGGAGAAAATCTTCACCAGTGGCACATCTGACAGAGGTTTTATGAAATATATAACGAACTCAAAAAACAAATATTCAAGAAAGGAAGTAACCCAATTAAAAGATGGACTAAGGAGTGGAACAGAGAGTTCTCAAAAGAAGAAATAAAGACGTCTAAGCAGCATCTTAAAAGGTGTCCAACATCACTAATAATTAGGGAAATGCAAATTAAAACCACTTTAAAATTTCAT
>NW_008343387.1:967551-987436 GCF_000622305.1 Nannospalax galili | reverse complement strand
AGAGATGGAAGCAACCAAATTGTCCCTCAATTGATGAGTGGATAATGAAAATGTGGTTCATTTATATGATGGAGTTTTACTCAGTAATAAAGATGAAATCATGAAATTTGCAGGTAAATGGATGGAACTAGAAACTGTTAAACTAAGTGAAGTAACACAGACCCAGAAAGAAAAAATGACATATGTTCTATCTAATATGTGGATCCTAGAACCAGACCCTGATAAATGATTACATGTCTAGACATAACTACAGGAACCAGGATAATGAAAAGGAACCAGGGAGGAAAAGGAAAAGAAATAACCTGAAAGAGCACAGTAGGAAACAGGCCTTAATAAGGGAGATATGGATAAAAATGGGGTTATTTTAAGGGGAGGGGTGAGGGAAGGTTATACAAGGAACCTAGGGGATAAAGGGAAAGAAGGAGCTCAAGAGGGGCGGGGGCGCTCAAGAGAGGTGGGACCATAGGACAAGGGTATTATAAAGGGAGAAATGGGGAAAATGGGGGCACTTTAAATAGTGAAACAATGGTGGAAGGGTTAGACAGTGAGAGAGATAAATAAAGTCTAGCTAGCTTTAAAAAAAAACAGAGGGAGCCATATTAGTCCAACAACCTACTGATAAATTATACACACAACTAGATCAAAGAATATATGTCTAGGCAAGGTTTATCTGAGAACATTTGGTCTTTGCCCAAGCTTTATCTACATGGCACATGGTACTTAAAAGTACCAGACTGGTGGAATTATCTTTCTTCGATGTTTAACAGCCATACTTTGAGGCCCATACTAATATGGTCATAGGGACATAAAGGATAGTTTTTGCTCCTTTCCCTCTTAGGTCAGCTAAGCTCCAGGGGACTATGAGCATCTCTGAAAGTGTCCTGTAACTGTGGTGAGTCACCTGTCCTCTGGATCAAGGAGGCCGTGGAGACCCCAGCAGATGGACCTGAACCACTCTTCAGTCTACAAAGAAGAGGGTCAACACAGAAGAATCATTTCCTCCATGCTTCCAAGCAAAGCCAGCCATGGTTGAACAGGACTTTTCACTTATCTTCACATAGATGGAACTGATAAAAGAAAGGAGCCAGGGGCTCCTCCCAAGCCCATGTGACCCCTGAGGAGCAGATCCTTAAATGACCTTAAGAGTAAAAATAAATTGGTTTATCTGGGCCAATTGTTGCCCAGCCTCCACCCTGCCAGGAAGGCAGGACATGGAGCTCAGTGATGGGGGCTGAGGAGGGGTAAATGCGCTGTCCACCTGCTTCGCCAGCCCTCCTCACCAAGGACAATCATACGCGACAGGGAGTCTTGTCAAGCAGGTGTCACAGAGCTTATATAGGCAAAACCCACAGTTTGGAAATCCCCCTCGGAAACCCCCTTGCCCGAATGGACCCAATCAGCTTAAAAGTCAACCTGAAGCATCCACGTTGATCACGTGCTGATCACACACCTCCCAGGGGTGTGGAAGGCCCAGCATCCAATCCGATGATCTTCAGGAGAGGGCAGGCTGGACCCTGCTTACTTCTTCTAGGTGCCATCTTGGCAAGGTGGGGCCTTTAGGTCCCCACAAATTGTAGGGTGTTAAACACCCAAAAGGAAAGTATAACCAAATATTAAAGGGATCAATATAATTTTTTAAGAGCCCATATGTATAGCTAAAGACTATATAAGAAGAAACAATGCCAGGCAGGAGATACCTTCCTGTGAGTTATTGGCCAGTGTGGCCCAAAAGACTCCCAGACAATAACCCAGCATAGAACTGGGAATATGAACAGCAGACCCCAATCTTATCTAAAGGACTATTGACAACTAACTGATCGATGCTAGATGAGGAACAGCTGATCTTCCTAAAACAGGATCTCTATATAGGTGGACTAGATTCAGTGGATAGACAAGCACTGGGGAATGGCTGGGGCATGGACGACACAGTGGACAATAACAGGGGTGACAGAGTATATTGCTACAGTGGGGGCGGGGGAGGGCAAATGGGAAGGTGCCATTTCTGAAGTGGGTATATAGATGAATAAGATTGTTTGGGATGTTCTGTATGATATATACACAAAAAAATCAACAAATAAAACAAATGATGATATATTTGAGGAGGAAGAATAAAAATTTACTATATATTTATTAGTAGAGGTGATAAATATTACCAGTGAAATCTACCTGATGACTTTATATCCATACTTAGGTGCGAAGGATGTGAGTGTAACTGACTGTGACTAGATATAATCAGACACATAGAGATTAGAGACACATCTAAGTGTTAGCATTAAAAATGAGTCTTTCTGTAGGAAACAGCATATTTTTAAATGAAATGGTGATCTTTTAAAATTCAACTGCGAACCTTTAGAGCCACTTTTGAAAGAGATGCAGCGTTGCTCTGGAAATTGTTATTGAATATGTTAATGCTGTGATGAAATGCTTCTTTTAATCATGTGGTTATTAAATAAAAAAATCCTTTGAAAAAATATTTTTACATCCTACTAATGCATACTTTTTTTGCATTTTTCCCTTTAGTGGGAATCAAAGCCAGGATCTTGATTGTGCATGACAAGCAATGCATTACCATTGAGCTACACCCCTGTCTCTTTTCTTCTGATGAGGGTCTCACTATGTAGCTCAGTCTGGCTTTGAACTTGGTATGTAGCTCAGGCTAGCCTGGGCTTGAAGATCTTCCTGCCTCTACTTTGGAACTCCTAAGGTTACAGGTATATCCACCACATCCAGCTACTTTTATATCTTTGTGTATTAGAAAAAATATAGCTAAAATCTAAAGAAGATCTTCAAGGAAGAATTGCTATATAATATTGGCATTTACCGAAATATATTTAGAAAATAACAAAAAAGACTTTCATATTAGTTCTGAAGTCAAGTGACATGATATCTGGTGGCAAACAATTTATCATGGGCAATGGGAACTATGCAGGGAGATAGCATTACTTAATGGCTCTTTTGAGGTCAAGGGTTTTAGGTAGAGACTTGGAAAATCTCTAATTTTAGAAACTAATTCATAAATCAAAATTATAATACTTTTTCATATGACTAATAATAATAAAATAATTCTTCTAATTTACTAACATGTTTTTGAAGCAATCTAGTACATTAAGGGTCATTTCTTAAGTTTTTCTTCATCCAGTAGAGAATTGCATTACTTGTTTTGGAATAGGTAATGATTTTCTGCATAATGGGTAAAGAAGAAAAATGACTTCTTTTTGTTTCTATATTATCTTCAAAGAAATAGGAAAGCTGTTCTCAACCTTGATGTTTAGGATGGTTTGTGAGTGTTCGTCCCGGAGGAGTTAGTGTGTGGCTATGTGAAGCTCTACTCCCGCAGGACTTCTGTGCATGCCCAAGTATCTAAAAGTGGCAGGATAGAAATGAGCTGTTTTTCCAGAACTCCTCAGAGACAAAAATGGGAGCAAATGCCGAATTCCCTTTAGGGCTCAACAGAATTTGAAATAAAAGGCTGGGCCAGGTGAGAGTGTACTATCACTGGTGCCGCAGGCTGTGTAACTTTGCTTATTGTGCTAGCTGCCATTTAAAATATGGATATGGAGAGGGAAAGAAGTTGAGAAGCTGGAAAATCAAGCCTTGCTTTCAAGTAGTAGCTACAATACAAAACAGCTGAAATTCGGAAATAGTCATTTATGATTGGTTCCCTTCTTTTTCACATTTTTATAAAAATATCTGTTACAAAAGTGAAATTGAAAAGGAAAATTTGATGCTTTAGAACAAAGAGACACAAAGTCAGACAGGAAACATTGCTATCAGCTCCTATTTGCTAAATGCTCTGCACAAGCTAACGCCTAGGCAAGGCACCAACACATGCCGACTAGTGGTCTAGTGTAATCTTCAAACTAACACTTTAAGGCTGAGAGGAGTATTCCCTCAGTTTACAAAGAGGGATAACCAGCATGCTCTACTGGCTTCTCCAAGGCTCGGGGGGAAAATCAGTTTTCTAAAATAAGGAGTCTGGAAGACTGAGGAAGGAGGCTGATTACAGGTTCAAGGTTAAACAGCACTGTACAGTGAGGTCAAGGCCTACAATGCATAGAGAAATGAAGTCTCAAAGTTTTAAAAGCCTTCCTAACAAGGTATAAGAGGCAAAGCTAGAACATCAGGAGAACGATCACCTCTACTGTCCTCACATCAAGATTGAAAACACACATAGTGTTCAATTAAAACTTGATAAAAATCCTTTATAAAATATTTTTCTATATCCTTTAAGAAAAATGTGTAAAGGCAGGTTGGATATTGATTATTGTAGGGATTGGAGTATCTGGGCTTCACCCAGGCTCATCGATTGCATTGAATCTTCATTACTTTAATGTCTAACAATCAATGACTCCTGAGAGGTATTGTAATGAAGCAATAGGTGACATTTTGATTTTTAAAATCAAGTCTTGGACACAAAAACACCCAGGTTTTGGTGTTTTTGACATTCAATGTGAGTGGTGGGGAAGGAATACAGCAGTGGTATAATTGATGAGACTTTTACAGTCCTATCATTGTTCATCCATTTTATTTGTTTATAAACAACTCACTTTTTCCATGATTTGGGTGACTTGGACTCTACTTATAGCCTCTGAGGGCCCTGAGCATACGCATTTGCTTCAAACATCTACAGATCTAGAAAACTTGGTTAGCAATGCTGTCTATACAATACTTTACATATTATTTCTTTATTACTTTGTGAAGAATAGATACAGATTATCACATAAGCTGCCTCAGTACATACATCATTATAACCTGGAACGTCTTAAAACAAAGTGAAAAATCATTTGATATTTTATGCCATTTAGTTCTCACCGGTGGAATCTTTTCTTGGGAGTATAATCTCTCCAAGCTGACTAATACATACTAAGGATCTAGAGCTTAGGGAAAATGTTAGTAAAGCCTCATTTATCCTCCTCCTCCTTCTTCTCCTCTTCTTCATCCCTTTCCTCCTCCTCCCCCCCTCCTCCTCCCCTAGTTTTTTCCTTTCCTCCTCTCCTCTTTCTCCTTCCTTCCTCCTCTTTCTTCTCCTTTCCCACTTCCTCCCCTCCCACATCCCCCTCCCCCTCCCTTTTCCTCCTCCCCCTTCTTCCCCTCCCCCTTCCTTTTTGAGGCAGGAAATCCTTCTTTTTCCCATGATGATCACAAAGTACTATTCCCCTCTCTCAGCCTCCTGAATTCAGGGATATCCTGTGTGCCATCAAACATCACACCTGGTGGTGCCTCTTCCTTATCTTCTTTCTCCTTTTCCTTCTCCTCCTTCCCTTCTATAAAGTTTCTATTTAGAGGTTCTTTTACTTAAAATCACACACACCCATTATCTCATACTATTGAGGTCAGAGATCTGGGAATAGCTTTACTGAATTATCTAACTCAGTTTCACTTCTTCAGGTTCGAGTTTAGGTAATAGCTTTGGTAGGGTCAAGGTCATCTGAGTCTGGCCTGAGGCAATATTTCTTTCCAAGTCTTCATTTGTTCATGTTTTTAATAAAGACTTCCCTTGGTAACCTGATACATCCTGATGATTCTTGCCATAGGGTTCTCCAACATGGCTACTATAAGGCAGCTCATTTCTCCAAGGCTCTCCTATCAAATGTTGTAGATGAGGCATGTTAACTACAGTTATGGCCTCCTGTTTGCTAATATTGTGGTTTGAATAAGAAGTATCCTTCATAGGCCCTTGCATTTAAAATATACTTTATTGAGTTTTTTATGCCTTTCATATAATAGATCTTAATCAAATTTAGACCCCTTCTCCCATTTGTGCCCCCCATAGCCTACCCCACTGGATTTCATGCATCTTGTCATATATGTTAAATTCTATCTGGTCAAGCAATTGTACCCAGTGTCTCTTGGTGCAAGTTCATTCAACAGAGTCTAGTCAGCCTACCTAGGGTCACTCTTTAAAGAAGATCAACTTTCTGTCATCCAGCAATAATCAGTTGCCAATAGTTCTTTGGCTAGGGTTGGGCCTGCTGCCTATTTCCATTTTTCTAAGCTAGATTATTGTCTGACTGAGTCAACATGGGTATTGTGCATGCTGTCACCATTGGTACAAGTTCATATGGGCCATAGGACACCTATATTAAAGCTCACCCACCATGGTTTGGGGACCATTGTGGAAGAGGGGGTGGAAAGATTGTAAAAACCAGGCTCTGGTATTTAAATATGTGGTACCCAGCTGGTGATGGTGTTTGGAAAAGTTATGGAACCTTTAGGAGGTGGGGCCTTGCTGGAAGAAGTATGTCATTGGGGGTGGGCTTTGAGGTTTGTACAGCAGGTCCTACTTCATGTTCTGTCTCTCTGCTTTCTGTGCATGGATAAAATGTGATCAGTTTGCTTCCATGAACTCCCTGCTATGCCTTCCTCACTAAGACAGACTCTATCATTCTGTAATTGTAAGCTAAAATAAACCATTTTCTACTCTCAGTTGATTTTGTTCACAGTATTTTATCACAGCCACAGAAAGGTAACCAATCTACCTTCAAATGTAATTATGTGGAAGGCACTTTTCTTTTCCTATGTCATACACAGGAGAGGGGATAACACATTGCCCGAAACACTAGAGCCAAGGATCACTGAGGACTGTCTTAGGGAGTTTCTCCTATGGCTATCATCTCTCACTTGGAATTCTGAAACCCCCTATGTCAATTTTTGCCTCCAAAATCTCCTGCTTTATCTACAGCTACAGCAATGCCTAAAAAGTATGCCCACATAGTATCTTAGGATAAAAACCATGAATAGCTTTCAATTTCAGTCACAGCCTTACATATAATTTAATGCAAGTACTATAAGTAGAGATTATAACAATTCTTACTGGAGTGAAGAGGGCCAGAGCACTGAGTGAAATGTAGATAGCATAGGCAGATCATGTTTCAGAGGGGAACAATGACCCTGTTGGGAACTGGGTTAGAAGCCATTCATGTTATATTTTTTCAAAGACTCTGGCTTCATTCTGTCCATGTCCTGAGAACATAAGTGGGGCTGAATTTACAAGTAATGGACTATTTTACTTGGCAGAGTAATTCAACACAGAGTGTTCCAGTTGTGACATGGAAGGCAAGTCCCAGAACTGAGTATGCCCTTGAAAGAGTACCCTGCTTGAAAACAACTGCCTGGAAAAGCATTTTCTCAGATTCAGTCACCAAGGCAGATAAGCCATTACAGATGTGACAAAGGAGGCCAGACTGTATCGTGAACTCAGAGCATCATGCACATGGCATGGGTTTTGCAGGAATGAAAAATGTAAGAATTGGAGGCAGGATCATGGAGGATTTTGACAAGGTTCCAAAAAGGTATAGAGACCAACGTTTGGCAGAGCCAAAGGTTTTCAAGCACTCACTGAGAAGTCATTGCATGAGGCTGTGACAGTGAAGCCTAAATGACAATGCAGATGCTGGAGTATTGGAAATGCCAAGCCTGTGGGCTGTGTTGAAGACTAAGACTCGTTCTCTGCTTCCTGGCTGCTGATACAACGTGATCAGCTGACTCAGACTTGTTCTGCCACAGCTAAGCTGCTTTCACTGCCCTGCTCTCTGCCATGGTAACAGTGCCCTCACACTGAGCCAAAATAAACCCTTTCTTCCTTATGTCCCTTTAGTCAAAGGTCTTGCCAAAGCAATGAGAAAATTAACTGAGACAAGGTTTCTCACCTTCCTGGCTAGAGTTAATCATAGGTAATGTGTTAAATTTCTTTACATTATTTTTACTGGGATGTTTTTCTAGATTATTTTCTTAGAAAGTTCATTGCTAACATATAAATGGTACTGAATTTTGTATGCTCATTTAGTACCCTGCTCCTCTGCTGAAGCTTTTTACCAAGTCTCAGAGGTTTTGGTGGGCTTTTAGGGTCTTTACGTATAGAACTACAGGTTCTATAAACAGGGATGCTCGACTTATTCCTTTCCTACTGTATCCCCCCGCCCTTTTTTTTTTTTACCTTGTCACACTGTTTTAGTGGCAAATTTGAACAGTGTATTGATTAGGAATGGAAAGAATGGGAATTCTCTGTCTCATCCCTGATTTTAGAAAAAAATGCTTTCAGAGTTTTCCTATCTACAATAAAAATTTTATTTATTGGTTTGTCGTATACAGTCTTTATTATATTGAGGTGTATTCCCTCTTATTCCTAGTTTCTTAAAGACTTTTAGCATGAAAGGAAGATGAACTTTGTCAAAACCCTTTTTTGCATTGGCTTAGAGGATCATGTGATTTCTGTCTAGTTCTTGTCTACTCATCTGTTACATTGTATTTATTATTTTGCCTATGTTGAAACATCTTGTATACTCATAATGAAAACAACATGGTCATGGCGAATATGCATCTTAAAATGTTCTTGAATTCAGTTTGTATGAATTTTAATTAAACATTTTATAACTATATTCATCAAGTAATTTGGTCCGTAGTTTCTCTCTCTCTCTCTCTCTCTCTCTCTCTCTCTCTCTCTCTCTGTGATGTGTTATGTGTGTGTGTCTGTGTGTCTGTGTCTGTGTGTGTGTTGTGTGTGTGCATGTGTCTGTGTGTGTGTCTGTGTGTGCTCATCCATTCATTCAATTTTTTGATGTCAGGGTAATTCTGGTTTCATAGAATAAGTTAGTTAGGGTTCCTTCTCTTTAGAGTTTATGGTACAATTTGAAGAGAATTGGTATTACCTCTACTTTGAAGCTTAAATTAAGTGGTGAGTCTCTTTGGGGTTCTTTTGTGGGAGATTTCTTATTATGCTTCAATTTCATAGATTTAATTTTGGTAGGTCATATGTGTTTAGGAATTTATTCATTTCTTCTTGATTTTCCAGTTACTTGGAAAATAAGTTTTCAAAGTATTTCCTGATGTTCTTTCAATTTCACTGGAGTCTATAGAAACCTCCATTTTTCAACTCCAAGTTGATTAATTCTCTCTCTGTCTCTATCTCTCTTTCTGTTAGTTTGGCTAGTAGTTTCTCAGGCAAGTTGATTTTTTCAAAGAACCAGCTCATTGATTGATTCTATGAATTATTCTTTTAATATTCATTTTATTAATTTCTGCCTTGACATGTACTCTTCCTTACCATCTACTGCCTACAGATTTGGTTTGTCCTTGCTTTTCTAAGATACTGATGTGCATCATTGGATTGTTTATTTGAGATTCTGTTTTAATGTAATCACTCATAGCTACATACTTGTCTTTTGGAACTGCCTTAGCTATCTCCCAAATGTTTTCATTAGATGTGCTTCTATTGACATTTGATTCTAAGACCTTTAAAAATTGTCCTCCTGATGGCCACAATGGCTCCCTGACCATTTAAGAGCTATTGTTCAGTCTTCAAGTATTTGTTTAGGTTTTTTTCTTACTGTTTTGATTTTGAGCTTTATTCTGCCATGTTCTGATCACTTACATGAAATATCTTCAGTACTCGTATATTTCTTGAGACTTGACTTGTGGTCCAAAATGTGATCTATTTTAGAGAAAAATTCCATTGACTTTTGAGAAGAATGTGTATTTTGTCTTTATTGGATGTAACATTTCATAGATATATGTCAAGTTCAGTTGATCTGTAATGTAGGTTACAACTGAAGTTTCTTTGTTGAATTATTTTGGATTTATCTGAAGATAAGAGTATATTGAAGCCACAACTATTATTGTATCTGAACCTATTTGACTTTTTATGCTCATTAATATTTGTTTCATGAAATAAGGAACCCACAAATTTGTTCCCTATTTATTTACAATTATTATACCTTCTTGATGAAATTATCTCAGTGCAAATATATAAATTTGTTTTATATCAGATATCAGAATGTCTACATCAATTTGTTTGGGGCATCCATTCAAGTGATAAATTGATTTACATCCTTTGACTCTCAGTTTTTGTGTGATTTTACCGGTAAAGTCTATTCATCAGAGACAAAGGACAGTGACTCTAGCTTTGTTTTATTTTATTGTATTTTTTTGATAAAGGGTCTCACTATAGAGCCCTGGTTGACCTGAGCATGCAATGTTGACCAGGTTAGCCTGGAACTCACAGAAATCTGTCTTTGCCTCCAGTGTCCTGGGCTTAACGGTGTGTGCCACCATGACTGGTGGATCTAGATTTTTCAATACAGTTAGCCAGATTGCCTTTTTATTGGTGAGTTGGAACAATTTCCATTTAAATTATAATTGAGAAAAGTTTGTTAATTCCTATTATTTTGTTGGTCACTTTCCTAGTTGGTTGGATTATTGTTTATTCTTTTTCTCATCCTGTACTAGTCAGGATCCTCTAGAGGAGCAGAATTTGTGGAATGAGTATATATTAAAGATAGTTTGTAAGACAGGCTTACTTGTCAGAAGCTGGGCAGTCCAATAATCACTGCACACACAAGATGAAATCCTGCTAGCTGTTCAGTCTACAAGACAGGACAGCAGTCCCAATTTGTTACTGAAGGCCATTAGGATTCTTGGAGAGTCATTAGCTTTTATTCCATCTTGGAAGGTCAAAGAAGGTGAGTTTTGACATCAGCAAAAACAATAGCAGCAGTGGCAGCAACAGAATGATACACACACTAGAAAGGGGCAATGCAAGCAGGCAAAAAAGCAGCAGCTTCTCCCTAAGATAGGTTTCCTAGATACAGCAATTTTGACACACATGATTTATTTCTTTCAGGACTTGAAATATATTTGTCCATGCTTTCCATGCTTTAGTTTTGTTAATGAGAGATGGAATATGTGTGTTTGATTTTGCTTGTGAATTGGTATTTTTCCTTTATGGCTCTTAGTAATTCTTTCCTTTGTATGTTAACACACTGACTATAAAATGATGGGATTGTGCTTCTCTAGGCATATCTGCTTGGATTTCTAAGTGGGTTTTGTACTGCTGATTTTCATATTTTGCTGACTTTTTCCTTAAGGTTGCTGACTTTCTTTCTCTGGTTCTGGATTAAATTTATCTGCCTGTTTGAATGTGTCTTCAAAGTCACTTGTCATTTTTACTTGTAAACTTTTGAAGTGTTTACTCAACGTTTTGGTCTCCATTATTTGTGAATCTTCCTATTCAGTAGCCTACTCTTGAGGATCCAGTTCTCATCAGAGGGAAAAAACAAAGTGCTTTGGGATGATGCTTCTGCCTCCTCTCCGTTCTCTATGGAGCTGTAGCAAGACCTCTGTTCATCTTCTCTTACCATTATTCTCTGTGTGCTTCTCAGGTATCCTGTCATTATTTTCGTGAATTTCTGAAGCACCTCCTTTCTTTTTCTGGAATAGAGTCTAATTTTTTTCCTTATTTTGATTTCTTTCCTTCACCAAACCACATGGAAGTAATTTCTAGTTTGTTATCTTACTCAGAAGTCCCAAACTAGTTTTCCATAATTGTTTAGTATTTATTGCTAAGAGTACACCATGAAATTACGGTGGTCTAGGGATGTGGCAAAAGTAGGTTTTTCTCTAGGATCAATAAGATCTCCATATGTTTACAGTACCACACATGAATTCCCTCCCATTAAGTGATCCATGAAATTAAAGCGATGGTGACAGGTTGCACAAGTTTTATGCAAGCATAAATCAGACAAAATCCCAGCATAGACATGGGGAAGTGGGTGAGGAATCCCAACACAATTTAAGGAACTTTTAGCAATTGATGTTTGCTGGGAGGAGGAAAGCCAATGTCCTACAGGGATGGGACTTTTGGTGGGCCTAGGGGATGGAGTCACACTGAAAGACATTTGGGAACACAAATTACACACAAAGACATATATACACAAAGATATATACATATATTATATATATATATTCTCATATGTGGTACTGTAAACACATGGAAAGCTTATAGATCCTAGAGAAAAACATACTTTTACCACATTCCTAGACCACAATAATTTCTTACTTGATTATAATGGTATATTCATATATATATATATATATTTCATTAAATTGAGTGAGGGAAGTAGGGTGAGGTATGAAGAAGAAGGGATCAATGTAAATACCATCAAACTATATTATATGAAAAATCTCAAAAATTCAATAAAAAAGAATATTAAAAGAATATAGCATTATATATTTTATTCTTGCCCTTTCAGTTGACCTTAGAATTGCTTTTAATTTTTAAAATCATTGTAAATTTGCAATAAATATCTTTGTTAAGTCTTCTGTCCTAGTTTGGTCTTTGTTGCTGTGATAAAACACTCTAACCAAAGTCAACTTGGGGAGGAAAGGGTTTGTTTGGCTTACAGCTTACAGTCCATCATTAAGGGAAGTCAAGACAGGAACCCAGAATGGGAACTTGGAGACAGGACCTAAAGTACAGACCATGAAGAGATGCTTACCAGTTTGCTCCTCCAGTCTGTGCTCAGTCTGCTTCATTTTCTTAAACAACCCAGCACCACCTGCCCAGGGGTGGCACTGTGCACAGTGGCTAGGCCTTCCCTCATCACTCAGCAATCAAGAAAATGCCTCAAAGACATGCCCATGGGTCAATCCAATAGAGGAAATTTCCTGTTTAAGGTTCCTTCTTCCCTTCTTCCCTGTTAACAACTGGTTATTCACCACAGATTCTTAGTGGTGAGTGCAAGTGTTTTTGCTTAATAAATTTCTGTAAGTAAAATTATTGGGTCAAATGTTACACGTTCCTTGTTTTTTTAAACATCCCATGATAATATCTAAAATGGTTTATCTTGCTTCTGCTCCAAGTCATATTCTCATCAGTTTTTGACAACAATGGATGTTATGAACCACCTACAGTTATACTAATGAAAAAATCTCATTGAACCACATTAGTTACGTTTGTCAATTTTTTTAGGGAGTAGAATCATGGAGTAATTTTATTTAATTTGAGAAATAATTATTCATGCTTTAGTTAACTATTTTAATTATGCTTTTGTTGTTATGGATTTAAGTTTTGAATTCTTTACATATAATAAAACTGAGCTTCTATTTAATTATTTTTTGTAAATATATTTAGTTTTTTAAATATGAAAAATTAATTTTATTTATAGTATCTACTATTAACTAAAATCTTACAGTGTAATCAAGTAGTTGAAATTCCAAATGGTGGTTCCAAATTTTGTTTATGAGAGTTGTAGCTAAAATTCCTTCTGGGAGCAATGAATGGTCCCTATGATAAATTGAGATACAATTTTACAAAAAAGCAATCTAGGAAACCAGTAAGTTCATAGGGCTTACTTACAGAAAGCAATGGGTGAGATTTTACGTATGGGAACATGGCTGTTCCCCTCAGTGCTGCACTGGGAAGTCTTCACCCAAGCATGGGTGGCGACTTCCCCACAGTTGTACAAAATGGCAAAAGAGTCTCTCCTCCACTTCCTAAGTTTATATCCCCTTAGCCCCCCACCACCCTCCTGTAACTAGGCATGATGGTTGGCTGGGAAGCGTGGTTGAATCTGCCTGCCTCTCCTTTCTTTCTGAGAGTAATAGTCAATAAGCTTAGTTGTTCATTCTGAGCAAGTGGGTGCAACCAAGCGTGGGAATATGGCGTCTGTCTGTGGTTTGCCTGTTGAAAGACAGTCCTATGCAGCAGGAGTCTTTTATAGATTATATATTCTGGAAAGAAAGATGATTTTAACTATCTAGTCAAATTATAATCTAAATATTTTCATAAATTGGCTTCTCATGACTTAAGCTAATAAGCATTAGCCATTATATTTACACTATTTGTTCAATCAATTCCTATGTAACAGGTAGTCACATATTTCTGTTTTAGACATCGATTTATTATGTTCAGTCAGTGTCTGGCCATGATCTAATTACTATAAGAAAGTTAACAAATACAGAGCTAGTACTGCCTCTATCTTAATGGAATGTATTTAGATGAAATACATGTTTATAATGGAAAATAATATGAATGGAAGTGTTTTAGATTAATAAGCATATCTAGGTATGTAAACCATATTCAGCCTTCCCTAATAGATGGTAGAGATTCAGAATCCTTGCTCTGAAAGAAGCTGAAGATTAAAAACTCATTGTGTATAACTGATAATTTAAAACAAGTCCTCTCCACATGCCACAGTAAACACCTATAAACCTAGCATTTTGGAAACTTCAGCAAGAGAATTGTCAGTTCACAACCAGCTAACCTGAGCTACACAGCAAGAATTTGTCCCACAGAAAACCAAACTATCCAAAAAGCACATTAGCAACTAAATACCATGAAAATGTTATGGATGTTTCTGTTGGGTTGGGTAAGGGCCTTTAAACATAATAAATTTAGGGAATGAAAGAACAATACCTAAAAGCCACAGAGCAGTTCCACACTGTTCTTGAATTCATCACAAAACTTACGTGCTATGAGGAATGGAAAGGGAGAGTCATATCAACATAACAGCACAGAGTGGTGGGCACAATGGGAAGTCAACCTTTTCTTGGCTCAAATGCTTAAACACTGTATACAAATGTTATTTTTATATAAGAACCTTACAGTAAAATTACCAAAGTATGAATTAATCATATAGGAAAGAAATAACTACAACCTCAAGTAAGTGAAAGCCTAATCTAGCTCTACAATGTTCTTAGGAGTTTTAATAGAAGACTTTGAAGAGGAACTGTCTTGAGGGAGCATGGTTCAAGTAATGCACAAGTGTTATTTTTAATGAAAAGAAATGAAGGCAACTGATCATCAGTACTTGCTTAGGGCTGGGGGCATGGAGGTAGAGGGCTAGAAGACATCAATTCTAGCTCTGCCCACTTCAAGATGCATACCCTTGAATCATATAAATAACAGAAATAATGTTAACTTTCTTGTGCAAGTTTATGATGCTGAAATCCATATTGTAGATAGACTTTCAGAACATGCCTTGCATAGAGACAATTACAAATTAAAAAATGTTTACCGTGCTTGTTGGTATACTTACTGAGTACTTTCATAACATTATTGTTTTTCAATTTGTTATTCTCACAGTGAGATTAACACAGAGGAAGGATTATTATTATTTTCAAATGAGCAAATTGACTTGAGTGATAAAATGCCAGATTGTGACACTGTATTAGAAAAAGAGATGGGGGCTGCTTAAAAACTGGCTCATCTTCCAGTGGACCTGGGTTTGGTTCCCAATAGCCACATAGTGGCTAACAGCCATCTGAAACTACGATTCCAGCAGATCCAATGCCTCCTTTGGCCTCCATGGAAATTGCACACATATGGTGCAATTACACCCATGCAGGCAAAACAGCCATACACATAAAATAAATAAATAAAAATTAAAAAGAAAGAGATGGTGTAAAAAACAAAAACACAGAATTAACCAAAGACCATCAAGTACCCTGAGTAAAGGTTTGGAGAAAAATCAGTCCTATGAAGTACAGGATTGAGAAAAGATAATATTTATGATTCCAGCAGTGGGCCTTGGAATAAAGGCTATAATCCTAGTTTCTTGGGAGACTGAGGCAGGAAGACAGTGAATTCAAGGCCAGTCAGAGCTACATATTAAAATTCCATATGAAGCAAATTACATCTCCATGAAATGCAAAATGGTATCTGCTTATGTTACCGAAATTAGAAATAAGATATCTTTTATAACTTTATTAGTTTACACAAGATTTTCTAACCATTTCATCATTTTTGCACTATTTTCTGTAAGTACTAACCTTCCCCACTCATTGCATAATTTGATACTGAAACAGTATCATGAAATGTCTAAATTAAATGCATCTCTGTCTTGTCTTAGTCTTCCTAATAGAGATTCCTTCTTTGCATTCTTCATCATTACCCTCCAAGTTTTTCTCAAATGGTTGTTTCAAATGTAGCTAGAGAACAGAATGTTTCCATATTCCTAGGAGATAACCCACTTTTCTGTAGCCGTAGCAAGTAGCAAGTCACCAGTAGCAGTTTTCAAAGTGCTTCCTCAGTCAGTGACAGTTCTGGAAGCAGTCAGAATGGATTTCACATGAATGTGAAGGATGGATGGCCATACACCTCAGTGAACACATATTTGCAAGTCAATCAGATAGTCACAACTCAAAGCATGAAAAGGCAGTTGATCAGCCACTCAATCCAAAAAACACATTTCTGAGAGTTAATCAATCAATGTCATTCTCACTTTAGGAGTAGTGTCTGAAAATGAGATCCACTAACTTAATTCCCCCCTCCACAAAGCCTGCCAATCACTTAATTCTACTGTTCCCCAGAAATCTGCATAATCTTAACAGATTTTTCTTCAGTGATAAACTGTGTCTGATTTGTATGTTTTACCTATCCTTTCGTTTTTTCAGTCTTTTTGAGACAGGGTCTCCCTGTAGTCCCAGCTGTCCTGGAACTCACTATGTAGACCAGGCTGGCCTTGAACTCACAGACGTCTGCCTGCCTCTGCCTCCTGAGCACTGCAACTAAAAGCATGTGTCACTACACCTGGCTAGTTTACCTATTCTTAAATAGGTAACAGATTCATAGTTTTGTTTTTTGCTTAAAAATTGAAGGTGAATGGTTTTCATTCTTTTGGCAACTAAGTACTCTGATGGTCAATAATTTGTTAGTGTGAAATAATTAATATAGTCATATTCTTTGCCTAGATGATTTAATTTCTAGACTTTTGAATAAACAACTCTGAATTTTTGGTTTGAATCCTTACAGCTCTATAATATAAGCCTTATTTGTATTTCCATTCTTTGTTTGTTGAGAGCAAGATCAAAAGCTTCGGATCATATATCTCCAAACCTGGTAGACTTGAATCCTCCTCCAGTTCCTCTGGAAAACAAAGTGACTCAACATAAACGCACAATATCAGTCAATGAATTGAAATGAAGCCCACAACTTGAAATGAAGCTTTATGAATGTAAATAATCATTATTAAGAATAATTGTAATAAGTATTTTTAAATGTTCATGTTGGCATTGGGTTCAAAATCAAGCTATAAATTTACAATGATGCCATGCGAAATTATGAGTATTCATGGACTAAAATAGACAGAAACAGGTAAATAACTCTATAAACTCTGAAGTGGCAGGAATATCATTCTAATGATTTTGTCATAGCAAGAGACGAAAGTACAAATTTTGATTTCTGCATTAGAGAATTCTACCCAACCATCCCATATTCTATGAAAATTATGATATCCTACAAGACTTTTGAGAATTCCAGGGATCTTTGAAAAAATATTTTGTTTATTATTTTTTATTTTATGTGTATGATTGTATTGCCTGCATGTTTGTGAGTGCACCCATGTCGTGCAATGCCGTGGAGGTCAGAAGAGGGCTTCGGATTCCCTTGGAACTGGAATCAAGGACGGTTTGTAGCCTCCATGTGGGTGCTGGGAATCCAACCCGGGTCCTCTGCAAGAGCAATCAGTGCTCTTAACTGCTGCACCATCTCTCCAGGCCCAAATTCCAGGTATCTTATGGTTACTTATTATTTAGAGATCTTGACTTTACCCTGGGAATTTATTTCCATATTTCATTCCGGTCATATTAAATATAAGTATCCCCTTTCCCTTTTGGTTGTTTGGACCTGGACATGGAATTTATCAGTGAAACTTACTTTCAACTTGCCCTAAACATTTGCATAAGGCACATACAAGATTAGCAGATGTTTCAAAAAATTTTTACCAAAAAATTTGATAAAAAGCAAACAATTTACTACATAACACAGACCCCCACTTTCCTTCACGTTTTTCCTTAACTTCCCTCACTTTTGGATGCCTAGCACCTCTCCTCTTCCTGCTGAAGTCTCAGAGATCAGCTCTCATTTCACCACATAGGACATAGCTCAGAAAACTTGGTACAGTGTTCTGCAAAGCCAGTGGGATTTAATGTTGGACTCGCTCTATACATGATGTAGTGGTTAACTTTGAAACCAAATTCTAAACCTAGGAATGTAAAAATATCCTATATTAAGGGGGTCTTATGTAGGGGGGCAATTAGCATGAACTAAAGCAAAAAAAATTAAATTATCATCATGCTGTCTTTAAAATACAAAAATTAAATGAGTTAAAAAGAGTATAGTACATAAAACAATGAAAATGAATGTCATTTTGGTGAAATGTGATAAAGGGGAACTAAAATATAGATAATAGAAAATGATTGGAACTGAAATAGAAAAACACAAAGGATATTTTATGAGTGGCTAAAAAACCCACAAGACTATTATACATAGATTAAATAAGAATTTATGGTCTATTTTTTATCTATCTCCACTTATTCTAAATATCGTCAACATAAATATTCATCCCACACTGCTTGCCCTAAGAGGGTTTGAGGACTGTGAAGTGTGCTTTTGTCCCTTTATAGTGCAGGTACAGAGGAAATTACAGTCCCTAAAAATAAAAATTTAACATCAATTTGAAAATAATAAATTTATATTTTCTGAATACATTGTTGACTAAGCCTTTACCCTGAACATCTAATATAAAACATGGACTCTAAGTAACTTATATCTAAATATTAATAATAATAAAATATTGCTAATTTTGCATAATAAGCAAAAATAACTATAGTGTAGTCAGTACACAGGCAGTCCTCCATAGTCATTGCTTTTGAGTCTACATTTATATCAATAAACAAAATACTGCAGTAATTTTTCCAAGATACAAAGCATAAATCTATCCTGCCCTCAGTCATCTCCCAAATTATCTAGGTTTCATGGTATTCTATACTGTGAGCTTTGTTCCTTGGTTCTTTTAAATGCATTTCCTGGGTATGGATAAGACAGTGTTCCTTATATGGAGGGTATTTGGGAGGTAAAAATGGAAGAACAAGTTACCCATTTATCCACTTGCTCACCTCTACCTACTTATGCACCACATATCTGTCTATATGTCCATCTACTTTTACACCAAGAATCATGTTCTGATGCATGAGGAATACTCAGCAACAATCACAGGGCTGCAAAACCCCTCAAACTCGTAGTCTTTCTAGGCTTCCCCAGTTACTCCTGAAATTGCTGTCTTACAAATCTCATTTCCATAAATGAAAACAAAATATGTTCAATAGTATTTGTTTAGAAATTCAACACCACAAGTATTTTAAATACGTGTTATTCACCAGTCAGAAGAGAAGAAAGGTACAGTACAAAAGAAACTTCTGAATAACCTCTCCAAAGACATAAATTAAGTAGGCTTTCCTCTGAGAACAGGGGGTTAGATTACAAAAACAAACATAGTGACAGCTCCAAACATTCAAAGATGTAGAAAGGTAGATTTAGTCATTGTTTTCAATGCATACTTATATATTTTAGCAGAGAGGAAATAAAATATAAATATAGGCTGACCAGACTGAAACTCTTGTTTTTTTCTAGATGCTCTTTTTGAAGGTATAATCAAGTTTTTTAAAGGATGTACCTTCTTTTCTATTGCTTATAATCCCTTCGCACTCAAGAAGCTTTTCTGATACCCTGATAAAATATTTTCCAAATTACCTAATAAAACAAGCTCCCCTCAAAGTCAGCACTGTGACAGGAAAGCAGCAGGAAGAAAGCTCAATCTATTGGTGAGAAAGTGCACCTAAAATCTTCACCATATTGACATATGGTATATTATGAGATCATTCTTACTGAAAAGACATTGCAGCCGATGGGCACAGTGATGAGGTCATCAAAGGAAAGGATCGAAATGGTCCAAGGTAGCGCTGCTTGTTTTATAAAATAAATCTATTTTTCTAAAGTAGTATATGTAAGTCTAGCAAAATTATATCAAGAAGGATTATTATCTAAGAGAAGATATGATTAGCAGCTTTATAAGTTAAATTATCATTTCATAATAAAGATTTTATATTTTTTGTTTGTATGAATGTATTAGAGTTACCTAAAATAAAAGTGTAATTTCTTATTGTCTTAGTTTGTTCTTCATTGCTCTGACAAAACACTCTGACCAGTACCAACTTGGGGAGGAAAGGGTTTATTTGTCTTACATCTCCCAGGTCGAATGCAGTTCATCAGGGAGCCCAAGGTAGGAACTCAGGGCAGGAACCTGGAGGGAGGGGCTGGAGGACAAGGCCA
>NW_008343387.1:932243-967417 GCF_000622305.1 Nannospalax galili | reverse complement strand
GACATGGCCACAGGCCAGTCCAATAGAGGCAATTTCCCGATTGAGGCTCCCTCAACCCAGGTGTGTCAAGTTGACACTAAAGCTATCCAGCACAATTGACCCCTTGTCAACTTGACACACTAACACATCACTATTAAACCATAAGCTTTCCAATTCTTGTCCCCAAACTATGATGTTAACATTAATATCACAACATAAGACAGTATGACCTTAAAAACCCCACAGTCCTTAAAAAAATCCAAACACTTAAAAGTCCATAGTCTCTTTTAAAAGTCTCTTAACTGTTGACTTCTGTAAAATCCAAAACAAGTACTATCTTATTTCAAAGGGAAGAATTGGGCACACCTAAGCAAAACCAGAGTCCAGTAAAGTAGCTTAAGGCTGGACATTTGGGATTCACTCATGATCTTCTGGCTCCAAAGGGTACTGGCAGCTCCACTGCTCTGACTCTGCTGTCCACAGCACACACAGCTCGTCTTGCAAACCCAGGCCAGCTCCATTCCACACCTGCCGCTGTCCGCTGTCCTTGGTGGTCGTCCCATGGTCCCGGCATCTCCAAAAAGCTGGGGCCACCACTGAAACTGAGGCTACACCTTTACCAATGGGCTCTTCTTGCCTCTTGGGGTGCAAAGCCTCAGTTTCCATGACCCCTTCAATCCTGGGGTCTTAACTGCAACTGAAGCTGCACTTTCACCTATGGCCTTTCCTGGCCTCTCAGAGTGCCAAGCTTCAGCTGCTCTCTATGACCCCTTCACGCTTTCAACACCAGAACCATGCAGGAAACTCACACATTACCAAGTCCTGCTTCCAGCTTGAAATAGAGGTGCGGGTCCCCTCTGTGTGCTGACCCTGAGGAAATACCTCCCAGAAGATTCCACCCCAGTGATGCTGGTCTCTTGTTGCTTACAGATGATTTTTCAGCCCCAGCTAACCAGCATCAATTGTCCCAGTAAAGCAAAGGTTTTACTTCAGGTTCTGGTCTCTTCTTAATCACAGCTGATTCTTCAGCCCCAGCCGACCAGAACCCACAGATTCTCAATCCAAAAATCTCACGCAAACAGCCCTGATGGCCTCCGCTTCCCTTTGAAGCTTTACAAGCCAGGCCTCCATCGTCTACAACTCTTTCGGCATAACTGTTCCAAGCTCCACAGCAACAAATTCTGAGCACTCAATGGCCTTTCCAGCCCAAAGTTCCAAACACTTCCACAGTCCTCCCCAAAACACCAAGGTCAGGTCTGTCACAGCAATATCCCACTCCTGGTACCAATTTCTGTCTTAGTGTGTTCTTCATCGCTGTGACAAAACACTCTGACCAGTACCAACTTGGGGAGGAAAGGGTTTATTTGTCTTACATCTCCCAGGTCGCACACAGTTCATCAGGGAGCCCAAGGTAGGAACTCAGGGCAGGAATCTGGAGGCAGGAGCTGGAGCACAGGCCATGGAGGAATGCTGCTTACAGGCTTGCTCGTTTGGCCCCTGCTCAGCCTGCTTTCTTATGCAACACAGGCCCACCTGCCCAGGGGTGGCACCACCCACAGTGAGCTGGGCCCTCCCACATCACTCATCAAGAAGATGCCCTTCAGACATGGCCATAGGCCAGTCCAATAGAGGCAATTTCCCGATTGAGGCTCCCTCAACCCAGGTGTGTCAAGTTGACACTAAAGCTACCCAGCACACTTATCTACTAGGTTATTTAAGATTCAGAAGTTTACCTCAAAGCATATTTCTGGTGAGAATTATGAATTTAAAATGAATAAAACTTCTAAACATAAAACATTATTTTGTCGTGTTAGATAGATTGGCTCTTAGCTTTATAGGTATGGCCATTCATTTGGCCATTTTACTGATTGACCTGATTAAAACACACAGGTATTTATTCTTATTCTGAAAATCTAAGTCAATCGTGATGTTTTAAAGTTGTATTTGTACGATCAATAGAACAGCGTTGCAAAGAATATGAAGCCAAGTGGATGACAGAGAGATTAAAACTGAAATTTTGCATAGCTTAAAAAGTATATTGTTAAAATGAAAACATATGTGAAGAACTTTTATAATTATTAAAGTTTAAACCACAAAGGAATATTTTTGCAGAAAATAAATAATAGAGGGTCTTAAGAATACAGAGTAAACAGAAGAGATGTTAAAATCTTCCTACATAAATGTACAAAGATTATATTGCACATAAAAGACATTCCTGGGAGTACTATTGTTATTAATTAAATATTCTAAAGTTTAACTATATGGGCTATAAGTGTCATAATTTCATAATGTATATAATATATAATGATCAAGTCAGTTTATATCCATTTCTCAAACATTTTCAAAAATTATTTTGATTAACATATAATTGGTCATACTTATTCAGTAAAGTATGGTATTTCAATTCATGTATACAGCATGTACTGATAAAATCAAGGTAATAAATAATTTGTAGCATATATATTATAGGTTGCAATGAACTTTAGTCCCTACTGTTCTGCAGCTACTAGAACTTAGTATTTACACTTAGCATGGTCTCTGTTCCTGCTAACCACTGTCCCACCACTGTCCTTCCTTCTTACACTTTCTAACCTAAGTAATCACTATTTCAAATTTAGACCCACTTTCTAAAACATTAATATATTTGAGAAAGCATGTGATTCTTATCTTTTCAGTATTATTTCACTTAATATCTAATGCTTTGGTTTTATGTTTATTTTTAAAGTCACGTATAAAGGTAAATAATAAGTAGGACTAAAACTTTAAAATTCTGTTTCACTAGTCCTACAAGCTCGTGGGAACCTATTCATATGATTCTATGGCAATCGTGTCAGAATACCCAAGTTCCATGCAAATTCAGGCAGAGAATAACCCAGTGTAGAACTGGGAAAATGAACAGCAGACCCCAATCTTATCTGAAGGAATGTTGACAACTGACTGATGCTAGATGAAGAAGAGCTGATCTTCCTAAAACAAGGGACTCTAGATAGGCTAACTAGACTCAGTGGGTGGATTTGTACTGGGGAACAGCTGGGGACACTGACAATCCAATGGGCCTTAACAGTGATGACAGTATATGGGGTCCAGTGGGGATTGGGATATAAAGATATTAAGATTGTTTGAGATGTTCTGTATGAAATATACAAAAAATTCAATAAAGAATATATAAAAATAAATAAAATTTGGTTGCATTCATTCTATACTGAGCTATCGACAAAACAATGCATTCAATCACCTTGAAGGACAATTGAAACTGTTGGCTTTGTAGACAAAATACATTCTTGTATGTTCTGATATACCTATGTGTTTATTTGGCCTTTTGAAAAAAAAATTGAATCAAAGTTCTTGCTATACTGTCTAGGCTTGGGCACAAATTAATCCTTCTGCTTTAGCCTCGCCAATAGGTGGGATTATATTTGTGACAGGAAACCTGGATAGGCTTCTTTTGATAACTGTGTATTCATATCCTTTGCCTACTGTTCAGCAGATTATTGGATTTATTTCTTTTGGAATTTTTAAATTCTTATACTCTGAATATTGACATCTATGAAGTAGTTAAATCTTGTATTTCATATAAAATATGTATCTTTTTTATAAAATCTTGAAATTGAAAAAAGTTCAATTTCAATTTGTTGCAAGAGATAGTTTTCAGTATTCCCCCATATCAATCTGTTCCACACACCAGGCCATGGCATGCTTGCCCTATTCAGAAGATTACTACAATAATATTAACTATATGCTCCATTCAGATTTTGTCGGTTTTTTGGTTCATTCCCATTTCCACCTTCAGAATCCAATCTTGGCTCTATCCTTGCGTTAGTGGTTAACTTTGAAACAAAATTCCAAACCTAGTAACGTGAGAATATCCCCTTAATATAGGGGTTCTTATGTAGGGGACTATTGGCACAAACTAAAGTAAAAGACATTAAATTATCATCCTGCTGTATTTAAATTATAAAAATTAAATGAATTAAAAGCAGTGCAGTACATAAAGTAACGAAAACGAAGACTATTTTGGCAAACGTGTCTTTCTGCCTCTCAGCTGTGCTGCTTCTGTCTCGAGCCTTGAAAATGTAGACATGTACCAGTGAGTCCTTTTGCTGTATTTTCTCCAACCTAGGTTTCTCTAACAGTTGTGTTTTGAGTAGAGTGGGGCTGTGGGTCTTGCAAAAGGAAATTACAGAAGTGTGATCCTTACCACATCATAACAGGGCAGAAAGCATCAGGACAGTTTATCACTAGAGGTTTTAACCCTGAGCGATTATGAGTGCCATGCCTGCAAGACCTTTCAATAGAAAAGCCACTGTTCCCGCTTCCTTCCCTGCTCTGTTCTCTATAAAGGGTCATGGAGTCAGCCTTTACTCAAAGAAAAAAGAATTAGGCTTCCTGTCTTGGGGGTGTGTGGGTAAAATAACTACATATAATATTTGGAACTTTTACTATGTAATATTTGTCTTATCTCTGTTACTTATTTACACACTGATTTATTATATGAATATAAATCTGGTAAGTTTTGTGGGTTTTTTATTCTAATTTTTTTGATAGTTTCTCCCTAGTCCCAGCCCACCTAAGAGTCACTATGTGAAACAACCTGGCCTCCATTTCACAGAGGTCTGCCTAACTCTGCCTCCCCAGGGCTGGGATTAAAGTCCCTTGCCACCACACCTGGTGGTAATTTTGATTTTATGAGTCAAGTTATAATCTGTTTTTTGTTGATACTGCTGCTTGAAGTGTTTCATTACTAATCACTGAGAACTTGTACTGATTGATTTGATTCTGATATTTTTCTGTTGTTTCAGTTTTGTTTTTTGTCTCTTTCACTTAAATTTTTAAATTAATTTGTATTCTATGTGTATGAGTGTTTTACCTGCATGTACGTAAGTACACTTGTATTTTGTAAGACCAAAAGAGGGCATTGGATCCGCTGTAACTCGAGTTAAGGATGGTTGTTAGCTGTCATGTGTGCACGTGGAATCGAACCTGGGTTTTCTGCAAGAGCAGACAGTGCTCTTAACTGCTGAGCTATCTCTCCAGCCCCAGCAAGATGCTTTATTCATGTTCTGGGGTTAGTTGGGGTGTTTGTTTGTTTGTTTGTTTTGGTAGCAAATGGTGTTTAGAAGTTGAAATCTAGGCATAGAGTGCTTGTAGCTAAGCGGTATCACTGCTTCTAGGAACTTTTCACAGACAGAGCTACTGCTATGTAAGTGTATCCATATGTACACATGCTTATGTTTCTATATCTGAATGTGTATTCAGGAATTGAGCTCAGAGGCTCACATCAGAAAAAGAAAGGAATGAGCTCATGTTGATATTTAACTTTGGCACTACAAAAACAGCTCTTCCTTGGTTTATTTGCAATTTCTTTCTCTGGCACGAGAAACTTTGTTCCTACTATTAATAGCATATTTATTTATATATTCCACCCTATAGTCATAAAAGCTTATTTCAGAATTGTTTATATTTACTCTTTGAGGAAAATAAAAATGAACAAACAACGAGAGTGGAACACATCTACTCATCTGTACGTAGTTAACTGTATTCTCCTCAGGTTTTGTCCTCCTTCTATTTTGTACTATTTTTTCAAAATAATTTAAGCTATATCCTTTCCCTCCATTGCCCTCAGTGACATCCCATTATGTCTTTGTAATTGACTAGACTGAATTGCCAGTGTCCCCCTCTACCTTAGGAGACCCTATACTGTTTACTTTCTTATTCCTTGTTTACGTTCTGTGTGGCTCATCTTTGCATCGTGCAGCTCTGTGTATTCTGAAAAGTGCAGTCATTTGTCCAGCAGTTGAGCAGCAAACAGAGCAGTCCTACTCTCCCCACTTTCCTTCTACAATCACTTAGAGTCAGTTTTCCTACGTGTCCAACTCAGGCAATCTCCTTCCCATCTATGTTTTGTCTTTTCCAGAATCTGAGGTACTTAGAATCACACAACCATTAGACATTTGGTCCTTCCCTCTTTCACTATCAAAATGCATTTTGCATTCATACACAGGGATGTGGGTACACAACTCAGTGCAGAGTATTTGTCTAGCAGGTATAAGGCCCTGGATCCATCCCTCAAAATTGAGGTGGGTGTGAAAAGAAAGAGATTTATTTATAATATGCTTGAATCAGTAGCTCCTTTCAACAGTTGAATAATATTGTATAGCTACACCAAGCTCTCTGTCAGTTCACCAGTTAAGACAGCATTTATTTGTTTGTTTGAGACAGAGTTGCACTATATAATCTAGGCTGGTTTTGTACTTGCAACACTGGCCTCAGACATTTGGTTCTCCTGCTTCAGTTTCCTGAGTGCTGGGGTTAGAGGTATGTGCTGCCATGCCCAGCAGCATCTCTAGTATTTCCACATTTGATGAATAAGCATTAAGTTGCTATAAATATTTAAATATAAATTTCCAGTTAAAATAAATTTTCTGCTAATGTGGGTGTATGTTTAGGAATCATATAATTTATGTATGTAAATAATTCTCCACTTATGATGGCTCATTTGTGATCTTTGAAGCTATAAAAGTTCAAAGGAAGCCAGGCATGGTGGCACACGCCTTTAATCCCAGCACTTGGGAGGCAGAGGCAGGCAGATCTCTGTGAGTTCAAGGCCAGCCTGGTCTACATACTGAGTTCCAGGACAGCTGAGGCTACAGAGAGACCCTGTCTCAAAAAGACCAAAAAATAATGTTCAAAGGAAAATGCAGATAGTATAGATTCTTAATCTAGTAATCTAATCCCCTCACGATGCCATGCTGGGCTGTTCCTGTGGCTCAGAGGTCAGATGTGCTCACTGCACTTCTGTTTATGACTTGTTCAATTTATCTTGGGTTCACTGGGCTGTAATCATTGCAACTCGGAAGCATCTGTATTTGCATCTAGAAGAAATGACTGCACACTTCCAAAGTGGCAGTCCCATTTTGAATTCCCAGGAGCAAGAACTGAAAGTCTTCATGTCTCTGTATGCTTACTAACCTTGGGTGGTATCAGATATTTTTGAAAATTTTAGCCATTTCTATATATGATTAGTGGTATCTCATTATAGCTATACTTTGAATTTTCTTAAAGACTAATGGTGTTGAATGCTTTCCCATTTTCTTGTTAGCCAACTATAAACATGAAGTTCTGATATTTTATGTATTTTTATATTGAGCAATTCATACTATCACTGTTTTAAGAGAACTTTGTCTTCTTTTCTTTTCTCTCTTTTTTTTTTTTTTTTTTTTTTTTTGAGACAGGGTCTCCCTAAAGCCAAAGCTAGCTTGGAACTCACTATGTCCACTAGGCTGGCCTGGATCTCAAAGGGATCCCCATGACTCTACCTCCTGAGTGCTAGGATTAAAGGTGTGTGCCACCACACACATCAAGAGTTCCTTTTATATTGTGGCTACAAGCCTTTGATCAGATATGTGTTTTATAAGTCTACAATTTATATCTCCATTTTTATGAGTATTTCGCAAAGATTTTTGAATATTATATTTAATATTTATACTTAAGCTTTGATTTACCTATTGTAATGTGAGACTTATCATTAGCTAATTCTTTTTGTTATAATAGATACACATGATACACATTAATGCAAATTAGAAAAAACTTCCGTATTCTAACATGTTGTCACTTCAAAATGTATAACTTATATGCTTTCTTATCCTGAAGTTCTCATGTACTTTGTAGTTCTATTGGTCCTCATTTTAAGTCAGAGGTTTAAGATTTAATGTTTTACTTTTTTTTCACTTATGGAAAATTTAAAGTCTTCAGTGACCTTCAGAAGTCAGCCATCACAGTTCAATGAGTAGCTGAATTGTGGCATTATAGTAACAGTCCTCTGGGACACCGTTGTGTAGTATTGTAGTCAGTGACTACATGCTACTGCTGAGCACTTGAAATGTCATTAGTATGACTGAAGAAATTAAAATTTTGAATTTGTTGTTCAGAAAAGTCCCAGTGTAGACATGAGGAAGCAGCTACAACCCAGAAAAGTCGCAGTGTAGACATGAGGAAGCAGCTACAACCCCATCTAGGGAAGCTGTGGCAAGTGATGGCTGCTGGGAGCAAAGGTGGTATTCCAGAGCAGCAGAGGTGGTCTTCTGGAGCAGCTCTTGGGTTTCTCTCTGTATTGAATTTCTTCCCTGAATCACAGCACAGAGCTGAGAAAAGTCCCCAAGATTCCCAGTAAGGTTCATTAAGATTTCTTTTCAAAAGTTAAAAATAAATAAAACAAAACAAAAAAATGAAAGGCCGTCAAAATGACTTAGCAGTAAAAGCACTTGCTGCCCAAACCTTGGGCTATCCATGATCCCTGGAATCCACACTAAAGAGCCAGATTTGGTAGCACAGATCTAGAATCCCTGAACCCCTGTGGAGAGATGGAAAGTTTGCAGGCTAGCCTCAACAAGGTGGAAGGCAGATGAGAAATGAACTCAGGAAAGTTGTCCTTAAATCTCCACATGCTCAATGTGTGTACAACCACACTCACACACACACTCAGATATACACACACACAAAGAGACACACTCATACACACACAAATAAAAATAGAGCTGTGATCTAGGTATACAGATTTCAAAGACTAGGTATGAAGAACATATGTTGTCTCAATATTAACATTTTGATTTAAATTTTTGTTTTTCATACAATATAATTTGATGGTATTTAAATCCTCTCCCCTATACTCACCTATCCTTATTGGCTCCTGCCCAATTTAATGTACTAGCAGCCATCTGTTACTATAGTTCCTTTAGGTGGGGTGGGAACTTCCTACCTACTTCCTCGTGTCTATGCTGGGATTTTGTCTGGCTTGAGTTCGCATGGACATATGCATTCTGTCACCATTGCTGTGAGCTCTTATGAGCAACTGACCAGTTATCTGGAAAACTTTGTTTCTTTGTGGTCATCAATGACCTCTTGTTCTTACAATCTTTCTGTACCCTCTTCCACAATAATCACCGAGCCTTGCAAGCAGAAGTTTGATATAGGTTGTGCTATTCAGTGATAAGCACTATGCAGCCTCTTCTTCTCTGCATATTGGCCAGTTGTGGGTTTTGGTATTAATCACTGTCTCTTGCATAAGAAACTTCTCTGGTGAGAGGTAAGAGATATATTAATCTATGTGCATGACAATAAGTCATTGAGAATCAGTTTAATATTATAACTAGTAGAAAATTAGCATTAGGTTTTTCCCTAAGTCCTGTGATCTGTATAACCTATGCTTCTAAGCCTGATATCAGTGTCAGATATGGGCTCCATTCTATGAAGCAGACCTTAAATCCAATTTAAAGAGTGGTTGGTTACTCTCATAACATTTGTGCTATTATTGCACTGGTTGGCATATCTCACCAGGTGAATTGCTATTATAATTCATAACATTCACCACTGGGGAAGGATGATGATTATTTTTTCCTTCTAGTAGCTTACATAGCAACTTCCAGCACTGTGAACACCAGCCAGTAGAGATGAGGCTCTAAAGTCAACACCAGCTTCATTTCTCCTTTTTTCTATAGCTCATGTATGCATTGTCCTCACCATCCAGTTCTGGTAGGTAACCAAGAGGAGGGGCAATTGCTATAATTATTTGACTGTCTATGGAACCTGTAGTCAACAGCTTCTAGAGCAGGGGTCTATTCCTGGAATTGAGGGTTTTTAAAAATTATTATTATTAGCCTTTGATGTGTAGAAAGGGTAATGTCAACTTGCTCTCCTTTTAATCTCTTTTTATGATGTATATACTTCTAGAAGTTTCTACAATGGTAGGTTCCCATATGACATTTTCTAAAGGCTTTTAGTATTACTTATCCCTCCCTATATGCCCTCCTCTGCCCTGCCTTCTCATTCCTCAACCTGTTTAACTCTTTCTAGTCTAGTATTTCTCTTTCCACTTTCATTCTACTATGTACAACCGCCCATCCCAGGAAGCTTCCTCTGCCATACACCCATGAACATTTATTAGTCTCTTCGCCTCTCTGAATAGTCAAATAAAAAACACATATCTATGATTTCAAAGCTCGTATCCAGCTTTGAGAGAGAATATGTGATGTTTGTCTTTCTGAGTCTTGATGTACTTTGGACACAGGATCTGTAGCAATTGAGCTGTAACTGACCTGGAAGCCTCCTTCTTGAAGACTAGGTCTCCTAAGAAGATATGGTAAAAGCTGTCAGGAGAGAAAAATCAAACAATGATCCTACTCAGTGGTAAAATCTAAGAACCAGAGCAAAGACTGACCCAGTAAACTATCTTTATTTGTGTAGTAGTGGCACTTTTATTTTGGGAATAAGCAACAGCTATCTTATTGGTGTTAAGGCCTGCTCAATGGGAGAGAACTCATGTGTAGTATTATTAAAAACACCAAATACACATGGCTGGAGAGGTCATAGAATCTAGAGATAAAACTACTTCTGTCACTTTCTTAGATCAACAGAATTTCTTACTTTAGTCTAAAATCATAGCTTATATTTACAGACAATGTGCCTTTTACCACTCATCAAAAAAGCTTCTTTTTCCAACAGATAAAGACTATTACAAAATTCCAAAAAATTTCAAACACAAAAAGTCTTTGTGAAGTACCCTGCCTGAAGTGAAAGAACTATAATGCAACTTCAACAACTAATGCTCAAGGAACATTGCATAGAGGGTAGAAAGAATGCAAGAGCCAGAGGGACAAGACACCTGCTGCTATTGAAGGCATTCTAGACATGGTAGCAAAGACACCTACTGCTATTTAAGGCATTCTAGACATGGTAGCAAAGCTGCACCAATGTCATCTCCCTGATATGGTGGTCTAACGAGATCTACATAATGACAAAACCAGTTGACATGTCAAGGTGGATGGTGGAAATGTCACGGAGTCCCTCCTCAAAATGAATAGCTACAAGCAACCAGTGGATTCAGAGGAATGAAGAATAAAATTTCTCCAGGAACTAGCAACCTCAGATGTTATCTAATCCCTAGCAGGGAGCTGTTCTGGTTTGTTTCTCCATTGCTGTGACAAAACACTCTGACAATACCAACTTGGGGAAGAAAGGGTTTATTATTCAGGTTACATCTTTTGGGTCATAGTTCATCAGGAAGCCCAAGGTAGGAACCCAGGCCAGGAAACTGGAGGCAAGCGCTGGAGCACAGGCCATGGAGGAATGCTGCTTACTGGCTTGCTCCCCTGGCCCATGCTCAACCTGCTCTCTTATATAGCATAAGCCCACCTGCCCAGGGGTGGCACCACCCAGAGTGGGCTGCGAACTACCACTTTAATCAACAAAGAAATTTCCCCACAGATGTGGCCACAGGCCAGTCCAATGGCTGCAATTCCCCAAAGGTGTGTCAAGTTGACACTAAAGCTATCCAGCACAGGAGCTCTAAACATGAATACACATGTACACATGAATGGATTCAGTGCACCACACACACACACACACACACACACACACACACACATATATATATTTGTATATTTACACATGTATGTATGTACAGGTAACAAAAATAAAGACGAGGAGAAGAAATTGGCAATTGGTGGGGGGACATGAGAGGAGCTGATATGGGACTGGAAGGGATGGAAATAATATAAAAAACATTTTCTGTATGGCATTCTCAAAGTGTTTTTAAAGGCCTGGGATTAAATAGCAAAGCTCTCAATGTAAGCACAAAGCTTGCTGGAAATGAATGCTTAAGGACAGCATTTCCTGATACCCTAGGCATGCTATAAATGTGGATCACAACAATGGAAAAGCTATGATCCTGGGTTTCCTTTCTTTGGTGTTAAGGACTCAGCTGCGTCCTTTCCTTCCTGTTCCAATGAGTTAATACCAACTCTTCGAACCTCTTTGCTTTTATTTGCTTACTTTTAAAATGCTATTTTAAGTTGACATATAAAATGATACATATGTATTGGTTATCATGTTACTTTTGATATATGTATAATTCCTGTTATGTTCAACACCCCATCTTTTAGTTTTATCAAAATATAGACAACCATAGTATCATTTATAGTCACTTAATACTTAGTACTTTTTTAACCTCTAAAATAGCACATCTAAGACTTTCAACTTTAGTTTACAATACAGGAAAATCAGAAGTAAGTTCACATTTCTGCAATGATCATTTTCTTCTTCTATAGGGCATTTGAAATTATATATACATATGTATATGAAATGAATGAGGTTTTTGATGTACACAGTTATTATTTAGCCAAAATTAAATCTTATTTTCAAAAGATAATGAATGTAGAATAGTATCAAAAGAAACAATTTTGACTTAAAATTTCATTGCTAATTATATCTATGAAAGTAACTTCGAGAACTTTTAACCATGTAGGATAACATACTCAAGGTTATAATATTACATATTTTCTAGAACACCAAAGAAACCTAAAGAGTATGGAAACCTTCAGGATATTAAGCTTAAAATACATGGAAAATGTAATTAAATTCCTATGTATTATTTATGACAATTATCTTTATGCTTCAGCAGGTGCAGTATTAAGCCTGAGTTTATTAAACATTTCTTCAGATCTAAATTTATTATATTTTGAATCAGCTTAAACTTAAATTTTCTTAAGCAATTATATGTCATATAACATATTTTTCAAACAACCAGGCTGAGTAAGTGAAGGTGCACTCACACTGTAGAGAGCATATCATGGGAAGCAGAGATTGTTGTTCACATACTCCACTGTGTCATCAGAGTCTTGAGATATTACATTCTCATTCTGTCGAAAGAGAAGTCAAAGATTAGCTAAGTGCACTGGGTGAACTATATATACAGAGAAATGATCGGCTCCAGTGGGGGGGGGCTATGGGAGGGTGCTGGTTGGAATGGGGGTATAAAGATTATTAAGATTGTTTGAGATGTTCTATATGAAATGCACAAAAATTCAATAAAAACAAATTTTTTTTTAATAATTTATTGAGAATTTCATACAGGGATACAAGCATATAAGGTGTTTTGATCAAATCCATGCCCACTCCCTCCCCCTCCAACTCCTCCCATATCTCCCTATCACTTTTTTCCGATAACTTCATGTACTCTGTTTTGTTTATTTTTTTATGGGGCTTTTTGCTCCTTTAACATTCCCGCTGTGAAGAGGTAACCATAAAATCTTTTAAGCATTAGATTAGAGCTCCCAAATAATTTAGACATTTTTGGCCTTTGGAATGGAGTATATTGCTAAGAGGCCCAAGGACATTTTGACTTTTAGCCAAGAAGCTGGCTACTTTTCTTTGGAGTCTTTATACCCTAACTGCCTAGCCAGTTCCTACCTCCTATTCTTCTCACACCATCCTCTGAAGAAGTTACCCAGCTTGTGGACAGAGACCACTCTGACTTGATAAAAACAAATTTTAACTCATGCAATCTCTATGGAAAACAGTGTGGAGAACTCCTTAAAAACTAAAAATGAACCTACCATATGACCTGGTTACACTACCCATTGCACAACCATGTTTGTTGCTGCTCTTTTCACAATAGCTAAGAGATGGAAGAAACCTAAATGCCCCTCAATTGATGAGTGGTTAACAAAAATGTGGTATATTTACACAATGGCATTCTATTCAGTAGTAAAGAAAGATGAAATAATGAAATATGCAGGTAAATGGATGGATCTAGAAACTGTTACAGTAAGTGAAGTAACACAAACACAGAAAAACAAATGACATATATTCTCCCTCATATGTGGATCCTAGCACCAAATCCTTTTAAATTCCAGGTCCTTTTAATAAGATGAGGCTATACAGCAGTCCTTCTGCATGAAATAACTAACCTCATCATGACTTCAGCTGATCCTGATCACTAAACATCATCACAATTGGGTTTGTTGACAGTTGTGCTCATTCATTAAAGGAGGGCCAAGCAGGGTCATTGGACCTCACTGCACTATCCAGCCACTCTTCCCAGCCAAGTGTATGTAATTTGACCCTAATCACACATGGCCCTGGATTTAGGGAGAGCTAAAGTACACAATCTCGGGAAGCCTAGGAAGAGAAAGCATGACCCATGCTGGGTAAAGGCTTTCCAACGTGCATACCCTCAGGTCATCCATATACCTCAGCAACCCCTCAATTATCTCTAAAAGTAAGCTCAATAAACTCATTAGTTACTCAGTAAAACTTTAATCAAACATTGGCTCTACACTAGAACCTTCAAAGGGAATAAGCATTGCTTAGCATCCCCAGGAAAAGAAGTCTCACAACAGATGGAAAATTTATTTGTTAATGCTATTGTGTCTCATAATTATTTAAAAAAATGATGCCAGGTATGGTAGTGCACACTGTTAATCCCAGCATTTGGGAGGCAGAGGCAGGCAGGTCTTTGTGAGTTTGAAGCCTGCCTGGTCTACATAGCAAGTTCCAGGACAACTGGGACTACAAGGAGATGCTGTCTCAAAAAGACAAAAAAAAAGGAATGGAAAAGAAAAAATATGAGAATGTAAAAGATGTTAAAAGGATATGGGAACGGAGATATTTTCCAAAATAGAAAAAAATGAGAAAGCCTAAGCAAGTGATGAAGGTCTGTTTAGGTTTGTTATGATATATAAATGATAAGACAAAAATAATATATACGTAATCTTAAAATTTCTATGGTCATAGTTTAATCAACTAATTTAAGGAAGAAAATATATATCTAGTAAAGTTTATCTGAGAATATTTTGTTTTTTTACCTAAGCCTTATCTACATAGCACATGATAATTAAAAGTACCAAACTGGTGGAACTAACCTTATTGGATGTTTAACAGTCAGAGTTTGAGGCCTATACTAATGTGGTCAGAGGGACTTAAAGGACAGTTTTTTCCCTTGCACTCCAAGGTCGACTAAGTTCCAGGGGACTATGGAACATCTCTCAAAATATCCTGTAACTGTGGTAAGTCACATGTACCCTTGTTTAGGAAGGGTATGGAGACCCCATGAGATGGACTTGAACCAGTGTCCAGTCTACAAAGAGGAGGGTCAACTCAGAGGAAACATATCATTCACTCTTCCAAGTGAACCAGACATGGTCAAGCAGGACCTTTGACTTATCTTCACATAGATGGAACTGGTAAAAGAAAGGAGACAGGAGCTCCTCTCAAGCCCAGGTGACCCCTGAGGAACAGATCCTCAAATGGCCTTAAGTGTAAAATTACTTGGGCTAACTGTATGGTGTTAAACACCCAAAAGGAAAGTATAACCAAAGAGTAAAGTCACCAGTATACGTCTTTAAGAGTTCAATCCAATGTCTGGATTACACTTCCCAGACATTAGGCTTAAGTTTATGTAAAAAGTTATTTAGACAATTATTTCTCATTGATGATTTTGTTCCTAGTCAGAAAGTTCTACTGAGATGTAAGACTTCAAATCTTGGTCTCTAATACTGTAGTGCCCACCTGTAGCTAGGGGAGACAACTAGCTATTGTTCTAAAATGATGGATAAATTTGTTTTCTCCCCCATCTAGAAGCCTTTGAGGGGGAACTGACACTGATTGTAACCGCTCCAACAGCTATCAAAACACCTGAAAGCAAATCCTGAGTCCATCAGTCTCGAGTTCAGTCTTGGAAGACAAAAGAAAAGTGAGGAGGAACCCAACAGAAGGATGCTTTTGGAATATCTCATCAAGAAATCCCAGTGGACTCTGATAAGAACATTTAAAATTTGCCGTGTTCTGACTTTTTTCTGGTTCCCTGTCTAGAACTTGCAATGCTAACTACTCTTGCCTTTACTTCTCTTTCACATCCCCTATTCACCAGTCAAGGACCTTCTTGTCTCCCTACAGGTAAGAGTTATGCATCTTTTGGATAGACCCACTGAAGGGGAATGCCAATTGCCTCACACTGTGTCCCTGTTCAGCATGGAAGAAGCCAGAGCAGTCTGCGTCCAGATTCCCTATTGGCAATTTGGCTAACCTCTTCGGAGGATGGTGTGATAAGAATAGGAGGTAGGAACTGGCTAGGCATTTAGGGTAAAAAGACCCCAAAGAAAAGTAGCTGGTTTCTTGGCTAAAAAAAAAAACCAAAAACCTCACAATGTCCTTGGGCCTCTCAGCAACCCACTCCATTTTAAAGTCCAAAAATGTCAAAAATATTTAAGAGCTTTTATCTAATCCTTAAAAGATATTAGGGTTACCTCTTCAGAGGGGGGAATGTTAGAGTAGCCAAAAGCCCCATAAAAAATTAAATCAAAGAAGAAGAAAGAGTACATGAAAGTATCAGAAAAAAAGTGATGGGAAGATATGGGAGGAGTTGGAGGGGAGGGAGTGGGCATGGATTTGATCAAAACACCTTATATACATGTATGAAATTCTCAATAAATTATTTATTTTTTAAAAAACTTACCATAGATATTACAAAAAATAATAGGAAATCACTTATGAATCTACATATTTTTATACAGTATTACTGTAATTTTTACTCATGTCAATGTATGATTTTTTTTAATTAAGAATACTATTGTAATATATATGTTATAAAAAGGAGATGTTATTGTAAAGAATGAATGCTGTAGACAAAACTCTAAAGAAGTGGATATCTCTTGATACCCTATATTTCATGCACATATTTTACTAGGCATTTTATTTATAGTATAAACTGTGTCCACAGGAAATAAAATAAAACAAAGTTACTATATCATCTAGATAGTTTAATTACATACATAATGTAATATAGGTCAAATAACTAGATAAACTTGTCTAAACACCTTTCATTTTCAAGTTGATATTTGTCAGCCTAATTACACAGTTCCTGTGAATAAAGGAAAGGATTCTCAAATATTCTTGAATTATTTTTCTATTATTGGTAGGATTGTACTTAATAAAATGAGAAAGTGACTTACTAGAATTCAATCACACTAGTAGGAATAAATATTTGCAAAATTTAGAGAACAATGTATAGCTCAGACTGGCTTCGAATATGATTTTCCTGCCTCAGCATCCCTGTAGTCTATTAAGGTCTGGGATTACTGTGTATGTCATTAATTCATCAGCCACAAACACCTTCACACTATAGAATGAAATAAAAAAGATTCAGTTGTCACCTTAAGATTGCCTCCTTAAACTGTATGCTTTAGATTTACTACTTGTCAAAAATGTGGTTTTGCTCCAGACTCAATAAGCTGCTCACGTTTAGAGATCACTAAAGGTATTTCCCAGTGCGCGCGCATGCACGTGCACTCACACACAGACACACACACACACACACACACACACACTCACACTCACACACACACACACACACACACACACACACAGTTTTTTTCTAAATGTTTTTTCTCAAAATCTTAATTTTTTTCTTTCTGAAATTAATATATTTAAAAATAAACTTTCACTTATGTTGAGAACTTTATGCATCCTTGAATTATGCTTAAGAGAGGTCATAATTTAATTTCCCATCGCATTTAGTGCTTTCTCCTAATGCACTTTGATACTGATTGAAACATATTTGAAGAAAATACAAGTATGAAGAAATATACTAACTATAAAAATGAATTCTCAACTAATTCTTTTTTTTTCAAGTGTACAAGAAAATACAAGTGTATCACTTCATATTTTGTGACACGTACTTAGGGTGTTGTAGGAGCAATACGCGAAGCAATGATCTACAGTAGGCTTTATTTTCCTCCCTCTTAGTGGTTATGATAATTCAAACCCTCAGGCATATCAAGAATCTGGAAAGCACCTGGGGCCCTGGCCAAATGCAAACCTGACATCACAGTGCCTTCTTTCTGACTTCAGCCTTCACTTGCACCTGCCTTTCTGAGCTTTGGTTTAAAGACTATTGTATTTAGATAGCTACTTTCAGTATTGTTAAATCCTCAAATTTGAAATGAAAAATGAAATTTCTGTAGGTAGTAGAATTTCTTCCTGTTTAGATCTGCTTAATGAGTAAAACGCAAATGCAACTTTTGTTCACAAAGCATGCAACGTATTGTTTGTAATTCTTGACATAAAGGACTTAATTAACATAGGAAACAAATATCTGCACTTACAGCTTTTGAATCTACCATGTTATAATTATTTGAGCATTTTGTTATTTTTTACTTTAAACTTGTTATTTTTGAGACTTTCATATATGAGTATTGAACTAATATTATTTCTACCCCTCCCTCTCAGCTACCAACCCCTCCCATGTTCTGTTCACCCCTCTCAGTTTCATGTCCTCTTCCTTAATTATTGTTGCACACATACACACGTGTGTGTGTGTGTGTGTGTGTGTGTGTGTGTATACAACCTATGGTGTCCATTTAGTGGTGTTGGTATGTACATGTTTTTAGGGTTGACCACTTGGGACTGGGTAATCAGGGAGCTTGTCCATGGATAAAACTGATTCTTTTCTCCCAGTAGCCATTAATTCCTGCAGATCCTCATACAGAGGTATGGTCTCCTAAAATTCCCTCATCAGCCTGGCCTGTCACCTGTGATGGTTATTATGCAGGTCTTGTTTAGGCAACCATATTGTTGCAATTTCATGGGTGCAACTTCCCTGTCATGTCTGGAACACACTATCTAGCAGCAGGCATCCCAGTCCACTGGCTTTTACAACTTTCTGTCCCCTCTTCTGTGATGTTCCCTGGACCTTAGGTATAGGGGTTACATTGGAGATTCTCAGTAGGGACAAGGCACCCATGATCATCCATTCTCTCTAACCCTGACCAGTTTTCTCTCTCTGCAGTTATCTCCATTGCTTGCAAAAAGAAGCTTCTTTGATGAGAATAGAGCTACACTAATCTGTGGTTTTAAGAATAAGTATTTAGAATACAGTTAGAAATTGTATTGGTTTAGGGAAATGCAGTTAGTAGGTTCTCTAGGATCTATGACCTCTCCATCCATGGGTATTTGGCTAGGGCTACAGTAGCAGACATGAATTCTTTCCCAAGCAGGCCTTAAGTCCAAGTAGATAATTGTTGATGCCCCCTATATAAAAATGTCACTGTTGCACCATTAGGGATATCTTGCTGCCTTGGTCATTTGTTGTGGTTCATTGGTTCTCCAGTTGGGTAGGACTATTGATTGCTTTTCTCCCCATCAGCTTGCGTAACACCTGATATTTTGAGAACTGGTTTCGATGAAGAGGCTTCCTGGAAAGGTTATCTTCTACTTGATTCCTCCAAGTCCTATGTCTAAGTAAGTGCTGTGTTCAGCAATGAGGTCTTACCTTCAAGTTTTGGGAGATAACCAAGGGCAATGGCAATAACCTACATTGTTTTAGAGCTCTTTTCTACCCTGACCAACAACTCAAAAGGAGATTTCCATGCTTGGAACGGGTTTTTTGTTTGTTTGTTTGTTTGTTTGTTTGTTTGTTCTGTGGTTCTCAGGAAAGAATATTATTTCATGTGGTTTAATGCAATTTTAATTGTGCTTATAAAATAGTATGTTTCCCTGTGATATTTACATACATTATTGATGTTATTTATCTCTTCTCCTCCCTCTCCCTCTCCTCAGCTAAAGATCCCCATAGTTCCCATTTCTCTCTTCATGGCATCTGTGTCTTACTATAACCCATCTAGAGTTCCTTCTCCTCCCTCACTCACAGTCATTTTTTACAGTTCTGGCTTCTTGGTTCCTGATTTACATACTCAAATCTAAATATTCACAGTTAAGAAAGTCATAAATATTATCATTATGCCTATTTTCACCAAACATCTGATTTGATGTTTTCAAATTGATTTGGAGTAAGTCAGAAAAACATTCTAGAATGGCTCTGATACCTATTTTGCAAGTCATATTTGTATGTGTACTTAGATGTGCATTTCTTAAATAGTTACAACTTAATTGCTCAATGTGTTGAATAAAAGGCCCTCAGTGAATAAAGCTCATTCTATTTTTGATTGATTATTTATATTCTCCCTCTATGACAGGTAGAGAAAAAATCATTCTTTTTCCTTTCCCTACATTTATGTCTAAACCATTCAAATAATGAGGAAGCATTTTTCCCTTGCTTCTCTGCCTCTCTTTCCTCCTATATTAGTCACGGCATTGCTCGCCATGTGGTAGATGTAGGATGCAGACTCAGTTTCTGTCATTTTAAGCATCATTTTTTTTTTATGTATGGTTTAAAGTTAGCAGTCTTGACAAAGAAAGGGTTCCCAAATCCCTCCTTAGAGTAACAAGATCTGGTGTGGGGGATTGGCCTCTTTGTCCAGTTGCTGAAGATCCAGCAGTTTAGTTACCTAGAGAGGAAACATGAAGGTGACTCGTTAAACATTTGTAGTATTCATCTCAATCTTTGTCAGCAAAGAGAAATGACTGGGCTTGCATGGGAGTTTATATGAAGCACAGCATGTGGAGAGAGTAAAAGGAAGCTAAACTTCTTTGTACTTCTTTGAGAACTATCAGAAGAAGGGGAAATTTCACAGTGGAAGATTCATGTGGCTACCGCAGCTCTTGATTCATATCTCAATTTCTTGAGACCAAATACAGAGGAGAAACAGCTTTAGAACCCCCTAGGTAAGCGATAGTCATGGAAGAGATCAGGCATCCAGTTGTCCAGAGTTTCCCCTGGCCTGACAGTCTGCAACCAGATAGCTTTGGCTATCGCACGTAATGAATAATGAGCTAACAGATTAACATGAGCCTTCTAAAGGTAAAGTAGTTCAACTATAGAGATTATGGAGTCCTTCTCTTTAGGTAAATGTCTAGAGAAGGAAGTAGCCAAGACTGCAAGGGGTCTAAACACCAAGATCCATGACAAAATGAGTTATCAGGGATTCAGTAGAAATAGGGTTCGAAGGGAATTGACTGGTGAAATGCACGGGCCCACTTAAAAGTATACAGGCAGGGAAGCCTGGCTTCCTGGGGCAATTCAGGTTCACATTCAAGATAAGCACTCAGCTTTAAATTCAAGACCTAGTATTTTAGAGAGTGGATACTAGATCAAAGGGCATAGGTGGGAAACAGATCATATATTTTCAAGGATAAGAAAAAATATTCAGTGTACTTGTAGCTCTTATGATCAAGGGCACAGTGATAGGAAGTAGGCTAAATAGACTTCAAGTCATGTCTTGAAGGCCATACTAAAGAGTTCAGATTTTTCTAACAGCAACATGGGCCAGAAAGAGTTTGACTAAGGGGGTAAAATGATCAGACTAAACTATTATCATATCACTGGAAACCACAGCTAGTCCAAAGGCCATTGTAGTAATTAAGGTGAGAGATGCTGGTGGCTGTTAAATTTGATGATAGTGGTAACAGAAAAACTTTTGGATTTGTGAGCTAGAAATATATTTGTATAAAGTACAAATTTGATGAATTTTTATCATTTCTTAAATATGCATTTGTTCACATATACATGAACGATTACACATGTACCATAGCTTATGTGTGGAGGGCAGAAGAAAATTTGCATGAGTGGGTAGTTCTCTCCTTCTACCATATGGATTCTAGGGATAAAACTCAGGTTATCAGGCTTGGTGGTAAGGTGCCTTTACTTGCTGAGCCATCTTACTGGCCCAATTTTTGAAACATTCTCTTTCTGCAGCAAAGTGTTAATTTTATGAATAGAAATTAAATATCTATATATACTACTCCACATATATTTATATAAATATAAAAACAGAGATCTTTTAGCTTTATGTAGATTTTTTTCAATTACTGTTGAAGTAGTTGATCAAAGGGAATGTAAACAATCACATTTTTACCTGATATATTAATTAAGATAGAAATATATCAAAATGGAACATACTTTGGCAGAAGAAATTTTAGAGGACATTAAGTGATGTCAGTAGAAACATCTTGGATATATTCAGAACTTCATTTCCAGTAATAGAAACAAGCTTCTTAATTCAATTCTCTACATGAGATTAAAGGACATTGACATTTGAACAAATAATGACAATTACTTTATGCCGTTTATGGTAATAAATGAGATTTGCTTCCAGGAGAGGTCACAGAGTCAATTCCTGTGGTTGTACTTTAAATAGAATTTTACAGCTTTACAATTACATGTCTTCAAGCTCACTTTAATTCCACATACATTTTGCTAAATGCCTTCTGTGTAACAGAGCTGCTAGGTGCTGTGACTATTAGAGTTTCTAATACAGTCTTCTTGCCCTTGAAAGGTTCATATCTAGGGGAGGAAGGACAGCAAGAGTAATGAAGAACTTTGTACAAAATGTCTGGCTGGGGAAACAAACAGAGCAGCATTCTATTTTACTTGGCAGGAGCTTAATAGAAAATATACTGTTCCTGGCCAATGCTGAATGGAGACTAGCAGTGCAGCAGGAATAGAGACAGGTAGGAAAGATAATAGAGTGGGGACTAAACATCATCTGACTTTAGTGGAACAGAGCCATTGGAAGTGCAATGGAAGGTACAAAGGAGACAGGGGAGATTAAGTAGGGGCCATGGGAGAGTGTGGTATGCCTGCTGGGAGCTTAAATCTCATTAACACTAATAAGGGCAAGTAATAAACTATACACACGGTATACATATGTTCTTTGTCTGGAGAATTGGGGGTCGTTTCCTTTTCTCAATAAAAACAGGAACCATAATCTCAACAAAAGGTAATTACAAAATCTTGATTACTAAAATATATCTTATATAATTGTGTGTGTATGTATGATCTACACAAACTTATGTGTTTAGGAAAATTACTTGGTATCAAGTTGACTTATAAGTAAGTTGTCATGTAAACTAAAATTGTTAAATTGTAACATGGTTCCTATCGCTTGAGGATATAAATTGATTTTAAGGGATTACTTCTGCTCCAAGGTGCAATTTATCTCTGTGTTTTTAGATATGTTTCATATAATATAAACATTTTAAAAAACTTTTAGGACATTCTGACTACCACTGACTCTTTAAAGCCAACAAACAGGTTTTTCAAAGTCCATATCTTTGCCAAGCCTATGTGCAAACATCTATAAACCTTTAAAGGAAAATTTGTCATTTAAAAACTGGCTTCAATGCTTACAAGGACATCTCAAGTTTATACATTATAATAATATATTTGAGATAACTGTTCATCTCTGTAAATATATATACAGGGGTAAATATTACTTGCTCAGTAAATTCTCACAACAAATGATAAATTTGTTTGTGAATTTCATTATGTCTTATGGTATTAATAAAGGAAATAAAAAGGTTAAGTTGGTAAAAGGATATAAAATGGAGATATTTGAATAAAGATTTACTTATGAAGATTAAGATGGCTGGATATTTCCAGAATAGAAAGGATGATGAAAATGTACGAGTAAGTTTATTGAAGGCAGGTTTATAGAGATACAGAGTTGTCATTATAATAATTGGTGTGGTAACCAAAATTTTCAGTCTAGTCCTCTAGTTTGTACTGCACACCCAGTTACAGTCTTAGATTACATGGATGCAGATAAGTTTAAGTGTTGCCTGTAGCTACTGAAGGATGCCCTTTGTGTTATGTTTCTCTGTATTTTGCAAATGTTATTTTTTATTTTTTCTTTTGCCTCGTAACAAGGTAACTTGGCTCAAGAGGAGCTAGGTTTTGCCTCCCTTTACCAGAGGGGAATAGTCTAGAATGAAACAGTTTCAGTGAGCTGGGTCTGAATCCGGATCAGCTTATTTTCTAACTATAGGTATGTGATATGACCCCTCTCTTTTCCTTCTGGAGAACTGCAAGTCAGGATATGGGAGACTGGGAAAAGAAGGAGACTGCTTCAATTTGTAGCAGAACAGACTTCGCTTGAGACAGACCTAAGAAAACAGTTAAAAACCCCTTTCCTGAGCTGCATGACCTATATGCCTGCTTGACCTATGATGTTAAATCTCTTCCAATTAAGGTTTATTCAAGAATGTTTGGGTTTTGTTCAAGATTTATCTACATATTACAGTCATTTAATGTACCAGACTGGTGTAACTAACCTTCTTGAATGTTTGATGACCATACTTGAAGGCATATACTAATCTAATCTGGCCAAAAGGGACTTGAAGGAACAGCTTTTGTTCCTTGCCCTCTAAGGTTGACTAAGTCCCTGGAGACTATGAGGAATCTCAAAATGTCCTGTAACTGTGATGAAGTCACCTGTCCTCCTCTTCAGAAAGGCCATGGAGACCCCACCAGAGTGACTTAAAGCAATGTCCAGTCGATAAAGAGGATCGTCAACACAGAAAAAGTTTCCTCAAAGCTTTCAAGTGAAGTCATGGTTGACCAGGACCTTTTGATTTATCCTCACATAGATGGAACTGGTAAATGGAAAGTCAAAGAATCCAGGAACTCCCTCTCAAAGCCCAAGTGATCATTGAGGATCAGACATTCAGTTAACCTTTAATTGGTTATTATGCGCCAACTGTATGCTCTTAAACACCCCAACGGGATGTATAACCAAAGATTAAGGTAATCAGTATATTTCTTTCATAGCCCAAGAAATTGTACTTCCCAGACATTAGGTTTGAAATTCATATGTAAAAATTTTCTCCTTGATAAAAAACTGTTAGTCAGATTAAGGCTTTAGATCTTGGCCTAATTCAACACTGTAGTGTCTACCTGTACCCAAGAAAGATAGGCCCACTCTTGCATTCATGAGCTTCCTGTCTGTGGCTTGAAGCTGGACTGCACATAGGATCAGGCCCTCCTTACAGAGTATCTGCCTCACTTAGAGTTCCAAGGTGTAGGAATGATTTTTATTAATGGACATAATCTGGACTTTCAATTAACCCCAGTAAAACCAGGCTCTTGGGTCAGATGACCCACACAACCTGTTTGATACTCCACTCTAAATATAATGAATGAATCTGGGTATGCTTTAGAATTAGCATATCAAAGTTCTACAAGCACTTTGCAAATAGTGGAGGTTGGGACAAATTCTCCTGACCTTGGATGAATGAGATACTAATGATGTAAAGGCTAGATGGTCTGTTTGAGACAGGGTGTCTCTGTTACCAGAGGTGGCCTGGAGCTCACTATGTAGGCCAGGGTGTAAAGGTGGAGCTGAACGTAAACTTAGTGCTTCTCTGTGATGCTGGAGAAACCAGTCTGAATAAATTATGGGTGTAGTCTGGTTGGAGACACTGGTGAGAAACTGGGTTCCAGAGTCAGTTCCATCAGTACAGGTTGAGGACACAGCTAGCTCCATCCTCACAAGTTGTGGGGACAATATAGATCTGGGAGACAGACAATTCAAATCAACAGTTATGGGAACTAGTGTCCTCTGATTTCAGGTCCACTCTTAAAAACTTAGTCTATTTGTGCAGGTATGCCATGCTAAGGAAATGAAATTTATTCTGAAATGACAGTATATCATAAATAAAAAATAAAAGTTTGTATCTTATATAAGAAACTAGTGAGCCTGTACACTAAAGCCAGAAAGTAACCATTTTTTAGACCAAAAGGAGAAACTGTCTAGAGGGGCTCATGGACAACTCTATGACCCTTGCTCCACTCATGTAGTTTAGAACCTACATAAGCGATAAGTTGAAAAAGTTCTGCTTATTCCCATATTGAGTAATTTTAGTTTTAAATTTCACAAACACAGATTTAAAAGTAGTTTGACTTTGGGGGAAGGTATGTCTTTGAATTGAATCAATGCAGTTTAAGCACTCTGTTTTTCGGTTTCTCTATCTTTGTGATGCTTGAAAGATAATCCAGTGAGTGATGGACCTAGACTTTTGATGTAATGAACTCGAGAGAAATCGACATGTTCAAAACCCAGGAGCATTTGAACAACGGTCAGGCTGAGCTGCAGTGACTTCTTGTTTGTTCAGATGGTTCTTGAAGTCATGATCTTACTTACATGTTATGTGCCTATCTGAAATAACATAGAGATAGAAAATAAGAAATAAATTTAATGTGAAGGTTGTATAATACTTATATTCATCGTGAATTACTCTCAGCGAGAAATACCTCTTCAGACCAGAGGTGGGACAGATAGATAAAACTCTCTTGGCTTTACCACAGCAATAGCAGCAACACCACCACATGCCAGCCCTTCATTTTTAAAGCATCATCTTTTAAAAATGTTTTATGAGGGGTTAGAGAGATAGCTCTGTGGTTACGAATATATAATGCTCTTCCATAGAACCTGCACCTATGTTGGGTAAGTCTAGCTCCAGGAGCAAGCTTCACATGTGCATACCCAGAGACACACACATACACATAATTTAAAACAGTAAAAGTACATCTTTTGCAAAAGAATATTTATGGATTTGAGTAGGCAGATTGGATAAGAGAGTGTTTCTGATAAACTGTGTTTCTACTTGAAATACCATCCCTTCTCCATTTTTCTGGCAGCACTGCAGAAAAGGAAGGAAAGGAGGGAGGGAAGAAGAGAAAGAGCGAGGGAGGAAGGGAGGGAAAGAGGAAAGAAAGCAGAGGGAGGAATAAAAAACAAGACGGAGAAGAAAGAGCAGAGCAGTTGGACTTACTGGTAACATATGCTGCTTGGTGTCTTTAAACAGGCCTCAGAGCAGAGAAAGCTTTCTCTTTTCTGGCTCTGGAGCAATTTTCTCTGAGCCCTGAGCAGGTTCTACCAGTGTAAGGCAGAACCTAAAGATTACCTTTATTGAATAGATTAGGATCTACTGAGTTTTTACCTTTAACACCGGTTCTCAAAGTTTTAGTAGACAGAAGAATCATTAAAAATATGGATTTGTAGAATCTATTTCTGGAGATGCTAAATAGGGGCTTTTATCTTTAATAGCTGGACCTCATATTTCCTCCGACTCTTAGGAGATTTCATTGCAGATGTTTGGCACCATACTAGGAAAAATAAAAGGGGCAGTTGAATAATAGCTCAATGAGAGGTTTATTTCACTATTTAAATAATGTTTTTGTTTCACATGAAAAAAGCTTTTTCAATATAAATTTTAATTAGAAAACATAAGCTATAGTGTTTTCATTTAGAACAAAATTTATTGGAAAGAGTGTAAAATAATGTTTTAGGGCTTGGGGTATAGGGGAGGATTCTTGTTTGATATGAACAGGACCTTGGGTTCAACTACCACTACTAAAAATTAGTAAATAAAAATAAAATAGTTCAGGATATTTTTGTTATTTGCTAAAATATATACTGATCTTAACAGAAATGGTAAAAATGTTTTTTTATAAGACGTTTTCACTGATCAAAGATTTTTAAAATTATTTTATTATTTTTATTTTATATGTATGTTTGCCTGCATTGATGTAAGTGCACCTGTGTTGTGCAGTGCCTGTGGAGGCCAGAAGAGGGCGCCAGATTCCCTGTAACTGGAGTTATGGAAAGTTGTTAGCTGCCATGTGGTTCTGGGAACTAAACATGGGCCCTCTGCAAGAGCAGACAGTGCTCTTCACCACTGAGCAATTTCTTTAGCTCCTGATCAAAGATTTTTTTAAAACTCAGAGTTTCTTAATATATTCTACTTCTTGAACAAATAATCCACATTATTGCAGAACAAGGAATCTGTTCCAATTTTAGGTGTAATTTCTGCATTAACTTATGTGATTTGAGTTTGGTGTTGATAGTAAACAATTTATGAATAAGCGTTTGAAAAACTGCTATGGGTCGTATTGTTTGGAATCTGGCAAGTTTAGCACAAAGCTGTATTCTAACTCATTGCATGTAAGGATAAGCAATTTATTTTTAAGATGCATTTATCTGCTTTGGGGTCATTTGAAAACTTGAACTTCTAGATGCTAATCACCTAAACAAAGGTACACATTCTTCACTATCTTTCTTAGAAGAGTCAGTGTGCCATGACTGTGAAACAACATTGACTCTGTTAAGCAAGCAAAGAGGGAGGCTGATTACATGATACATACCCCAAAAAGGCCCTTCTTGTTCTTTCTTCTTATAAATTGCACTGAGAAAGTATTCAGGAATAAATTAAACCTGACTCTAACCAAAAATTTGCATGTATGCAGCTTTCTGTTATCAACATTTCTGTGTCATTGCCCATATTTTTATATGTGTCCTTCTTGCATGGACCATATACAGGAAGTATGTAGATATAAATCAGTGTTAGCCTATGAGAGTTAAAATGAAGTATGATGGCATTCTTCATGTAATTGGGTCAAGGCACAATATTCTACATTTTTAATAAAGGTAAAAACAGAACTAAAGGAAATGGAAATGCAGCACATAGTCTAAATTTTCTGCAGGTATACACCTAAAGAAATGTATCAGAAAGGAATCCCCACCTCAATGTTGCTTGCCTCAGAATGCACAATCACAAAAAAATAAAATAAGTACTCACTAATGGACAAATAGACACAAAATATGGCCTTATATTCACAAAGGAATACTGTATAGAGCTTAAAAAAAGAAGCAAACTCTAATTTGGGACAACATGGATATAATTAGAAGACACCATGTGAAAGAGAAAGCGCCAGACAAGGACAAGTGAATACTATATGATCTCTACTTTCCTGGACTTTTAAAAAGTCAGTCTCTTAGAAACAGACAGTTATTACTAGAGGCCACAGATGGGAAAAGAAAAGATAGTGATCAAAGAGTACAAAGTTTTACAGAGGAGGAATCCATTTTAGTGACCTATTCTAATGTATGATGATCACAGGTGTTAACAATGTACTCTATACTTCAAAGTTACCCAAAGACTGTATTTTTAACATTATTACCACAAAAATTCTATTGGCAAGATGATGCATAGGTAAAGAGCTTGTTTCTACAAATCATAGAATAAGAATTATCTAATTCTTCACCATAAATATACACACTTACAATGGAAAAGAAACAATAAATAAGGTAAAAGAGCTAATTTTTAAAAAGAATAAATAAGGTAAAAAAGAGATAAAATTTTAAAGCCTAATTTTACTGTTTCTAATTATCTCCCTTTCATTTGATAGCTGATGCACTCTCATGACAGGAGGGAGGTATATTCTGAGCCTTGGCTTTCCTAAAAGTTAGGAATTAGTAGTTCTGGGCAGAAAACAGGTACTAAGAATGCTTGGATCCATGTTCTGTATTAATTATTTGTTATATTCATCATACATCTTTAGAAATGTAAGTGAACCCTAGATTTTGATGACTTTAATATAATTTGATGTTATAGGAACTGGTTGTCCTTTTAAATATGTGCACACAGTTAGCACCATATTGCAGATTAAAGTATGTCTCCTACAAAAATTATGTTGAATTCTTTATCCCTAGTTCCTGTTAATAGCGCCTTATTTAGAAATAGGGTTTTTTTTTCAAATGTAATGCAAGTGAGCTAGATACATTAATTAGCTTGATTGTGATACAATAAGGCGGTTTTAATCTACTAAGTTTTATGGTAATTCATTAAGGCAGCCATGGACAATTAATGGGTCCCTCATGAATTGAATGCAAATTTGAGTAAGGAGGTCATTTTAGGGAGGGTGCAATGCTATACTGTTTAGTTCTTGCAAAAAAGCACTCAACAAAACAGCAATGTGAGAATTGTATTCATCAAGAACAGAGGAAGAAAGGAAGTGTACACAGAAGACATCTGAATCTATACCTGTGATGATAGAGACACAGATAATAGATAGTGAGAAAGAACAGCAGATAAATAGATCAGTAGACAGATGACAGAGGATAGATGATAGATAGATGATAGATTGATAGATACATTGACAGATAGATATGGTTTTAGATATGAATGACATTTGTTATGACAAGATGAAGCCATGTCAAGTACGTCATCACCTGGTAATAGTTCTCAGGCTTTCTGGCCTCCTGTCATTCCTTTCAGACATTCAGGTGGTTCTTGTTCACTGACTCAGCACATGTTGGGAGGCTGAGCACAGGTCCTTCATGAGGCTCCTCCTCCCACTTTCCAACTGGAAGCAAGAGGGACTCTCGGACCTGCCTGTTCTACTCTCGACTTTGCTCAGTGTTGTCACCACCACAGTCTTTTGTCAGTTCTCAAAGTGTTTTCCCATCTAGATATGCAATACGCAGCCCCTGTTGGTTTATGTGGCATGTAGCACATTTTAGTGCAGCTGGATGCTGGAGAGGAATGCAAACTGCAACTCTTTAGTATTCTTTCCTGGATAATGAACCTAAATGCATCTATCTAGAACTTAAGATAAATTGGCTTGGACTTCAAATTCAATGAGTCATTATATATAGTGTGTCTATAAAGTAGACTCATGATCCAGTTAAGAAAGAGAGAGAGAGAAACAGAGAGACAGAGACAGACAGAGAGGGAGAGAGAGAGGAATTTTTAAAAGTATTTTATTTATTATTTTTATTCTATGTGTATGAGTGTTATGCCTGCATGTAGGTAAGTGCACCCATGTCATGCAATGCCTGCAGAGGACAGAAGAGCTTGTCAGATACCCTGGAACTAGAGTAATGGACTGTTGTTAGCTGCCATGTAGGTGTTGGGATTCGAACTGCTGAGCCATCTCTCCAGCACCGAGATAGAGAATTTTAAAACACTTAATATTTTAGATTTTATTTTTATTTTGTGTATGCTTGTGCATCTGTGTGGGGGTTATGTGCATGTTAGTGCAGTTGCCAACCATAGATGGAAGCTGGTAACAGATCCCTTTGAGCTGGAATTAGAGGCTCTTGTGAGCCACCCAATTTGGGTACAGGGGAACTCTAGTCCACTGAAGAGAAATATTCATTCTTAATTGTGGAGCCAGGTCCTCAGTCTCTGAAAAACACTTCCTGAAGAGAAGTGCCTGGCCACCAAACATTTATTGGGCAAAGCACCCTAAGGCATTGGCAGATCTTAATATTCAAATGAAAGAAAAAGGAAGTAAGCATCAGAAAACACTCCTTCCCAAGGAGAAACAGAAGGTCCAGATTTCTTAAGAAAGGCTAAAGGTTAAGACATAATCTTTAGCCTTTTACAAATTAATGTGAATTTAATCCTTTATTTATGTGCAGAATTTTTGATAGTTATTACTTTGCCATTCAATGGACAAGGGTACATATGTCATCCTTGGCATATCCGGCTCTCAGCACAAATCATTTTTAATAAAATAAAAAAGATCCATGTAAGAGCACTGCTAGCTGCTTGTACATAAATATTTGATACAGAAAACTTGACAAGTCCTCACAGCCATGAAGTAACACCTTTGATTTCCAGATTCTCACAGATCTTGATAACTTCTGCCATAGCACAGGCAAAATGGCTCCTCTCCCTCCCCAGCACTTGCTCTGCCTCCAGTCCTGGCCACAGACAGGTAGGTCTCTGTAAGTCTGCCCACTTTCCAGAGCTCTCCAGAGAAGTGTCATTTCTCTCCCTATTTTCCTCGTATCCCTTTTCTAAACACCTTTCTTGAACACTTTGGGCTGCCCTATCACCTATCCCCACCACATGGCTGCCAGTCTGAATGTGTCTGACCTCCATGCAGACTCTAAATCTTCATGGTTCAAGGCTTTGTCCTAATACTTCTGTGTGGGTCCATACTTAAATTCTTTTATAAATGAGACTGAGAACTGTTAGGGAAAGAGGAATTTACTGCTTGTTTGAATATACTGCTTGTCTGAATTTACTGCCTGAATTTACTTGTTTAAATTTACTGCTTGTAACCAATTAACTCAACTGGAGGCACAGGCATCCGGAGATAGGGGCAATCGCTACAGCCCTCCCCGCGGAGCCTGACCTGATCTGTGTTATGTCACGTAGACAGGTCTGCTTACACAGGATAACAGGAAAGAGTCGTGCCAGGCACAATACCATCCCTCCCTGATTGGGACACCTGAAGGGAGTTGTAGCATTTTTCTTGTTGTTATTGGTTTGTGAAATGCTTGCTTTGAAACTATTGGTTGTATAAACGTGGGCTTTTGTGTAACAGTTGTGGGAACCTATATAATCTTTACCTAAAATTGCCTCAGGGTCAATCGCTCTAACCAGACCTGCATGTCTTGGAAGGACGGTCGGCCCCAGCTAGCTGGTTTAATAAAACTCTGCTTGATTTTTGCATCTCCATACTCGTGCATTTGTTCTCCAGAACAGACCCACCGAGTCAAGGACCCTAACATTTTGGGGGCTCGTCCCGGATTCAGGGGGATCTTCTGGGGGAACAAAGGATGAACGGAGGCAGAGTTTCTTTTCTCTGGACAGGGCAGTGTAATTCGAGGGTTGCTCCCTCGTGTCTGTAAAATCCAGAATAAAGCGAGAGTTGCCATCTCGTGTCTGGTCTCAGGTTAGTAATCCCGAGTGAGGAAGTCCGGGTTTGAGTCACGGCACCTAGGTGAAAATTCAGGTAACCAGCCCTGGCCCTAGGGTCTGAGTGTCTTGGCCTTAGGAAGGAAGCCTACCATCAAATCTGGTGCCTGAGGAGAAAAAAAAAACTGAGCTCGTTACTCTGAGGCAGTCCGAGTGGATGCCATTTGGGAGAATCACGAGAAGTCGTGGGGATCCTAAAATTGAGAGTGGTGAGTGCAGCAGGCGTCTGACCGAAAGAAGGACCGGTCCGCACGAGTGTGATTCAATGTGGTGCGTGTGCTTGATGGTTGTGCTAATTGTCTTACTGGGGGGGGGTCTGGTTTTGTATTTTTCTCCACGCTCTCTATTTTAAACCGTCCTTTCCTCCTTTTTCCTTCCTTTTATTCACGGTCTAAGTAGACAAGACCCTTTATCTGTATCTCCCACCCCTCTCCATCCCTCTCTCCGGCCACTGAAAAAACCCACGGCCGGGGCTGCGCAGGCTCTGGGGCAGCCATGCCATGGCCGCCGCCTGGGGCGTGAAGAACTCCAGGTGGCGCCAGATATGAAGTTCGAGTGGCCCATGCTCACGTCAACTGAGCCCTGTGACGAGTTACGTCCGATGGTCACCAAGGGCCTCTTCATGAGGTACTCGAACTCGTGGCCCTCCAGCCGTGCCATGGCCCAGCCGCCTGGTGGGGACCCGCCACCCCCCGGCCCCACCGCCTGTTTGAGGAGTGCTCGCAGTCTGACAGCGCCGCCGCCACCACCACCGCCACCACCGGCTGGCTGCCCTCTCGGCTCCTACGACCGCTGCCACGGCGCTAAGCTGTGCTGCCTGTGCCCAGGGCTCGGGAGGGAGCTGTGGAGGAGCCGCTCCCCCCGGCCCCCGATCCCCACACCCTGGACCCTGCCATGGGGCTCTGGCTGCCACTGCACCCCGCGTGTCCAGGCTAGGGCAATGTGGGAGCCCCCAGACCACGGCCCCGGCGGGCACCATGAGCCCCATACTCTGCCGCCTGCTGCTTGCCACACTGCTGCAGCTGGCTGGTGCCCAGGCCCCTGTCTCCCAGCTTGATGCCCCTGATCACCAGAAGAAAGTGGTGTCTTGGATGGACGTCTATACCCATGCTACCTGCCAGCCCAGGGAGGTGGTGGTGCCTCTGAGCATGGAGCTCATGGGCAGTGTGACTAAACAATTGGTGCCCAGCTGTGTGACCATGCAATGCTGTGGTGGCTGCTGCCCTGACGACAGCCTGGAATGGGTGCCCACTGGGCAGCACCAAGTCCGAATGCAGATCCTAATGATCCAGTACCCTAGCCGTCAGCTGGGGGAGATGTCCTTGGAAGAACACAGGCAATGTGAATGCAGACCCAAACAAAAGGAAAGTGCTGTGAAGCCAAACAGGGCTGCCATGCCCCACCACCGTCCCCAGCCCTGCTCTGTTCAGGGCTGGGATTCCGCCCCCGGAGCACCTTCCCCAGCTGACATCATCCATCCCACTCCAGCCCCAGGATCCTCTGCCCATGCTGCACCCAGTGCCATCAGCGCCCTAACCCCCCGGACCTGCCGCTGCCTCTGTAGACGCCGCAGCTTCCTCCGTTGCCAAGGGCGGGGCTTAGATCTCAACCCAGACACCTGCAGGTGCCAGAAGCTGTGAAAGTGACATGTTGCTTTTCAGACTCAGCCAGACACTCCCTCACAGGCCCTATCCCAGTGGAAGAAGAGCGGAGCCCAGAACACCCCAGCCCAGGACCTCAGTCCTAGAGAAGCTGCCCCAAGGACCTAGACCTCTTAGAGAGCTCAGTCTCCCAAAGCTGTCATCTAACAGTTGCCAAGGAACTTAATGGCAGTAAGAGGGGTCTTATCTCAGCTTAGGGGAAACAAGGTGCTGTTAACTACTCTGGGCTCCCCACGGCCTCCGGCCTGAGGTGGGGTGAGCCAGGGGGCCCGGGAACAGCGGGGGCCTCTCCCCTGAGGATGATCAGGGCTGGCTGCAGCCACCGGGATCAGGCAGGCTGTGACACCGCAGTGGCCGGTCCCAGCCAACGACGACACCGATGGCAGCCGCCACCCAGCGCAGCCTAGACACTCCCCCACCCCACTTCCTGTTCCCCTGGCCGGGCCTGTGAGGACATGGCAACCCAGAATGACAGTGGACATGACCTGACGGTGGACACAACCTGGCGATCCACCCGAAGGGGCCTCCGGACCCGGAGAAGGCGGGTCTGCAGCCACGCATGGCCATCGCTGGGCAGGGGCGGCCCTGGGAATGAGCCTCAGCCAGCACTTTGTCAGGACCATAGAACAAAGGCCTTAACGGTTCTGGAAGGTGAGCGGAGCCCAGCATGGTGGAGCTCCGCGTGGCGGCCGGAGGGACGGGCCAGCCCAGCATTCTCCCTCCGCCTGGGAGAAGCTGGATGCGACTTCTTAGCTGGTTCGGCCAGCTAGAAATGCTCCCCAAGGTCGAAGGCCTGTGTAGATATAAGATGAAGGCCTGTGTGTATAATGTGACAAAGCTGCTCCAACCTTTCCACCAACCTTTGAAAACTTTTGGCGACATCTGGACATCTAGATGTAGAGATTGCGGACAAATGTAGTATAGATAAAAATGACAAGTGTGTGTCCAGTTTTGCTTCACAGAAAGGTCGTAGACATGTCTCCTAGAAATGACCTTAAAATGGAGTTGTTAGGCCTCCTTTAGAAAGATCCCAGGAGCGACACACGTCTGTGTTCAGTAAGTTAGAAGATAGAGTAAAAAAAGGAAGAGGAGGTCCAGTGCCAGCCTGGTCACGTGGAGAAGACTTTTGTGTAATAACTATTGGGTTGTGTATGCGTCCTATTCATTACAGTATGTGTATATACATCTATGTATGTATGTATGTGTTTAACAATGCTGAATACTCTTTTTGGAACTATCTAGTCTTTCTGGATGTTTAGAAGTGCACAAAGTATGTTAAAAGTAGATATAGTGAATAATACACTGTAGATAGTCTTCTGTTAATAGTAATAGTAAAATACTGTCTTTTAGAAATGGAATGATGGAACCACTTCCAAGCAGCACATGTTTGCTGGTTTGGGAATGGAGGAAGGAAGAAAAAGTATGAAGGGTGTAATACTAACTCAAGGTTTTGGTAATGCAAAATTGACCATTGTCCCCTATAGCTGTGTTTACAGTGTATATAAAAGACAAAAATAAAGGACAGAAAAGTCC
>NW_008343387.1:911122-931347 GCF_000622305.1 Nannospalax galili | reverse complement strand
AGATAGGGGCAAGTGCTACAGCCCCCGGAGCCTGACCTGTCTGATCTGTGTCGTGTCACATAGGCAGGTCTGCTTACACAAGATAACAGGAAAGAGTCGTGCCAGGCACAATACCATCCCTCCCTGATTGGGACACCTGAAGGGAATTGTAGCATTTTTCTTGAAGTTATTGGTTTGTGAAATGCTTGCTTTGAAACTATTGGTTGTATAAAAGTGGGCTTTTGTGTAACGGTTGTGGGAGCCTATATAATCTTTACCTAAAATTGCCTCAGGGTCGATCGCTCTAACCAGACCTGCATGTCTTGGAAGGACGGTCGGCCCCAGCTAGCTGGTTTAATAAAACTCTGCTTGGTTTTTGCATCTCCATACTCGTGCATTTGTTCTCCAGAAGAGACCCACCGTGTCAAGGACCCTAACAAGAACTCTCCCAGGGATGCTCTTGGTGATCACTAAGGGACCCAAAATTCTAATAACTTAATGATTTGCTGGCCACATGGAAATTGTCTACAGGAGTGCTGACTTTAACTGCTAAGCAGTTGAACTCATTTATCTTTCTCTTTTGCCTCAGGGCATTTGAGACTGCAAAGCACATGCCTTTTGGACAAAAGAAAAAAAAATTAAATCCATTTCTTTCCTGGACTTTTCTCAGGCTTTTGGGCTTCTTTTTTTCCCCCACCATGTTTCTTTTAAAGAGAACAGTTAGAACAGGGGGCTTGTAATTTGGATCTCAGGCCCACTGGGCACCCAGCACTACTTAGCCTATGTGGCCCCAAGGCAGCTGCTTTTCATTTGTAAAAAAAACTACTTTCTTGGGGCTGGCAAGATGGCTCCAGTTAAGAGCACTGACTGCTCTTGCAGAGGACCTAGGTTGGATTCCCAGAACACACATGGCCGCTACGAACCATCCTGAACTCCAGTTCCAGGGGAATCTGAAGCCCTCTTCTGACCTCTGTGGCATTACACTACATAGGTGCACTCACATACATGCAGGCAATACACGCATACACATAAAATTAAAAAAATATATTTTTTCTTTATTATTTTTGTTTTATGTGTATGTGTATATTGCTTGCATGTACGTAAGTGCACCCATGTTATGCAATGTCTGCAGAGGACAGAAGAGGCTGTCCTATACCCTGGAACTGAGGTTATGGATAGTTCTTAGCTGCCCTGTGCGTACTGGGTTTTGAACCCGGGTCTTCTGCAAGAATAGCCAGTGTTCTTAACTGCTGAGCCATCTTGCTGGCCCCAGCTGCTAGTCATAAATAACTAGATGAAAGCATTTTTAAATTTTGGTGAATAAGAATCACACTGCATACTCTGGTAAGATGTACTCTCAGAATAATAGCACACGGATATGTGTGCTGATAACTTTCCACTTCTTTATTCTGCCTTCCTCTGAGTTTCTTTCCCAGCAACAGCTTCTATCTAGAAATGAAGAGAATCAGAGGACATTGCTTTGAATTCACAATTGTAATGGGTGGTGAGGGACAGGGACTCCCTCCCTTGGTTTGAGACCATGAATTCCTTCACTTTACTTTGCTTTCCTATTTGGGGCCTACATATCTGAGGGTACTTTCTCCTGCTGTACCAGTGACTTAACTGATTGCTCTTTAAAAGTAAAAAAGGGCTGCTGTCCACATTTAATCTGTGCTGGATAGCTTTAGTGTCAACTTGACACACGTGAGTTGAGGAAGCCTCAATTGGGGAATTGCCTCCGTTGGCCTGGCCTGTGGCCATGTCTGTGGGGCTTCTTGATTACTGAGTGATATGGGAGAGCCCAGCCCACTGTGAGTGGTGCGACCCCTGGGCAGGTGAGCCTGTGTTGCATAAGAAAGCAGGCTGAGCAGGGGCCAGGGAGGAAGCCAGTAAGCAGTGTTTCTCCATGGCCTGTGCTCCAGCTCCTGCCTCCAGGTTCCTTCCCTGAGTTCCTACCTTGGGCTCCCGGATGAACTACGATTTGGGAGATGTAAGCTGAATAAACACTTTCCTCCTCAAGTTGGTATTGGTCAGAGTATTTTGTCACAGCAATGGAGAAACAAACTAGAACACAAGTGAATCCCATGGGGCTTGTATCCTGGTAGGGTATGGGCTTACTTTATCATGGAGCATTATTGGTTACCATCATGGCAAGTGACCTCACTAAGTGGGAGTTCAAAATGTGGTCTGGTCTTCAATCAGGTTGATGACATCATCAATATGGGGATAGCCACATGGCTTGGTTGCCATCTTGCAGAGTAACATTTTCAAATTGGTGGTCACCCATGTGACATTGCCACCATCTTAATCCAACCACATGGCATAATTCAAAATGATGACACCCAGGAATTTACCAGTATTATTGAACTCTAGGTGATCATAACCTGGGAATTACCTGGACTGCAGGTTTCCATCTTGTTTGGTTTTCATCTTGTATTCTTGATGGGATCCTACAAAAGCCTAGTGTGCACACAAGTTAAGTTAATTTATCACCTCATCTTTTATGTCTAATTGTAGCACCCTGTTCTGAATTCAAACCACTGCCTTTTTCATGACTTCAGCTGTGTCTATGTATAGTAGATCATTATAATCAAATGTATTAATATTGTGTTTTGGGTGTACCTATTCTTCATGCAATTGTGTTCTATGTGTCTATGATAATCATTTTTCATGTGTTGTTTCAAATTTCATGTAATTATGTCATATATGTGTCTTCCTGTATTAAGGACTCACATAGTTCTGCCATACTATCATACATGTCTGTGATTATTGTCTTTATATATTATTTGTGTCAAAATAATTTAATTGGCATTTTTTGGACCACTTAACTAGAAGTCTTTGGCAATAAAATTTGAAGTTATTACATGGTCAGTCTGCTTTAAGTAAAATGTAATGTGAAATTATATAAATGACAAAACTATAAGACTGATAATTTACAATAATAAGAGCACTAAGAAAAATGCATGTGAGTAAAGAAAATATTAAAATTAGTAAATGAAATTTAAAATATTTTGAAAGATTGTGTGGGACCTCCTAAAGATAAATTCTAAGAAGGTCTTCTCTCATCTTTCTCTAACTTTGCCCTTCATTCTTTTATCTCCTACCACAAAGCTCTTTATCAAACAGATTATGGCTTGTTTTAAGAAAGACTATTTTTCCCCCAGAGAGGCTCTATTCACTTGGACATACAGCCCACATTTTTCCCCCTTGAGCAACTCTTTTGCCCTTAACTCTCACGCTTAAGCATGCATTAAATTGTTCTTATTATACTAGCTATTCTTAAAATTCCCTTCAGTTGGGCTGGAGAAATGGCTCAGTGGTAAAGAATACTGACTGTTCTTGCAGAAGAGTTCGAATCCCAGCACCCACATGGCAGCTATCCAACAGCCTCTTCTGTCCTCCGTGGGCATTGCACTACAGGGGTGCACTTAGCTACATGCAGGCATAACACTCATACACATAAAATAAAAATAAATAAAAATATTTAAAAAATTCCCTTCAGTAATTGAAGCCAGGCATCCTGGTTTGCATTTAGTAGAGGTCTCTAAAGCTTGGATCATCCATAGTCTGGTACCTGGGCCAGATACAACATCATGTGCCTTTTTTTGGTGCATTAAAAGAGCTGATCCCCAAGATGGCCTAAGCCGGTGAGATAATTCAACATGAGATAATTCAACATGATCAGAATAAGTGCTTTTAAATTTTATTTATTCTTAACCTGACACTTTATGTTTCCTTTACTGTCTGTCCTGCAGCCTCTGATTTGCATAATGCTAATACCTTGGACAAAGGGAACGCTGTTGATTTCATACGTAAAGGCATTGCCCTCTGTAAGAAACATTAAATATTAGTCTTCTTTCAAAATCTGTAAAACTTAGAACTTGACAATAAATTCTAATCTTTTAATCCCACCACATCTTGTAAGACTTTTGTTTAAGGGAAGGCTCTAATGTAGTCCTAAACCTGATGGCCTAGGGAAGCTGAGCTCTTCTCTCTTTCAGCAGATTCTTTTAAACTGGATCTGACTGACCATGCAATGCACCCTATGCAAAAGTACAATCTGCCTTGCCAAGTTCCTTTTGCTTTGTGCATCTGTTCCTTGTGAGGTATTGGTAGGGTTCTTAGATTTCAGTTTTTATTGATCACACCCTCCAATTATTTAGCTATTCAAAAGAAAAGAGATATTACCTTAACTCTACATGGCAAACTTTACTATCTTTTAGGCCACTAAGTCTTTTCACATATTAAAAAGCTGGAAATACAAACTTTCTGGCTTTTCCTGCTCTTTGATGCACCTAGATTTTTTGTAATTGTGTTACGTGTGTCTATGATAATTGTTTTCATGTGTTGTTTATGTCAAGAAAATTTTTTAACTATGCCACTTAATATTTTTCTCCTTTCTCATTCTTTTACTGTGCACAACAATTACTGGTTTTATTTTTGGCATGCTTAATCAAAATACACACGTAAATTTATAAGAATAGATATTTGATGATACATCCGAAGGCCCTATAAACTTGGCTACCTAATTTTTTTTAAGTCTATTAAACCTTGTCTCTAGGTCTACGTGCTTCACAAAACTTTTAAATGCTAATTACCTATACAAAACAACATCTAATCTGGTTTTGTAAAAATCCTATTTGTTAAATACATTTTTTTAGTTTTAATTTGCTTTCAAGGTGTTTTAAGGCATCCATTTGTTTGTCTGCTTCAAAGGTGTTTTGGTTTACAAAAACCATAATCTCAAGAAATAGTAATTACAAAATCTGAGTTACTAAAATTTATCTTTTATATACTTAGATATGTATACAGGCTCAACATGAGCTTATGTTTCTTAAAATTAATTTACTTGATATCAAAGGACATATAAGTAAAGTCTTATCTCTTTAATCCTCATCTTCAACATGCTTCTTATTGCTTAAATATATGAATTAATTTTAAATAAATCTTTCTCTCAGTCTGTCTCTCTGTCTCTGTCTGTCTCTATGTCTCTGTCTCTCTCTCCCTCTCTCTGTCTCTCCCCCCCCCTCTCTCTATATATATAGTAAATCTGTTTATGAATATTATTATGAAAGGCTGAACAGGTTATAGAGATACAGAGTTATAATAATTACTGATGTAGCTAAAAATATTTCAGTCCACTCATATGGCTAGTACTGCACACCAAGTTACAGTCTTAGATTAAATGGATGTAGACAAGTATTGGGGTCATCTGTAGCTACTGGAAAATGTCTTTTATGTTTCTCTATATTATGCAAATGTTACTTTTAGTGTTTTCCTTTGCCCATAACAATAAAATCGACTCAAGACGAGCTAGGTTTTGCCTGTATGTACCCCCAGATGGTTATGGTCCAAAAGAAACAGTTTTTGTGTACTTGGTCTGAATTCTAATTAGCTCACTTCTTGTTTATATGTATGCTATCCAAGCCCCACTTCCTTCTTAAAAACTATAATTCATGGTATACGGGGAGCTGGGAAAGAAAAGAGACAGCTTCTACTTGAGACAGACCTAAGAAAATTGATTTAAAACAATTAAATACAGGTCTATGCTTACTTAACCTGTGATGTTAAACCTCTTCCAGTCAGGGTTTATTCGAGAATGTTTCATTTTTTTTTATTTAAGCTTCATCTACATATTATGCAGTTACTGAAGCCAGACTTGTGTAACTGACCTTCTTGGATGTTTGTTGACCATACTTAAGGCCTATAATAATCTGGTCAAAGGGACTTAAAGGGACAATTTTTTGTTCCTTGCCCTCCAATTTGACTAAGTCGAAGAGACTATGAGAATCTCTCAAAATGTCCTGTAACTGGGATGATTCACATATCCTCCTATTTAGGAAGGCCATGGAGATGCCAGTAGACTTACTCAAACCAGTGTCCAGTCTATAAAGAGGAGGGACAGCAAAGAGGAAAAATTTCCTCCATGTTTCCAAGTGAAGTTATCCAAGGTCAGCAGGAACTTCTGACTTAGCCTCACAGAGATGGAACTGATAAATGGAAATCCAAAAGAGCCAAGGCTCCTCCCAAGTCCTTGTGACCCCAGAGAAACAGATTCTCAACTGACTATAAGGGTAAAAGTAATTTGGTTCATGTGGGCCAACTGAATGTTCTTAAACACCCAACATGAAACTATAACCAAGGATTAAAATGATTGGTATGTTTCTTTAAGATTCCAAAGGATTACACTTCCCAGACATTAGGTTTAAGTTCATATAAGATGTTATTTAGACAATTTCTCACTAATGATTTTGTTCTTAATACAAAAATGTTTCTCAGGTGTAACACTTCAAATCATGGCCTCATCACTCTGCAGTGCCTACCTGCAGCCAAAATGAAAAACCCACTATTGTTCTTATCTAAAAATTAAATGATGGCTGAATTTTTCTCTCTCTCTCTCTCTGTCTAGAGATCATTTGGGAGGGAACTCACACTGTGATTCTAGCTACTCCAACTATCAAAGTGGCAGCCAAAAGAAAAATTAGGAGAAACCCAAAAGATGGACGACACTTTTGGAAGTCCTCATCAAGAAATCCCAATTTGAACATTTAAACTTCATCCTGTTTTGACTTCTCCTGTTTCCCTGCCTGGAATTTGTGCCTAACTATTCTTTCCTTTACTTCTCCTTCTTCTCCTCGACCCACTGATATCCATCCTCCTTATAATGATGATTATTCTATGACCTTTACATTTTTTCAAGACAGAATCATTGAGATGATCCAATGGTCAGTGAACCAGAAGTTTTTAACCAACTTCCCTCAGGTTTCCTACCACTTCCTGCCTGCCTGACCCCATACTTCAGACTGACATTCCAGCATTTGAGATCACCCCTCTTGCCAACGTCCCTGTCCAGCAGTAAGTAGCTAAAGAAAGAGCATCATCACCCCTTATTATCAATAAAATGCTAGAATGTTAGGTCCCCCAAATGGCAGCAGTGCTGCTAAGCTCCCCAGAATGTTGGGCTAACAGGTTCCTCAACCCCAAAAAGGAAATAAAAACTCAATGTTCTTCAGAAAGCAAGTTTCAACAAAACTCCCTGCAGAGATAAGGTTTTGTAAACCTCCCTGTTATCAGGAAGCCATAGTTTCCTCATTCCCCAATGGTTACCACCCCACAAGGTGGGAGTTTAATGGAAGGTCACATGAACCCCTAAATGTCTATAGAACTTGTTCTGCTCATTTTGCTATTTCTCTGCTCCTGAAAGACAGCCTAGCAGCATGTTCCTAAGTAAACTGCTGTTTCTATCCATGCAGTGGTAGGGTTCAGTGGTTTTGCTGCACTCTTTCATGCATATCCTACACCATATTTTTTTTTCTTGATTTCATTGAATCTGCTTCTCAATATGTAACCCACAGTGTGCTTCAACACAAGATTCTACTGCCTCTGCTTTCCCAATGCTTGAATTACAAGTGGGTTTACTTCAAGTTTCATTCCAAGAGTAGTTCAATTCTAACTTGTAAGAAATCTTTCCTTTCAGTACCACTTTGGTGGGATTCCACTGTCATTTTCATTACGATAGACTGCAGATTTTACACCTTCTCTGTTGTAACTGAGCATATTTTCCTAAAACTCAAGTTCTGTTACTTATTCCAAAATAAAGACTATTCCATTCTTCCTCACTACCTGGGGACTAAAGCAGCTTGACAGGAAAAGGTAAGAAAACAACATTACCATTTCACCCCTGACTGCATTCCAGTCTACCTCACTCTTCACCACACCTCAGTTACCCATATCTGGATACAGTTTTAAATTATGTCTTTGAATATTTTTAGAGCTTTTGCTCATAGTTTTCCTTTTGCTTTGTACTTCTTTTCAAATTTGTAGAATTCTGATAACTTTATAATGTGGAATTCAAACCTAAATCTGTTATTAAATTTAATCTTTGTCTGTTCTCCCACAGTTTATTTAATCACATCTATGCGTTTCTCCTACTTTGTCTTATAATGACTGTGTTCTGATTGTCACATTCCACCATAACACTGAGAGGTTACTTGAGAACATTTCTGTGTAAATTTTAATAAAATATTGTTCATTTGCTTTTTAAAATTTTATTTTTTAATTATTTATTTAATAACCACACATGATTAGAAGAAGCATTTCATTATAGCATTAACATATTCAATAACAATTTCCAGAGCAAAGATGCATTTCTTTCAAAATTGGCTGTAAATGTTTAGGTTCACAGTTGAATTACTACAGTTATACAATACAGAACTCAGTATAAACCCTATAAGACATAAAAATTAATGAATTTTAACCTTTAAAAAAGATCTCCTTTTCATTAAAAATACAGTTTCATACAGAAAAAAAACTCATTTTTAATGTTACTAACACTTAGATGTTTGCACATGCATCTCTAATCGCTATGTATCTGATTATTACTAGTCACAGTTGGCTACTTTCTGAGATCCTTGGCACCTGAACATGGATGTAAAGTCATCAGCTAGATTTCAATGGTAATATTTTTCACCTCTACTAATTAGCATGAACCAAATTTTTATGCTTCTTCCTCAAATATATCTCATCTTTTTAATTTGTTGATTTTTGTGTGTGTGTATTTTATACAGAACATCCCAGTCTTGTTCATATATATATATCTCCACATCCCAAATGGCACCCTCCTATAGCCCTCTACCCCCACTGTAGCCCATATACTCTGTCATCCCTGTTACTGTCCACTGTGTTGTCAGCACCCCAGCCATTCCCCCGTGCTTGTCCATCTCCTGAATCTAGTCAGCCTATCTAGAGTTCCTTGTTTTAGGAAGATCAGCTCTTCCTCATCTAGCAACAATCAGTTTCCAATATTCGTTTAGATAAGATTGGGGTCTGCTGTACATTTTCCCAGTTCTATGCTGGGTTACTGTCTGGGAGTCTTTGGGTCACCCTGGCCAACAACTCGAAGGAAGGTATCTGTTGTCTGGCATTGTTTCTTGTTATGTAGCCTTTAGCTATGCACATGGACTCTTACGGAATTATACTGATCCCTTTAATCTTTAGTTATACTTTCCTTTTGGGTTTTTAAGATTATGCTTTTGGCCCAGAAAAACCAATTTATTTTTACTCTGAAGGTTGTTTGAGGATATGTTCCTTGGGGTCATGTGGGCTTAGGAGGAGCCCCTGGCTCCTTTCTTTTACCAGTTCCATCTATGTGAAGATAAGTCAAAGTTCCTACTCGACTGTGGCTGGCTTCCCTTGGAAGCATGGAGGAAATGTTTCCTCTGTGTTGACCTTTCTATTTGAAGACTGGACACTGGTTCAGGTCCATTTGATGGGGTCTCAATGGCCTCCTTGATCAAGAGGACAGGTGACTCACCAGAGTTATAGGACATTTTGAGAGATGCTCATAGTCTCTTGGAACTTTGACGATCTAGGAGGGCAAGGAGCAAAACCTGTCCTTTATATCCCTCTGACGAAATTAGTATAGGCCTCAAAGTATGGCTGTTAGACATCCAAGAATGATAGTTCCACCAGTCTGGTACTTTTAATTACCATGTGCTATGTAGATAAAGCTTGGGCAAAGACTCCTCTGTTTCTTGTTTTTTGTTTTTAAATTAGCTAGGCATTATTTATCTCTCACATTGTCTAACCCTTCCACCATGGTTTCCCCATTTAAAGTGCCTCCATTTTTCCCATTTCTCCCTTAATAATGCCCTTATCCTATGGTCCTACCTCTCTTGACCTCCTTCTTTCCCTTTATCCTCAAGGTTCCTTGTATAACCCTCCCTCTGCCTCCCCTTAAAATAACCCCATTTTTATCCATATTTCCATTTATTGTTTTTATTTTCTGTGTATGAGTGTATTGCTTGCACATATGTAGATGCACTTGTGTTGTACAGTGCCACAGAGGTCAGAAGAGGATATTGGATTCCCCTTGAACTGGATAATTGTTAGTTACCATGTGGGTTCTGGGAAGCAAACCTGGTTCCCCTGCAAGTGCAGCCAGTGTTCTTAACTGCTGATCCTTTCTCTAGCTCCTGGTTTATATTTTTAATTATGTTTTTCTAAATTTTTAATTAAATTTTTATGTATTTCATACAGAACATCTTAATTATGTTAATACTATCTTCCCCATTGACACCGTCCCATGGACCCCCACTAGAATTTACACATTCTGTCATTTGTATTAAGACCAATTGAGTCAAGTTAGTGTTCCCAGACATCCCTCAGTGGAAGTTCACCCAGTGAGGTCTCGTCAGTCTATCCAGATTTCTTCCCTTTAAGAAGATCAGCTCTTCCTCACTCAGCAGTAATCAGCTGTGATTACTTCTTGGCTAAGATTAGGGCCTACTACCCTTTTCTTTAGTTCTATGCTGGGTTTTTGTCTGCTTGAGTTTTCCTGGGTCTTGTGCATGCTGACACCATTGCTGTAGGTTTATATGAGCAAGGTCTCAGGAGCCTTTAGGACTCTGTTTCCATATAGTCATGGACCTCCTCCCTGGCTCTTGCAATCTTTCTGTCCCTTCTTCCACAGTGGTCTCTGAGCCCTGGGTTGGTAGAGTTTGATATAGGAGTCCTGTCCAAGGACCTACATTCTGCAGACTCTTATTCTCTAAGCTTTGGCCATTTCTGCCCTTTTGTTTTCATGGCCTTCCTTTGCATGAGGGAACTTCATTGAATTAGTGTTCTCTCTACCCCCTTTTCCACTATGTTCTGTGAGTCTTAGGTGTAAAGGTTGCATTGTAGATGTGTCAGTTATACTTGGGAAATTCACAGATAATCTCTGTCTATGAAGAGTTGTGTAACTCAGTAATAATCTCTGTTGCAAAGGAGCTTCTTTGATGAGTGGTGACTGGGATATTTTTCTGTAAAGATAAGAATCCATATTTTGCACATAGTAAGAAAATACATGTGTTTAGGGATGTGACCACCTTGGGTTTTTTTTTTTTTTTTTTTTTTACTAAGATCTATGACCTCTCTAGCCATGTGTATTTGAGTGTGTTTACAGTACCACACATGAGTTTCCTCCCACTGAGTGGGCTTTAAGTCAAATTGGGTAACTGTTGATATCCCCAAGATAAAAGTTCCAGTATATGGTTTGCTGTGTAGGACATTGATGTAGTTATTAGGCCTTAAATCTGGGGTTGGTCTGTCAATTGATGTTCTCCCTTAGCAGCTTGTATACTGCTCTCCAGAGCCATGAAAGCTAGCCTTTAGGGGAGGCGGCTTGCAGTTCACTTCCAGCTGCAGTGCTCCAAACTTATATCCAAAGCATGTTCTGTCTTTAACAATAGGATCTTATTTTTAAGTTCTGGGACAAACTTAAGGACTGTGGCAATAGCCTGTGCTATTTTGGGAGTCTCTTGGATTATCCTGGCCAACAACTCAAAGGGAGATTTTTCCTGTCTGGCACCGTTTCTTGTTATGTAGCCTTTAGCTATACACACGGACTCATTTAGAGATGTGTAACTTTCTGTAAGTATGATTACCTCTGGTTTTTTATACTAGCTAGGCATTATTTATCTCTCTTCTCTCTTTTTTAAATAATAAATTCTTAGGAAATTTTAAGATAAAAATCAGCAAAATGTTCAAACTTCAGTGTGCCAATCGCTGTTTAAAATGTTCCATGTAAGTTTCCTTGCAAATGTTTTTCCCATGTAGATGTAAATGGTTGGATAAGAAATTTTCCTTTGCTGTTCAATTACAAATAAACTGAATATACTTTTCATCAATGTTAGCATTTTGGAAACTAATTCACAAATGCAGGAGGATTTATTAGCATTTCATTGACCTTTTGATATTAAAATTTCAAGAACTAGCTTAAAGTTTAGTTGATAAAGATTGCATTGTATAAAGTACAAGGTCACTGTGTTCTCATTCCATTAAATTTTCAGTTTGTCATTGAAAGTAATTACTCGACCTATGTGCAGGGACACTGGCTATTTACTGATGAGCCTTTCTTAAGAGGTATTTTGCTCTGAAAAAAACTGGATCTGTCTCTGATAAGGAAAAAGCATGATATCATGTCATTTACATTCCATTTATACCAATACATTTGTCATTATCAAGGTGAGGATCGGAAGGATCAATGTAAAGTTTACAGAGCAGATTTCATAGAAATGCAGGAACATCATGATTTCCCTGTACTTTATTGTTTCCATGCACTTTTAAGGGAGGTACTCCAAGTATTAGGCAACTGTTTCCTCTTAGACGTGTTAAAGAGATACTGTTCCTGACATTTCAGAAGAAATCCAAAGGTGTGCTATGAAAAGAAGAAAACCAAAATAATCACAGTAGCATGAAGTTTCATTTCATAAGGATGAAATTATCATTTGGTTACAAAACAGACACAACCCATATGTGCCTGGTGCTAAAATATTGTTTTAAATGATGCACTCACTCCTCTATTCCCCCAGGTAGCTGTGAGTCATTTTTAGCTATTTGTTTCCTATAATAATTCTAGAGAGAAACTACAAACTTTGTGCAGAACTCCATATTCAAGGTGAAATTATGAGACTCTTTGGTGCTCATTAACTTAGCAAATATTTATTTAATAACCACTAGTCACAGAACTCTGATAACTTACAAATAAAGGAAGCCCAAAGTCATTCATCAAGGACTTCTCAGTACTTGATACAGGGAGAAACCGATTCAATGAACATTAGGGTACACTGTGGTACAGACTGTGCCAGGGACTTGTGTCTGTTGGCCACAGTGGAGAGGTATGTAACTGAGTCTCAGAGAAAATGTTCCACAGAATACTCTGTGTCTTATCTGAGCCAAACAAATTTCAACAAGGGTTTTAAAATAATTCCTAAGATGGTCTTGTGGATGAGATAAAAGCACATGGATAGGACACCTAGGTATTTTACATAACCATGATCTGATAAACTGGTAATATGCAAAGAAAGTAAAAAAAATAATATCTGAAGAAAGAGCTTGGATTTCTAAATGGAGATTAACCTTTTCAAATACTGCTTGCGAAGTCAAGGGAAATGACTGAGGGTTTCTTGGTATCATGCTGGAGAACTCTAGAGAATAAGAGTCACAGTGAATGGTAGCATAAGCCCGAGACTGTTAAAGGGAGAGATTGAACAGTCAACCAGGCCTTGCAGACATCTGTTTGGAGGAATTTTGTATGAGGCCAGAAGAATAATATGTGCTCTGGAGGGAAGCATAAGTGCATTAATGCTAATAATCACTGTAAGCATTAAATATGATTTTGTTGTTTTCAGATAGATTTAAATATAATTACTATACATTAACAATGAGCTTAATATGTTTTACTACATTACATCTCATGTGTTTCCATGTATGCATGTGTTTATATATGGATGCTGGACTGACAGGAGTCAGGACACTTTAGAAGTGATCTGATATTTGAGTTGCTGTAGAAATATGAACTCACCATATTTTGAAAAAAAGGACTTGGGTATGGGAATAGGGCCCTCCTATCAAAATTGTCTTCCTGAAAAACATGTCTGCTTTAGAAGGAAAATGAGAGGAAAATGAGAGAAAGATGAGAGAGAGAGAGAGAGAGAATGTTATATGTTAATATGCTACATTAAAAAAATCCTATTTAAATGCCATTGGAGAAGTGCTTAATTCAACAATACAAAACTTTACTAAATGCTTTCTCCGAACTTTGTGAGGATATTACACCAGCATTTTAAAACCATGTTGGCCATAGAGTTTATCTGTGCAGACTACCACATCTGAGGGAACATTAGTTTAGAACAGAAAAACATCTTCTCAGGCTCAAGTTGCTTCACCAAAACATTTATAATTGACTGCAATATCCCAAACTAGGGCTTTGGGGGCATTGGATGTGTATTTTAATTTTGCCACTGTCATTATGTAACCTTAAGGAAATTTCTTATTTCCTCCATCCCACAAATGATTCATTTGTAAATACTAGGGTGGTAATGTATAGTTTGTTCTAAAGGACTTTTATACTCATGAAGTCATGTAGTATGCACAGAGTCCCTGGTACAACTGTGTAGGGACAAGTCATGGAGGTTAAGTTCTTTCCCTTGACTTTGTGCTATAACTATGCTGACAAGCTTGTTTGCCTCTACTTGGAAAACTCTGAAAGCAGAGGCATTTCTATTAATCATGTGTTTCACAACGCATTTCTCAATATCTTCCATATACGTGATGTTTAAGAAACAGTCAGTACATACTGAATGGTTAAAAATGCTTAAAATAACTCCCAATGCTTTTACTCATTCTGCAGCAAACAGCTGCCAAAAGTACTGATTTTTTAAAATTTATTTTTATGGATTCTTATTCGTTTAAAGTCTGTCAGACCATTTTTTGTCTAGAAAAATGATGTACATGTTTAGAAATAATATAGGCATGAGGAAAGACATAGCTTAATCTTACTTTTTGTTTAAAAGACTTTTCATTTCCTACTTCTTCATAAACAGTTTATTAGCTCTCTCTGCAATTCTTAACATGTACTTACATACATTGTCAAAATCAGCATTATCCCTCTTTTCCTGGACATCTTCCAATCAATCCTCATGGTCCTAGAAGGTGGCATCAATCATTGAATCCCTATCCTCTTAATCAAAGAGGTATGCCCAAGCCACATCTGACTGCATTAGTCATGGGGGAAAATAAATGAGGGTGTAGAATAAGTGTCCGATAGAAAACCATTTCAGAATGATCATGATTCATGATCAAAATTAAAAATTCCTATGACAGAAGATGACTTTGTCAATTCACTCACCAATTGCATAAATATTTGTCAAGTGCCATGACTGTGGACTCGGTAAAATATGTCATGTGATTCTTAGCTACCACGTGGGTGCTGGAAACCTAACCCAGGCCCTCTGAGACTGCAGCCAGTGCTTTTAACCACAGTGCTGTCTACCTAGTCTTGACATTCTTGTTTTTTAGTTTCACACATGTGAAACAATTTTTTTAATTTGGTTTTTTACCCAAAACCAGAAAGCAACATATATAGCTTTAAATAATACATAACACTTATGAAATATACCAGATGGTCTTTCAAGGAAATTTAGGGACATTTTTGCTTCTCACAGAATTCTTTTAGAAATAATCAACTCAAAATTATTTTAGCTGTTAAAAGGAAATAGATAACATCTTCCAAGCAATGTGATTTTTGTGCAATTAAACTTCAGTCTCTCTTTAAAATAAAAGGTTGCTTAGCACTTTTATATGAACAGCCCCAGATCCACCGTTGTGGTTAGAGTAAAAAAATTCAACATCTCCACAGAGATTCCAATCAGCAAGTACCTACGATAAGGTCTAGTTTTGAAAATTGTCACTTGACCTGTGTTGGAAATACTTTACAAAATAATAATGCTTACCTTTACTGTGCTTATGATATTCGTGGAATTCCAGGAAATAATTACTGACATGTTGTATATATGAAAATAAAGGAAAAAGAGAAAATCTAACACACTAAATACTTAACATATCTGAAGGTTTATTATTTTCAAAGAGGTTAAATTTCTTTCTTTTTCTTTAAGGATCTGGCAGTCAGACCTCAGAGCAAAGCATGATGTTTCAAGAGAAGTAGAATTTAGTCAAGGATGGAGAACACTAAAATAATTAGATACTTGAGAATAAAAAGGAAACATGAGGAGTGATTCTGCTGCCTAGTGCCGAAAGGGTTCGAGTGGAAGTCCTGACCACTCAAAGACAAGACAGAGGCTGGGATGCGGGAAAGAAAGCAGAGCTATGTGACCTGTGCTCAATGGTGTCATTCTATACAATGCTTGAAGATCATTTGTAAGTCAATGAATTTGGAAAATAGAAAGGCAAGCAATAAGTAGGCATCAGTTCCTTTCATAGTATGTGCTGCTCATAAACATCCTTTGGTTTTGAATTCCATGATTACAGCCTCTGCTAATTGAAAGCCCGCATAACATGTTTGTGGGAAAGACAGAGAGTCTGTTCTGATTTATGCTGAGATATTTACAAAATATGTGACTTCCATATTCATTCATTCATTCACTCATTCATTCATTCATTCAGCAATCCCTTTCATTGATCACTTTCTTTTAAACCTGTGATAGAATATTGACAGGAAAAGATAAAAATTCTGCCCTGAATGGGTTGAGTCCTGGCCACAACAGACAGATCACAACACACTAGACAATGGGAAACAGGAAACAATCAGGATGAATATGAAGAATGACCTCAATGGGAGATGAAAAATAGCACAGAGACCAACTTCTAATGCTTCTCTAGCATTAGAGAAAGAAATGTGGGACATCTCATTTCTTTCTCTATGCCAGATAAGGCAAAAGTGAACAAAACCCATTCTGGCCAGCACAGCTAAGACCATACGGTTTTTATGAATAAATAAAACACACCAAGGTAGAAAACAGAGAATTATCTTTACATATTTGACATTAAGTGTTTAAGAATGAAAAGTGGAACTTTGCACATTTTAGAAGACAGTATGAAAAGATATTTATACTTCAAGGATTGTAAAAGTTTCTCTTAGTAAAGATTCAAGAAGTTCAAATAAAGGGAAAACATGATAAATTATGTTGAATTAAAATGAAAATCTAACCAGAATATATTTTAAGTAAAAGGGCAAAGGAAAGAAAATATTTATAAAAGAGCATTGCAGAAAAGTGGGGTTGAGGATATATAATACTTACAGGGATAATTCATAAGATAATCAATGAAAGATGCCTAATAATGGCATATTTAGATTTTAGAAGTTTGAACACGAATGGTTATCAAATAGTTAAAAAGATGCTTAGTTCATCAGTCATCAGAATTTCATTTATTTTAAAATTACAGAGATACCCTCTTATATTTTTAGTTTGACAAAAAAAATTTGAAAGTTACAGATAAAAATGAGCATTGTGTGGTTACAGAGGAACAATAATGTTCATCCATTACTAATGGGGTGTGAATTAGCATACATACTTAATAGGTCCACATACTTCCTTGCATTTGAATATGTGACCATTTCAATTCTTAATTCTTCTACTGTAGAAAATGTACTTTGGAGAAACTGTAGCACATAGTCATAAGACTATTTATATTTTTAGATTGCTATGAGAAAGACAAGACATTGAGAAAAATTTGGAAGTAAAACAAATACTCAACTTAGAATCAGTACATAAATGGTGCGACATGACAGTTGCCAGTGTTGAGCAGCAACAGTGAATGAGGTATGCACAAATGCACACTACAGTGTAGATGCTAAAAGAAGCGAGCTTAGGAATACATTGCAACCAACTCCATCTAAGAAAGATTTAAAAGCAACTACCATTAGAAAACGTATTATCTGAAGTTTGATATAGGAGGAATTGTTCTTAAAAAAAAACAAAAAAAACATCCAATTTATGAGTAGGAACTTCTTGCAAACAGGACAGCTGGGGGAGCAACGGGCCACAGATTATTTCAGAAGAAAGATGTTCAGGGAAACACATGTGTTAAATTTTTTGTTTATTTATTGTATTTCATAGATGCTGAAAAAAATGAAAATGAATCTACACTTTAATAAGAATTTTAGCAATGGGGAGGGAGGTAATGGGAAATTTGACTCATATTTTGGTCTTACTGCTGATAAGACTTTATGATAAGCTGCATGGGCAAAATAAGTGAAAGTAATATTAAGAATAAATCACTCAAATACGACTCCAAATACACATAAAACTAAAGCAAACATAAATATAATTACACAAAACTAAACAATTTCTAAACAGAAAAAGAGTACGGACAGCAGAGAAAAAAGATAAGCTACAAAACTGAAATAAGCACTGGCAAAGAACACATCTGAATAAACTCCAGGTTACATTGTACACTGTATAAGGGACTGAGAAACCTGCAATGCAAAGTTCAAAATAATGCAAATAAAAATGAGCTGGAGATATGAACACCTCTCAAAAGAAGATCTTTAAATGGACAGCGGATACGAGAAAAAAAGTGTTCCCACTCCTGGCCTTTGTGTTCATGCATATCAAAATCACAGTGAGAATTACCTCATTCCAGTAACAGTGGAAGTAAAATACACAAAAATAACAAACTCTGTTGACTGGGATGCTAAATGAGTGTGGTCGCTGCAGAGAACCATATGAACCATCCTCAAAGAGCTAAACACAGAATTACCATATGATCTAGCAATTTCAAAGGAAATGAAATTAGTATACAGAGGAAATTCCTGTGCACTTATGTTTATTTTATCATTTTACAGTATCTTGGGTATGGAATTGCCTTAAATGTTCATGAATAAACCAGTGGAAAAAGAAAAGTTGGCCATGTACACAATGGAATACTGTACAGCCATTAAATAAAATATGAAATCTTGCCATATATAATAATATGGATGGAACTGCAGTACACTGTGTTAAATGAAGTAAGTCAGGCAAAACAAAGAAAAATGGCATATGGTTTCAGAAATGTGGAATCTAAGATAGTTATTGTCAGGGGTTAGGAGAGGAGATGGTTCAGTGCTAAAGGGCAGTTGCTGCTCTTCCAGAGGATCCAAGTTTGACTCTCAGCACCCACATGAGGCAGGTCATAACTGCCTATAACTCCAGCTGCAGGGAATCAGATTCCATCTTCTCCACAGACACCCCCACACATATAGCATGTACACACACACACACACACACACACACACACACACCATGTTTTTTTAAATGTTGCTTTCATTGAGTAGAATAGTGTTTCCAATAGACTTCGGATTCTCAGGGAGAGGGTATTGAAGAAATTGTTCAGTGGGTATAAATGTAGAGTTGAGGAATAGGTTCTTCTGTTCCTTGTTATAACAAGGTGAATATATTTATCCATAGTGAATTATATATCACAAAAGCAAGAAAAGAGAGTTGTGAACAGATTCACCACAAAGAAATGATAAAAGTTTAAAGCAGTATATATGTTCATTAGGATGAGTTGAACATTATTCAATATACACAATAATAAAAAATTAACTTGTACTTTGTAATGTATAAAAATATTATGAATAAATAAAAACTAACTTCAAAATGAAAAGATAGTGAATTTCTAGGGTTGGGTTCAAAATCTTGTGGCATGTTTGCCAGGAAAATGAATTTTGATCTGGCCATGCGGTTTGAGATGTGTAACTGACATACACAAGAATATGTTGTCCATTGGGTACGTAAGTTTTGAGATAAGGCGATCTATCAGGGCTGCTGATACACATTTAGAAGTAAAGGACATACATAATAGACCTTTATTTACAAGGGAAAAGGGGAATTCCAGGTTCAAATGCCTAAGCCACAAACAGTACAGGATTATACTTTTAAGGAATACATTCTTAAAATTCTAAATGATACTATAATGAAAATTACATAAGTGTTCTCTGCCTCTTTCTCAAAATACCCTAGTACATTTGCACTGTTTTAATTAAAGAAATCTTTTTTAAAAAACACTTTATTATTTTTATTTTATTTCATGTGCATGAATGTATTGCCTGCATATATGCAGGTGCACACATATTGTGCAATGCCCTCGGAGGTCGGAAGAGTGTGTCTGATCCCCTGGAAATGCAGTGGCGAATGGCTGTTAGGTGCCATATGGATGCTGGGAATCAAACCTGGGTCCTCTTCAAGCGCAGTCCATGCTCTTAACTGTTCCAGCACTTAAAGAAAGCTTTTTACAGCTTCTCATTGGTATCTCTAAATGGCCACCATCACTACTCTAACACTTTGGCACCATCCTTCAATAAACAAGGTCTACTGAACTTAATTAAACCCTCTGATACCCCTGCAGTCAGTATGACAACAGAGGGCAACCAATCAGAGTACAGAGTGTGGGTAGCTGGATCCAGGGATGTTTGTCCTGTCCTGGCTGTTGTGGAGCAGGACAGCATACTGCTGAAGGTGTACGATTTAAACTGTACTTCCTGAATTGCTATTTAATATTTCTGTGCTGTGGGTGACCATGAATAACTGAAATTATGGATTCAGTAAGACTATGATATATGCATTTGATTTTATACTGTGGAACAGGATGCTACCAATCAGGAAAAACCAATTTGAAAGGCAATGTGGGAAATAGTGAAGATGTAGTTCTTCTACTTAAATGGAACATATATGGTATTTTTATTTTGATAACTGCTGCAATATTTAAATAACATATTTCATTAAATCATTTTCTTGGTTTCTTTTGTATATATATTTAACATGTAGGTAAATGGTCTTTTTTGTTTTATGCTCTTTCCTCACTTCAATCCTTCATTGTTTCATTAAACACATGGATCTTTTTACCATAGCCATTGAAGAAAGAACTATTCTTCCTGGCTTTAATGTTAGAAACATTACTGAGACTTCTTTGTGATACCTACTGAG
>NW_008343387.1:873614-910765 GCF_000622305.1 Nannospalax galili | reverse complement strand
TGAGAAATATAAACATGTAAATATATTATAAATATATAATTATTTCTCAATAACGAATATAAATATAATGGTGAATATTTGTCCAATAAATATTTTATTCATCATCGCTTAGGTAGATAGAATTTTGACATTTAGTCAAAGTCAAAAGTAGATGTGAATGTTTCATTTTTAGATTACACGCCTGAACTTGCTTGCTCTACTTTCCCATGTAGAAAGCAGGAACAGCCCCTGGATGCGTTGTCACAGCCGAAGACGGAAGCACATTCTTTTCTGAGAATTAATATTTTCCCTGTCACTTTCCACCTGGGTCCACCTTTATTTTCCACACAGGGCCTCCCATTTTCTCAGGGCTCATTAAATTTAGTAAGTGGCTTTTCTTAAATATTCAGACACACCAGGACAGTGGTAACACTCTTCTTCCAGAGCTAAAATCGGAGAATCTTCCATGTGTCACATGGGTTATGGACAGGGTATTACTCCTCTGATCTTTGTGTTTTTTCTGACAGAAGCCATGTTTTCATACTAGAAATATATTACATAAAAACATCATTTGTCATCTTAAAATCTTTAGAAGCCTGCACAAATCATAGGGCAAACCAATGACACCAGTTTGAGTGATGTGAAGTCAGCATATCTAAACGGGGAAAGAAAGCTCTTGGGGATATAATCAAAATTAATTTTGGTGCAGGATCCTTTGGAGGTAAGTGAGGGATTCTCTCAGAATGTAGATATAAATGAAATGAAGAAAAGATGGAATAAAAGAGTCAGCCGTTAAGTTCTTAGCATCTTGTTCATAAATATTTCAGAAACACAATAGAGAGGAAATAATTTTAAAGTTATTTTGAAAACATGGAAAAATAACCAAGGGCATTTAGTGCACATCCACTGAATATAAAATTCTCTAACTTTAAAAAGAAAATCATGCTTCTGAGCACAATCTTGAAGTTTCAGATGTCCAAAGATAACAACAACAACAAAAAATGTGATGTGGGGCAGATTCATTAAGAGAAACAGAAAACAGGCATTTCCACAAAATTCTCAACAGAAAGTATTAAATATTAACAGACTAAAATTTTAGAGAAAATGATTGTCAGTGGGGCATTCTACAAGCCCCAATTAGTAAAGTGGGATGTTAAAATGATAGGATTAAAGTTGATGTCACATAAATGCAGACTCCAAAACATATTTCTATACATTATTTCCAATTATTCATGTTGAATGTGCTTTACATGATGAAGACAGGAAGAAAAGAACTCAGAGAAAAGGAATCCAGCAAAGCCATAGGGCACTTGTTGCACTGCAGCTGTTCTGTTCGTCAAGCTGCTTAGGGAGAACTGTGACAGCCTCAAGAGGAACTTAATCAAAATGAGAGGTAGAGGAAGGGGCAATAGAGGAGGAGGGAGGGAGCGAGAAGTTTCTGTACTATAGAGTCTTGGTTTACACAAAGTACAAATCTCACAAAACTGTTTTGATTTGTGAAGCCAGCTTGACAATATCAACTTCTGGATTTTTTTGTATGACAGGTGTTAAAACCTAGGGACTAACTACTAGGACTGCTTCCAGTGAATACAGCATGGGACATGAAAAAAACTTCATGGGGCTGGAGAGATGGCTCAGCAGTTAAGAACACTGACTGTTCTTATAGAAGACCTGGGTTTGAATCTCAGCACCCACATGGCAGCTAACAACTGTCTGTAACTCCAGTTTCAGGGGATCCGGCAGCCTCTTCTGTCCTCTGTGGGCATTGCACGACACAGGTGCACTTACATGCAGGCTTAACCCTCATACACATAAATAAAAATAAAAATTTAAAAAGTCATGATTATGCATATTCCAGATTTTTATATGATTGTGAGTTTTTATGTTCTTAATCAGTGTTATGCATTAATCATTGAAATGCCCAGTGTCTGTTGGTCTCAATAATTTCATGTTCTAATGAAGGAAAACCAATTACTTTTCCACTTTTATTTCCACAGTGGAATGTTTAAAGCTTTATTTCAATTTTAACAAATTTTAGGCACTTAAAATTAAATTTTAACAGATTTTAGAACTCAAAAGCATATGGATATCTGTCTTCTTTGATGAAGCAAGATTGTAATTTGTATTCATGAAGAGGAATAAATTAATTGAGGAGCCACTTGCAAGACCTCAGGTAATTTCCCATTCCCTACAAAACCGTCTGTCAAGTGAAGCTGTTGTCTTTGACACTTGGTAAAGACATCTTAACAATCCTCATTAAATTTTCCTTTTTTGGAACTCACCCCTGAAGAGGCTTCTTGTGTTTCCTGAAATCTTAACACCATTAAAAAAGACAGCGCTTGGGCGCAAAGTGCAAGCATGCAAGCATTCTTTGTGTAGTTCAACTCTTAATGAAAGGAACCGGAAATCTGATCTAGTTCTGACCTTCACAGAATTGTTATCCACCAAGAAACTGCTTTGAGTCACAGCTTCCTTCAGATTGGTAGCCCATTATTTAGGGTAAATAATAGGCAGGTGACATGGTGTGAACCACATAGCTTGAGTACCTGTACTTTCCTGGTGTACTTTGAGAGGAAGAACAAAGGCAGCAGCAGGCTGTTGGGGTCTATAAATACTTGGTAATGTTGCTGTAAAACATGGAGGAGGAGAAAGCGATGCTATTCCCTTACTTATCATGGTGCACATAATACACCTTAGATTCCTGCAGGCCTTTCTCGCTGACCTTATGTAAAAGTAGTCAGTAGAACTAAGATGACATAAAACTCAAGGAATCAGCTGATGAAGCACTGGACTTGGTCTGGCAGTTTAAAGGTTTAAATTATGTAAACCAACTTTAAAATTCCTATGTATCTCAGTTATACATTTATATTATAAAATATCATAGTTTATATATAGTATCTGGTCCATTTGTTTTTTTCTCCCAAGTATAGTGATTAAATTATTAAAAGTTAAGAAAATAGAAATTATATGATGAGTTTTTATGTATCAAACTTGCTCCTGCAAGAAAGCAAGCTGGTGTTTTTTTAATAAAAATATTAAGTTCATTTCTGCAGGGTGGAATTTTTATCCCTTTCCTCAGATACTAAATATAAAAGGATACAATGTGAGAGTTTGGATTTAACACCCTTTCAAGGTTTCTTGGTATCAGACTCTGGTCAGAAACCTATTTTCCAGGACTTTCAAGGAGAACATGAAGCCTTGATGCCTTTTGCCCTCTGTAAACTGTTTATCACCATTAGTTTCAAAGAGTGCACTTTAAATAAATTCAGCTGTATTTCTGATTTTTTGTGATGTAGATTTTCTTCCAGTAACAAAGTAATAAGACAGAAAAAAATAGATGCTCATATATGTATCAGTGTGTATGCATGTGCATGCACACAGATATACTTACTATCTGTGAACTAAAATATTCTAATTAGTTTTTGTTTGTCTTTCATATAATTATAATATTCAAACTGGTCGTTAAATCAAATTCTCTTTTTTTCTGAAAAATATGTCTGTATGTTGGTAACTACCTTGTTTTCAACTACTTGATTAATAAACTCTAATGTTAAAAAGAACAAAGATATGGGACTGGAGAGATAGCTCAGTGGTTTAAAGCACTGACTGTTCTTGCAGAGGGCCTGGATTTGGTTCCCAGCACCGACATGGAAGCTAACAACTATCCATAACTCCAGCTCCAGGGGGATCTGATGCCATCTCTGACTTCCCATTCCATGACATGTGTATAACAATACACTCATGCACAAAAAATAAAATAATTTTAAAAATTAAAAATGACAAAGATAATACTACGTGGGGAATCTCCATGAAGTGGGAGCTGAAAGAAATTGTGATCTTATCCGTTTTACAAAGAATACATGTAATATGCCAATAGGCTAATTTCAGTTCCTTATAAAAATATCCTAATTAAGTACAAATCTGAGTCCTACATAGCTGTTACTGAGTTAGGCTTCTTGAGGAAATTCATGTTCGCCACTCAGAGTCTCTCTTACTTTCATTGTGCTAGATGTTTTCTAAGAAATGACTCTGATTTTAAGTGCTGCTCTGTCTTAGCAAACCAAAGAAAACAGGTACCACCAGATTTTATATTTTCAGTTATATAAGGATACAAAATATGTTCATATGTGGGCATAGTATAAATTTTATTTAAAAGCACTACTGAATATATTCATTGAGTTAAGAGAATAGCTTTGGAGACAACGTGGACCTCTATTCACCCTCTTAACTAATGGTTATAATGCCTTACTAATAAGGGTTTTTCTTCTTTTACTTGCAGTCCCCAAAATTTTAAGAATTTGAATCAACTAATAAGAAACATATACAATGTTGTTTGTGATACTGAAAATCTAAGTGGAGGTTTGCCAGCTTCGAGGAACTCCATGCTACCTTTGGGAAACCAAGCTGGGACTGAATGGGTTGGTCTCCTTTGTCCATTTCACAGAAGACAGCAGTGGGGTTAGAAACAGGGTTGTTGAGGGTTGCACTGTTGAAGACAGCTACATCAAGGAAGATCCTACTTGAGAACACACTCTCCTAGACACTTCTTTGACTCCTCTTCCTTCTCAGGCAACCTGAATGCTCTGTTCCCTCCCATTGTCCTTCCCAAACTGTGTTCTTCTAAGTCTGCTTGTTATGTTGTGAGACAATTTTAATTAATACTATAGGTTGCTGATGTTCAATCAGTTTCTGTAATTTGACTTCAATCTTGATATTCAAATTTGCATTTCCTTTAATCTAGCAAACACCACACACACACACGCGCACGCGTGCACACACACACACACACACACTTCATATTTAGTGTCACTGCTACTAACATCCTTCATCTCTGCATCTCTTCATCAAGGAGCAGTTCTAATCTCACTTTCTTCATAATACAGATCCTGATTTCTACCTTCTACCATATTCAGGGAGTATATCTGTTTCTTCTTTTTAACTTCAGTGTTCATATATGCCTGCTTTGACATGGGCCTGTCCAACATATATGCCTGCTCTGACATGGGCCTGTCCAAAAAGGCTGTATGCATAGGACATATCAATTTACTTAAAATCCCAGAATATTTAAATACGTATTTCCTCATAATCAGAGTAATTATATACATAAATAGCTATACTTATGTATTTCAAATTAAAATACATTAATTGAAATATGATACAAAATAATTTCAGAAAATCTTACCAGTTACTAATGCATTAACCAATTAATTTCATTATTAAGGAAGAAAAGGGGGTATTTTATTAAAGTATGAAAAACAAAGACATTGAAAAAATAGCTATAAACCATTTTGAAAGCTGAATTGTGTATTTTGAACTACTGTGGATTAATAATTTAAAGTGATTCTCCTACTCATTTTTTGAAAAGTCCCAGCAACTAGAAACCTAGCTAGGGTTTAAAAAAAATGTGCTATCTTCTACTGTGTTAAGCAAAGATATATTTGTAAAGTAATATACTAGTTGCTATAGAAAATAACAAGATTGAAACAGTGCTTCCTACATCCTTAGTATATTCATTGTGCAGCTTACATATCTGTAATCAGCCACTCATATGCTCTGATTCCTTAGACATAAGATATTATCTGGAAATCAGGTGGGAGCCAGGAAGGAGTACAGTGTGGTGGTTTTCAGCTTGGGATTTGCAGTCATTTGTGTTTCGATCTTGACTCTGTCATTTTCACAGAGTCAGTCTTCTTCAAGTTAATTAGTAGCTCTAAGCTCTTTTCTCATTAAGAAATTAAGCTGATGATAAAATTTTCTTATAAAGTTAATGAAAGAGTTAAATAAGATAATGCATACAAAATATTTTGCATTATAGCCTCTATTATTTCACTGAGTGGATTTATTTTTCTTTTCAGTGTTAGAGATTGAACTGAAGGCCTCATACATTTTCGGCAAGCACTGCTACTGATCAACACCTCCAGGACCATAGACTCAGTGAATAAATGAAACATTCTTATTTTGCTCTAACTTTGCAGAGGTAATCAAAATCTAAAGAAGGAGGAGATCTTTATGGTGATTTAAAAAAAAATGCTTTATTTTATATGTGAGGAAACTGGAGTCTGGACCAAGTCTCAGGCTTGTTTACTTGGTGAGCTTTGACATGACAACTTCTAAGTATTCAGCCAGCGTTGTTTGTACTCCACCAAAACAACCTCTAGTTTTATCTTGTAAGTTACTAATTTGCAATGAGCAAAATCATTTGTATATTCAAATTTTATTTTCTCTGTGATCATTTATTAAAAGAAAGAAAAAACTAATAACCTTCTCTGGGAAAATACGTAAACATTATCATTAAATTTTAATTTTTTGTTGTTTGTTTTATTTTGTTTCCTGTGAAAATGTCGCTCAGTGTCGAGCAGGCTGACCTCAAACTTTCAGTGATCCTTGAACTTCTGCCTCCTGAGTGATGGGATTATGAGCATGAACATAATGCCTGGCAATGTTTAATCTTACTTCTGCATTGGAGACTGAACCCAGAGTCTTCCACATGCTGGGAAAAGGTATTACCATTGGAGATACAGCCCCAGTTGAAATGCTTAATTATTCTCTCTATGCTTTCAGCTTTAATCTCTCCATGAACGCTGTCTCCCACAATTTACTCGCTATCTCTTTTTCTAAAATTTTGAATCTTTTGTGTATTTCATATAGAACAGCTCAAACAATCTTGATCATCCTTATACCCCTGTCACCACTAGGACCCTCCCATACACTCTGTCATCGTTGTGAAGGCCCACTGTGTTGTCAGTGTCCCAAGCCTTCCCCAGTGCAGATCCATCCACTGAGTCTAGTCAGCATACCTAGAGTCCCTTGTTTTAGGAAAATCAGCTCTTCCTCACCTAGCACTAAGCAGTTGCCAATATTTCCTTAGCTAAGATTGGGGTCTCTTGTTCATTTTTCCAGTTCTATGCTGGGTTATTGTCTGCCTGAGTTTGTATGGGACTTGTATATACTAACACCATTGCCACAGAATCATATGAGCAGGTTCCCAGGAGCTTATTGGACTCTGTTTCCATATAGTCATGCACCTTCTCCCTGGCTCTTACAATCTTTCCACCTGCTTTGGGTGAATGAAGTTTAATGGTCCAAGGACCATTATTCAACAGACTCTTGATCTCTACACTTTGGCCACTTGTGACCTTCTGTGTTCCTGGACCTCCACTGCATGAGGGAACTTCATTATTGAGGCCTGAGAGATTCATTAGTGTTCTTCATTATCCCTGTTCTATTTTCCATGAACCTCAGTTTGTAGAGGTTACATTGTAGATGTGTCCCTTAGGCCTGGGCAATTCATAGACAATATCTGTGTTTGAACAGTTGTGGTACTTGGTGATAGTCTCTGCCTGGTTCAAAATGAGCTTCGTTGATAAGTGGTGACTAGGGCATTTGTCTATAAATATAAGGATACATATTTTGCACATAGTAAGAAACACATTAAACTAGCGATATGACAATCTTGGGGTTTTCTCTAAGATCTATGAGCACTCCAGCCATGTGCACTAGGTTATGCTTATAGTATCACACTTGAGTTTCCTACCTTTGAGTGAGCTTTTAGTCAAATTAGGTAGTTGTTGATTGTTAATCCATTGATGTTTTCTCTTGGCACCGTCACAGTGTTCTCCAAAGCTATGAGAACTAGCCTTCAAGGGAAGTGGTTGCAGGTCAGTTGTGGCTCTATTGCTCCAAACCCTAGTTCCAAAGTATGTTCTGTCTTAGGCAGTAGGGTCTTACCTTCAAGTTCTGGGAAGCCATCAAATACTGTGGCTATAGCCTGAGTAATTTTGGGAGTCTCTTAGACAACCCTGGCTAACAACTTAAAGGAAGGTATCTCCTGTCTGGCACTGTTTCTTGTTATGTAGCCTTTAGTTAGACACATGGACTCATGTACAGATAATATATGTATACTTTGTCAGTAGGTTGTTGGACTAATATGTTTCCCTCAGGTTTATTAAGACTAGCTAGGCATTATTTATCTCTCCTCTCTCCCTGCCTAACCCTTCCACCATGGTTTCCCCATTTAAAGTGCCCCCGTTTTCCCCATTTCTCCCTTGATAATTCTTCTTTCCTATAGTCCCACCTCTTTTGAGCTCCTTCTTTGCCTTTATCCCCAAGGTTCCTTATATAACCCTCCCTTCCTTCTGCCATTTAAACAGTCACATTTTTACCCATTTCTCTCTTAGTAATATCTATTCCCCACTGTTTTTGTCTCTCAGGTTCTTTCTTTCCCTTTACCTCCCTGGTTCCTTTTCATTATCCTGGTTCGTCTAGTTATATCTGGATACATACTCACTTATAAGCACTTTGTGTTAGGATCCACATATGAGGGAGAACATACATCATTTGTTTTTCTGAGTCTGTGTTGCTTCACTTAGTATAACAGTTTCTAGTTCCATCCATTTACCTGGAAATTTCGTGATTTCATCTTTACTGCTTAGAACTCCTCTGTTAATGTACCACATTTTCATGATCTACTCAGCAGTTGAAAGATTACTTAGATTGATTCCATCTCTTAGTTATTGTGAAAAGAGCAGGATCTGGACCCCTATCTTTCACCTTGCACAAAAGTCAACTCCAAATGGATCAAACACCTCAATGTGAAGCCTGAAACTCTGAAACTGTTAGAAGAAAACATTGGCAATCACCTACAAGACACAGGTGTAGGAAAGGATTTTCTAAACTGGACTTCAGTTGCTTAGCAAGTAAGTTCAAGAACTAATAAATGGGACCTCGTTAAACTAAAAAGCTTCTGTACATCAAAAGAAACAACCAATGAAGTGATGAGAAAACCCAGAGTGAAAGAAAATCTTTATCAGCAACACATCTGACTGAGGTTGAATATCCAGAATATATAAGGAACTCAAGAAACAAAGAATCAAGAAAGCAAGTAACTCAATTAAAAGATGGGCTAAGGATCTGAGCAGAGTTCTTCAAAGAAGAAATAAAATTGGCTAAGAAGCATCTTAAAAGGTGTTCAACATCATTAGTAATTATCAAATTAAAACCACTTTAAGATTTCTTCTATCCCAGTCAGACTGGCTAAGATCAAGAGAACAAGTGATACCAAATGTTGGAAAGGATGTGGGGAAAGGGGAACACTCATCCAGTGCTGGTGGGATTGTAAACTTGTGCCACCCCAATGGAAAGCAGTGTGGAGAACCCTTAAAAAACTACAAATGAACCTACCATTTGACCCAGTTATACCACTCCTTGGTATATACCCAAAGGACTCATCCTATTGCAGAGACACTTGTACATCCATGTTTGTTGTTGCTCTTTTCACAATTCACTATATCTTAACACACCGCTAACACAGATCCTACCGGAGGCATTTTCTGCAGCTAGTCCACTTGCCTCCTCATTTGTGGACACTGAACTAGTGTCTAGTCCTGAGGAACAGTGCACAAACCTGCAGTCCATTTCCTACTGTAAAATACTTTACTGTCAGAATTCTGCCACTTTCTATAATTCTACAAAAATCCTCTACTACCTTTGAAATTTCCTGCTTACTTTCAATGTGGTTATAAAACTCAAAATTACATTTCAAAGAAAGTTTGTCCAATATGTAGTTAATACGTTGACTATTATAGTTTTAATACAATTTCATCAATTAATTTGAATGCATTTATTATTTTGTAAGAGCAGTAATGTTAAAAGAGTGTATTTAATTTAAGCAAGAAGACCAACACCTATGTAATACATGTGTAATTATATAGTTATAGTATACAGTTGAATTTTTTATTTAGCTTACTGCATCATTACCAAAGAAATGCATAATGCATATCCCACAGGAAAATGATTGAAAGAGAATATATATTACTTTAAATTAAACTGCATGTATATTGCTGCATTTGCTTTTATTCAATATTTTGTAATGTTTTCTCTTGTAATTACAGTTTTAACATCTACATAGAATTGTGTAATATAAATTGTTATACTTAAGTTTTCTATACTATGGGACATTTATGTTGCTTCCAATATTTTGATACTAAAATAATCACATTTAAGTAATTTTTCTATATATCAACTGATAAGTTGATATAATGTCTTTATAAGATATTTAAAATATTTTATTTATTATTTTTATTTTATGTGTATGAGTGTCTTGCCTGCATGTATGTGAGTACACCCGTGCCGTAAGCGTACAATTACTTTTGTCAGAATTCACAAAACTGCCAGGCATGGTGACACATTCCTTTAATCTAGCATTTAGGAGGCAGAGGCAGGGGATCTTTGTGAGATCAAGGTTAGCCTGGTCTGCATAGCATGTTCCAGGCCAGCTGGGCTATGGGAGACACTGTTTCAAACAAACAAACAAACAAACAAACAAACAACTATAACAACAAGTTGTAGAACTGGTATATCTAATTAGCTAATCAAAGAGATTAGCTATAAGAACATTTCTCACTGTGTATTTTACTCATATCTTTCATAAATAAATAGTGTGTTATTCAAATGTCATCATATTTCCAGATTACTGAGATTTATAATATCTTCATCAACTATGCCAGTTGAGATTTTTTAAAATTGATTTCTGGGTTTTAGTGGTTTCCTTTTTTAAATATTTAATCTATTTTTAAATTTTATGTATATGAGTATGTTGCCTACATGTGTATGTAAGTGCACCTATGGGTGCAATGCCCGCAGAGTGAGAAGAGGGTGTTGGATTCCCTGGAATTGGAGTTACACATGGCTTAGCAGCAATGTGGGTGCTGGGATTCAAATCCAGGTCCTCTGCAAGAGCAAACAGTGCTTTAACTGCTGAGTCATCTCTCCAGTCCGTGATTTTGTTACTTTTAAATGTACTTTTAATTATTCATCATTCTCAAAATTATCTTATCAAAAATCATTAGGCCGGGCATGGTGGCTCACGCCTTTAATCCCAGCACTCGGGAGGCAGAGGCAGGCGAATTTCTGTGAGTTCCAGGCCAGCTGGGGCTACAAGGAGACCCTGTCTCAAAAAGACCAAAACAAAAACAAACAAACAAAAACTCAATTGTTTTTGTGAATTTTAGGAATTTTTAAAGAATTTCCAAAAGACACCTTTGCTGAAATTTTGATTGAAAGCAAATACTAAAGACCTTGTAAATATTTTGCCCAGTTTTCTAATTCCTGAATTTGTTTATTCATTCTTCCATGGCAAGCAAAATAATGTAAGATTCACTTATTGTTCTAGAGCTTTTTGGATATTATAGTTATATTTATTCCTTTAAATAGAATGTATTTTCCATTATAATTTCAGTCATTATCACCTGTGTACAGAAAACAGTATAAGTTCTTTGCACTCATTTATTTAGTCGACTAAAACTTTTGCTTTTTTCTCTCACTAGTTAAATTTGATAGATTCCCCATCTGTAGTGGTTTTTTTTCTCAGCAAAAGGCAAAATTGGCTGAATCATTTTTCAGAATGGTATGCATAACAGTAAAAAATAAAAGATTGCTTGGCATCCAATTCTTTACATAATTAAATTTTTATCAAAGCATCCATTCCATTGACAACTTGGCTCACTAAAATCTAAAGTCATTGTGTACCATTATTCTAACTGCTATTTCATAATAACATTTATTTTCTATTCATCTTAATTTTGATAAATGAGAGAGGAACATGATGAAAATAGATTGCTGTTACCAATGATTTCAATTAGTTGATTAGTTCATAATAATTGTTTGCTGAATTACAATAAGTGCCTATATTTAGAACTTGACAATGCAATTTGTTCATCTTCTTTTTCAGTGATTTCTACCTTTCTGATTATTGTACTTAAATTTTCATATCTTTCATTATACATTTGATGTGATGGACTTTCACCTGCTGCTTAAAGGTTGCGATTTCTTAGAAGACTTCTTTGATTCATACATACCTTTATTTTTTCTTTTCTTATATTTCCCTAGAGTCATTTCAAATTATTTCATGGCCTCAAATGTGATTTGTCTATTGGTGACACTAGGTTTCTATACTAGCTTTTACCTCATTCCAGAGCTATACTTTTAATGACTTACTTGTTATTGCCGTGTGGATGTTTTATTAAAATGTTTTATTAATGAAATGTGAGATTCATGGGTATGAAGAGATGGCTCAGCTTACAGCTCTTGCAGTGGATCTGGGTTCAGTTCCCCGCAATCTCATGGAGGCTTGCAACCTCCTGTAATTTGTTTCAGAGAATCTGATGCTCTCTTCTGGCCTCTACAGGCTTCTGCACAAATGTGTTGCACAGTAACTCATGCAGGAAAACAGTCACACACAATGAATGAATGAGTGAATGGATGAATAATAAACAAATAAATAAATAAATAAATAAATAAATAAATAATAAATAAGTAGAGCACTTTGCTTTTGCAGAGGACCTGGGTTCAGTTCCTAGCACCCACATATAGCTTACAACCATCTCTAACTCAAATTGGAGGGAATTCAATGCCCTCTTCTGGCCTCTGTGGTAAACATACACACATTCACACAAACACTTATACACATAAAATAAAAATAAATCATTTTTTTTGGTCTTTCAGAGACAGGGTCTCCCTGTAGCCCCAGCTATCCTGGAACACACTATGTAGACCAGGCTGGCCGTGAACTCACAGAGATCTGCCTGCCTGTGCCTCTTGAGTGCTGGCATTAAAGGCATACATTACCACACCCAGCAAATATAAATAACTTTTTTAAGTGAAATTCATTATGTTTTCATTAAAAAAAATTTTTGTTGGAATTATTTATTTCAGGTGTTACCATGATAATGATAATAATGATGTAATATCACAATAATAGTAATATAATAATAATAAGTCAGCGAACATTTATTCATCTAATTAAATTCTAACCATCTTAAGAGCATTTATAGTACATTTACTGTCATTAATTCTCATATGTTCTGTATAATCTAATACTAAATATTATACCCATTTTGTAAGACAATAAATACAAAGGATTTTTATCACATTGCCAAGGATGTTCTCATGAAATAAAAGGTGGTAAAATGTTTTAGTTTTAGTATAACCACAGGGTCTCAAATGCACACCTCTAAGTTTCCTAGTTAAAACAATGAAAGTCATACCTGACTCACTCCTTCCTCTTCCCTCCTTAAATGATTCACCAGCAGCTGTCACTTTAGCCTCTTCAGTACTCAATAACATTCTCATCACCTCTATTACCCTTTAATTTTTCTAGAAAACTCAGGTCTTAAAGTGTAGCAAAGACTTTCCTTTTTACTTTTCTAATATTTCAGGTTTCTATGTCACTATTATGATCAGGTAGGATTCTATCATACCTTTGATTAAAATCTTTCTGTGAATTTCCATTCAGTATAGCATCAAATTCAAATTTCTCAACAAAATATACAAAGTCTTTTATAGTCTAAATTGGGGTTGCATTTTCAAGTACCCACATTTGTTGCTCAACCCTACTTAAGCATGCTCCACATCACATTGAAATTCTATTTTGTACATAAACATCACACATATGTGCATGACTATGAATATATATATATATATATCTGAAGTTGTGTATTCATAACTCTAGGAGCAATATCTATTTATCCTGTTATCCATATATATTTATATTAGATATATCCACAAGGAGTCTACCACAGGACCCACAATTTGTAGACCCGCATTCTCTGCATTTTGGCCACATACGACCTTTTGTGCTCCTTGCCCTCTGTTGCATGAGGGAAACTCATTGATGAGAACTGAAAAATGCATTAGTGTTTTCTTCTCTTCATCCCTTATTCTACATTCTGTGAACCTCAGGTGTAGAGGTTGCATCATAGATGTGCCACTTAGGCTTTGGACAATTCACATACAATCTCTGCGTGTGACCAGTTGAGGAACTCTGTAATAATCTCTGTCTGATTAAAAAGAAGCTTCTTAATGGGTGGTGACTGGGTTGTCTGTGAATTTAAAGATCCATATTTTGCACATAGTAAGAAATTACAATTGTTAGGGATGTCACAGCCTTGGGGTTTTCTCTAAGATCTGTGATCTCTCCAACTATGTGTATTTGACTAGGTTTACAGTACAACACACGAGTTTCCTCCCACTGAGTGGCTTTAAGTCCATTTAGGTAGCTGTTGATTATCCCCAAGATAAAGCTGTCAGTACTGTGCCTGGACAGTTTGCTGTGCTGGTCATTGATGTGGTTTTGAAGCCTTGAAGCTGGGGTGGGACTATGAGAGCTATGAGACCTATCCTTCAGGGGAGGTGATTTCTAGGTCTTTCTAGTTTCATTGCTCCAGTCCTGTGTCCAAAGTATGGCCAGCAATTGTGTCAGCATTCACAAGACCTATGCAAACCTAAGCAGACAAAACCCAGCACAGAACTGTGGGAATGAACAGCAAGCCCAAATCTCAGCCGGAGTATTATTGGCAGCTGATTACTGCTGGGTGAATAACAGCTGATCTTAAAGGAAGAGACTCTAGATAGCTGACTAGACCTCAGGGGATTAACTTGAACTGAGGGACGTCTGGGGACACTAACTTGACGTGATAGACCTTAAATGACAGAATGTATGAATTCCAGTGGGGGGGGACTATAATGTAAAATGGGGTATAAAGATGATTAATATATTGTGTATAAAATATACAAAAATTCAATAAAAATTGTTTTAATATAAAAAACCTCAAATATAGCAGATATTCAGTGTTTGCTTTTTTTTTGAACACATAAATTAATGAAGCAATAAAGGAAAAGATCCTAGGCTGTTAGGCAATTCCATTTTGGTGTCCATGGTGTTCACTGTTGTCAGCCAATTTCACATTCAAAAGTATTGAGAACATAAGATTCAGGAGCCAGGCATGAGTTACTCAGAGTGTGGAGAGAGAAGATTGTAGAACCATTTAATTGTATGTTTTCTGCAAGTAATGTCATAGACATGTAGTTCAGGAAGTAAAGAATATACTCACACACATCTAGATATACCAGCACAGGTGGTTGAAGATTTTCATATTTTACTGATTTCTTGGACTTGCTCTAAGTTTGAGAAAGCCGGCATATGAATCTTATAGTTTTATGAAATTAGACAGATTTTAAATTCTTCATCACAGCTGGAAGGTGGGAAAATATGGTAAGTTAAGAAAAGAGCAGGCTTTTATACTGTTTATGAATGGTGATTATTAGAATTGGCTATGGGGGACAAAAAGATGTCAGTATCCAATAAACATATCAAAATTGATTTCTACAGACTACACGTGCTAGGTGTAGGAACAGTAAGTACACTTGTTAGAATAACTATATTCATACTTAAATAACTTTCTTTTGTTTCTAGCGTTTTCTTTGGGTCTCTGTACTGCATATCCATTAAACAAACATTTTAAATCGAAAAGCTTTAGAGAATTTCATATATGAGAACTGTATTTGCATTATGTCCATCCCTCCCAGGTACTTCCCCCCCCCGCAACTCCTCACATGTCTCTCCAACTCCAACTTCTTTGATTATTATTGTTAACACAGAAATACCTCCCACACTCACATATGTAATGTGCTGAGTCGATTTAGTGGTGGTTGTGTGTACATGTGTTTAGGGACTGACCACTTGGGATTAGTTAACCTCTCAGGAAGGTAGTCTTTGATGAACTTGTGAGCCAGAGAAATCATTTTTATGATACATATGAAGGCATAAAAATTTAGTAGAAGAAACTACCCTAAACTTAATCAATTAATTTTCTTAATTATTCTCTTACTGTAAGTTTTTTTCTTGAGCCAAACACAATGATCACTCAAAAATCAAGGTTTATAGAATTCTAAATAATGCAACAATGACCCAAGTCATTTAGCTATACAAACTTCTGGCAGATTAAATGAGAACATCTAAATCATAGATTAGCTGGACTGAGAAAAGTATTTTTTGGTAGTAAAAGAGGTGCTTAATAAATGCTTCATACTTTTCTTCAGTGTTTACTTTGATGGTGAGGCTTTATGATAACTCCGCCTTGACATTTATCTCACAGTCAGCCAGTATTATCTTGCGACGGTTTTTCCCTTTCTCTTATCTTGCAGTTCATAATTGCTGAATCTTCTGCCTGAGATTGTCCTACAAACTTTTTAATAGATGGTATAACATGGCAAACTTTCAGGGAAAATACTGTGAGGAAATGTCTTGTAACTAAAGATAAAAACAATAGACTTATAATAGTTTTATGGGGATTATTTACATAGATTGCCTCTAAGGGAAGCCACGGAAATGATAATTTTAAATGAAACTTTCTTTAAACTACACGTAATTTCCTAAGAAACTTCATATATGATGACTGAAGAAGACAAAACAATAATATCATTGTGATCATAATGGCTGCATCCCATTGTCTTAGATGGTGTAGCCATATGCCACCTAATTAGAGAAAAGGACAAGTTGCCAGGAACATGTAACCATTGGTATTCCATCATTAAACATTCTTTCTATTTTGTAAGTATATCTGCATCTCTGAGCATGAGAATATACAGAGAAAGGAAGAATAGTAGGACATCTTATGAGAGACTGCTGTTTGCATGGTTAGTTCATTGTAAAGCACTTGTCCTAAGCAGCTAGCCAATGAATTGCACTAGCTAAACACGGACTAGCTATGAAATTTCATCCTGTCTCACTTTGCAGATGAAAACATTAAAGACAATAGCACTCTTGTAACTAACATATAGAAAAATAAAGAAAATAAAAGCAGCCCTACAACATAGGGATTATTCTTGAAACACCTAATCCAAGATTTTCTTGAAAACCTTCAAATTTTTAAATTGAATTTGTCCAATTTTCATGCAATATAATGTGATGATATTTAGATTCCTTTTCCAATCCATAACTCCCCTCACTGTTCCACATCATATACATATATATGTATAAATATATATGGAGAGAGAGAGAGGGAGAAAGAGAGAGAGAGAGAGAAGAGAGAATCTGATTTGTATCACTAAATGTGCTTCATTGTGGGTGCATCCACTGGAGCCCAGTTAACCTACTAAGAGTTCCATCCCTGTAACTGTCCTCTTCTCAGAAGCCATCAGTTGCCAAAAGTTCCTCAGGTTGGGTTGGAATTTCATATTCCCTTCCCTACGTGTATGCTGGGATTTTGTCTGGTTTGAGCTTATACGGAGCTTGCGCATGCTGTCACCATTGCTGTTAGTTCATATGAGTAACTGCCCACTTGTCTGCAAGACACTGTTTCCTTGTGGTCATTCTCCCCTATGGCTTTAGCAATTTTTCTGCCCTTTATTTCGCAATGTTCCCTGGGCCTTGGGATGCAAAAGTTTAAATAGGTGTCCTATTCAGGGATGAGCACTCTGCAGCCTCTTGTTCTCTGAACACTGGCCAGTTGTGGGGTTTTGTGTTAATCACCATGTGCTGTGCAAGGAAACTTCTCTGTTGAGAGTTAAGAAATGCATTCATCTTATATGTAGAGGTTTTCCTTTGCAAATTATTGCTCTCCGAAGTCACATGGAACATTGCCAAAAATATCATTATTTTTGGTAGTGGTGGAGATGGAACTCAGGGTAACTGAATGCTAGATAAGCGCTTTGCCACTGAACTATATCTCAGATCAAAGTAGTTTTCTTGATTCTTTCCCCAAATATGGAATAAATTATGGTGTCTGCATTGTTGTGTTATAAGGGATTCTGATAGTGTTGATCCAGGAAGATTCTTTGAGAAATTCTGTTCTAGATCACAACATTTTCACAATGTAATCACCCCATTGCTTTTGCCTATTACAGCACACTAATTTTCTCAATAATGGTAGTTACTAGATTTCAGTTTTAGAGTGACTACTATACACCGAGATGGGGAGGATAAGGTGTGAAGTTTCTTTAACTCTCTCTCTCCTCTCTCTCTCTCTCTCTCTCTCTCTCTCTCTCTCTCTGTGTGTGTGTGTGTGTGTGTGTGTGTGCATATGCGCATGTGTGTTTGTGTTAAGGTTAAAAGATAAAAATGAAAAATAGTTTGGATGGATGGTGGTCACAAAAATATTGAGAAAGAATAAATTAAACTGATTCAAGAAGAAACTGTTTTTATATGTTAAAGTTATTTTAAATGCAGTATATATTTATTAGAAAGCAGATCAGTTTGTGTGTTGAGAGTCAAAGAAAAGTAACTCTAATATGCCAACTGCGTGCCAAGAAGCTCTGCTGAGTTCTGGTTCTAACCGGCACTCTCCTTTTCCTCATGTTGTCCATATCAAGCGCTCACATGTCAGTTGCACCTTACTGGGTAATGTCAGTCTGGTATGATTAATGTTCAACAAAAAAGCATCACTTTCCACATGATTTGGCACTTCTCCCCAGCACATAGGCTGTCTCAAGTCCATGCAGAAATGAGATGACAGGTCACACACAGGAATAACAAAAATAGTGAGCTGTAGAATAGCTTATACAGGAGGCATGGTCAAGCAACCTCTGCCCTAGTGAGGGACCCTGAGTTAGAAAATGTAAGGTATTTCTGGGTTCATTACCTTAAGTTTGTGTAGTTTGGCATTGATTATGTCATTATAAGTTCCAAATGCACCCAGATATGTGTAGTGTTACCATATTTTTCTGGATTAACCATTCAAGTCATAAGTCCTTTACTTGGAGACTTGTCTAATGAGTTTAAGTAACAAACCTCCACCCTCTGATGTTTCCTTGGCATTAAACTGTCTCATATATCAGTGGGCACCTAGCTTAGTAAGTGTGCACATTGCATATTCCAGATGGTAAGCAAGTTCACAAATTTTTCATATTCCTTGAATCTACAAATTCTATGCTTATACTCCAGAAGCAATTCTGAACAGTATAGACTAAACTACACAGCCTAAACTACAGTTCATTCCATAAATAAAGCCTCTTTCTGCTGTATTCTTAGGGCAGTAGCCAGGAGGTGTCGTCATCATTCTCTTTGCAAGAACTACACTTGAATACTTGCTCCCCTTCTGTGTCTTTCCAGAACCATTCCTATATCTGATTCTTTACAAAAGCAGGGAATGGATCATCCACCAGTTACTTTAACTCCTTTCCTTATAGCATTACAGTAGATAATGTTGACAACATTTTGAGTGCTGGCATGATACTACTATGACACTTTCATAACCACAACATAGGTAGATGTGGAATCATTCCATTATTCAATTTAGAAAGGATGGAAGAGTGATTAAGATCAGTCTCACTTCTAAATGCTGGCAAGTAAGATGCAGTGGTGTCCCCGCCTACTAGATATGCAGCAGTGATTGGGAACTCAGCAGTATGTGTGTCCACTTTTTCCCCCTTCATGTCCCATGAAGAATGGTGCTGGGAGAATGCCTGTGGCAAAAAATAAGGAAAGGAGAAGCACTTTCTGTGGTTAAATGTGATGAAACACTCAGCTCCTGGGAGGGGAGGATTACTGTATAATGGTATAGCAGTGTTGGACAGCTAACCCCTGCAGCATGAAGTGGGATACAATGCTTCAACAGCTCCAGTAACTGTGAGGAAACATCTCAGAATAGTGGAAATGACTGTAACAAAACCAGGAAAATGTACGGCATGAGCATCCCACAAAACTGCTTGAAAATGAGGGTCTAGAGAGCACTGTTTTTGCTTTTTTTGGTAAATATGACAAATATAAAATAAGGAGCAATGTAAGAAATTGAAAAAACTAGGAATGCGAAAATATCCAGAAAAAAATGAATTATGAAATAAAGAACTCATAGTATGATTATGAGAATTTACCCATCCCCAGAGATGCTAAAATTGAAAAACTTCCCTGGGAAATTTAGGGAATAATAGACAATAAGATCATTCTGAAAATGAGAGGTATTTACACAAGAGTGAGCTCCATTAGCTAATCTGCCTCATAGAAACAATTATAAAATAGATTGTTACTTATGATAATATGAAAATTTTTACATGAAAGAAAAATTATATGCCTTCTTCTCTTTCTACAATTCCAAGCATGATGAAAGTTCATGGGGTTATTAGTGGTTGATTCACCTCAGGTGTGAAATGGATTTTAACATGTAACCACAGCCCTGTGTATTCAGACACTTATTACATGTGTGAGAAAACAAAGAAAAACAAAATAAAATGAGAACACATTTAATTTCTTAAATTCTCTGGTTCAAAGTCATACACTGTCTTTTTTATTCATAGAATTTCACCATTTAAGTGCAGTAAATTTACATATTGTGACATCTAAGTTGTAGTATAAATGAAACGATAAGAGTTTACTTAAATTATTATTTTAAAATTATGGTACTATGTTAATGATGTTAAAAATACCAACTAAAATATTATTTCTGTATTTAACGGTTCTAAATATTACATGTTTTATGATTAAATTTCAAATAATTTGTAAATGTTATGGAGTAGTCTTTGGAATGTGAGATGAATTTAAGAGACTGTTCATCCTTTGCAGAATACTTGGGATTATCCAGTTACCGTATTAAACAGTTTATTTCTATGTATAGGAGATTATTTCCTGTACAAAGTGCTTGTCATGTGCCAGGCAAGCATGAGGAGCTGAGACCTACCCTCAGCATCTGCATTTAAAAATCCAGGTGTAGTTGCAGCATGGGCCTTTCCCTAGGAAGTCAGAGATAAGTGGATCCCTGGAGCTTGCTGGCCAGGCAGTCTAACCAAACCAACAAACTCCAGGTTCAGTAAGAGACCCTGTATAAAAATTAAGATGAAAAGCCAAGTGTGGTGATGCATACCCTTAATCCCAGTACTTGGGAGGCAGAGGCGGGCAGATCTCTCTGAGATGGAGGCCAGCCTGCTCTACACAGTGAGTTCCAGGTCAGCCAGGTCTACAGGGAAACCCTTTCTCAAAAAGACAAAACAAACATACAAAAATTAATGTGATAAGAAATTAAAGAAGACACACAACATTGGCCTCTTGCCACTACATGGACATGCACACATGTACATTCTCAGGTATACCCCACAATAAACATGTAAACATACACACATGCACACACACAAGCTTATTTCTGTGAGAAGGCTATGTTCAAGTCTGTATTTTTCATTTTGGCATTAAATAGAGAGTATTAATTCAGCTCAGATGCTTTCTTTGTGTACAGATAACTAATAACGACAAGATGAAATTTTGTCAGGCACCACTTTCATAAAATGAAATCCAATAATACAGAAATTAGATTATTGCTATGCAAATAATAGACACAATGTGTTGATATGTATTCTTTTAGTATTAAAAATGTACTTATAGTTGATTACACAGACAAGAGACTGCTCAATGAATACCTAAACAGCATTTTTTCAGAGCATTTACCTTGGAGTGGGGTATAGTCCAATGATAGAGCACCTTGTTAGCATGCACAAAGCCTTGGCCTTGATCCCCAACACTGAAATAAAACAAATAAAAAAAAAAAACAAAGCACAAAACCCTTTAAAAGATCCATGTTGATAAGCCTATGCCAGCTATGCTGCTGTAACATGGAATATTTGGAAAGGCCGATTTAAGAACTGTTTTCAGAGACAGGATATGACTCACAGCAGAAAATCAGCCTCCTTGCTTTATATTCTCATATTTGAAAAAAAAAGGGCAACTTTTTTATTCAGAAGAGATATTGTCGTAAAAGCTGAGAGATCATTCCAAACATTAAATCCAAAGCAAGCGCTAGAAATTAGTCATCTTCCAAGGCAGCACCAGTTAGAGATCCACATCAGAATGATTCATGGTGATGTAATGTAGATGGACATTTATTTTAGATAATTTCAAACTCCCTTCCAGTAAGAGAATTGTGTAATTTTCCGATTCAGGAGTCAAACGCCACCAAATCAGTCACTCTTTATCATTAGACACATGTGTTCTAGGTAACCGTCATCCTATCATCCTCCTACTACATATGTTCCAGAGTGAAAGCACTATCCCCAAGTAAAACAATATTAGCTTGTTACTGGGAAGTGTGCGCAAGTGGGTATACAAGTGACCAATCTTACATTTCCCTCTGGCTGCCTACAAATAAGGAATAAAGCTAAAGAAAATTGGAACATAGAAACTACTAGAATACTTAAAGAAAGACTGCATGCTCCTGATGGCATGTACTAGACATCACAGCTTCCAGGTTCCCATTTGGTAGAAAATGCATTCTGTTTCAGCTTGATAAACATGCAAGGTTATCTGCATTATTGATCTCTGCCTCTACTGTCTTCTACACATTTTTGTAATATTACAATTCATCAAATATCAAAAATTCTGATTTTTCACTCTACACAATGTAAACAAATACTCAAAACTATTCTTCTAACAATGTTAAAATCTATTTCTACATTTTCCAGGCAAAGGAAATACCATTAAAGTTATTTGTAAGTTATGTATGTTTAATGTTATCGTTAGTCACCATATGAAAGAGTGGGGAATTTTATAGTTAAGTCCCTACCATTTTTCTTATGACCAAATCCATTTTTCAAGTGCACAAAATTCTACTGAGCAAGCATAATCAATATAGATAATATTATCTCCATAAACCAAGCAAAGCAGATGAGATACAAAATAACAAGAGTCAAACTTTTGCCAGGCTTGTAATTTGTCTCTTCCGAGGAACAGCATGGGTAATACTTAATGTGCATCACCAACGGGTGGGACTGCTTGCTCTTGCTACATTAAACATTTATATATTCATCACTTAGCACTTAAAATATTCATTTATATTTTCTTACATGGAATTATCAAGCATTTAGTTTTTATTCATTTAAAAAAAGTTCCACTGTGTTGTCTTCAAAGGGCTTTCCAAAGTGTTTAATCACTTCTTCTAGCTGTGGCTTTTCTCTTGCTTTGGAAGGGAGCCAGCTTCCCAGTCATCCTCACTCTTGCTGTCTTCATCCATTTGTTCCAGGGGTAGTGAAAAGACGTTTTCTTTCATGATTGCCTCAACAGTGAGAGTTCCTTTCTAGCTTTAAAACATCCACGCTTAAAAAATAAATTAATAAATAAACTGGCGTCTTTATAATGCCCTAGCTTTTGCTCAGTGAGGAATCAAGCCTTCTGAACAATGAATGCTTATCTAAAGCAACTATTCACAGAAAGTGCTCCCTTTGGGAAACGGGCAAAGTTTTTACCTACTGAAAAATGGGAGCAGTGTAACAGAACAGAACTGTGCCCAAACCAAAGTGCTTTGCATTTCCATGTCTGAAGTAAGGAGATCAGTTTCAAATTTGCTGTTGACCATTAATAAAAGAGCCACAAAAAACATCAAACAAGAGGGAGCAGCCATCCAGAAGAGGTGTGTGATGTGCTGTCAGTGCCTTTAATTTAAAGATTTAAAAATGTTCTGAGAGGCTCTAGGTGTATCCCCACTTGTGAATGAAATGAGAATGGTACTTGAGTGAGACCCTGAGAACAAATCTTAGGAAACTTTTCAATGTATATGTATACAACTCAATTTACTTTAAAAATTTACTTTTTGTATTGAGCAAGATATATATTAAATAATCTGCTTTATTGTTCAGAAGTTTCATACAGGTATACCAAGTATTTTTATCTTCTCCATCTCCACACTGCTTCCCTCCAAAAACTGTTTAGCTATTAAAACTTCCAAAGGTCTCTGAAGAGACTCCAAATGCATCCAGCACTCACATCATTTATTAGTCTCTCTCAGTGTTTGAATTTAAAAAACCAAATAGAACTGAGAGATTCAGGTATAAAGATGATTAAGATTATTTGAGCTATTCTGTATGAAATACACAAAAAATTCAACTTAAAAAGGCAGTGAAGAGAAAAAAAGAAGAAAAAAAAAAACAAATAGAATGAAATGAAACATTTCACTTTTGCTGGAAGACTTAGCCATTGTGGAGACTGGTCTGTTCTTCCCATGACAGCAGCTCCTCTCTATGATTTTATTACTGCTTCTCTCAAGAAGAAGATGGGGGTTGGACATGAAATACTCATCAAGACACTTAGGCTACCTGGGATATCTTGCTTGCTCCTGCACTTTCCCCTTTCCAATCCTGTCAATGGAGACCCATACTTCCTGATAGCTAGAAAATCCTAAAACCACAAAAGAAGGAGGACCAAGAGAAGAGAAGAGGGAAGCAGAAATGAGACCCAGCAGGATTGGAGTGAAGTGTGAACAGCCACACAAGGACCTTCAGAGAAGACACTGCAATTTTTACCAGAAGGGACCTGCCATGATTTAAATGTCTTTAACAAGTTATAGGAATTGCCAGTGTGATGACTTCAAGGGCTACTTGCTTCTAAGAGGTGATTTGGCCAGGACATGCAAAACAGCCTTGCAAACTGTCTATGAACCATTTGGCTGGCTTGTCAGCTTACCTGCTTGCTATCTACGACCTCAGAATACAGTGTGCCTCCCTGTCCAGGGATGAATCCACAGGTTCCATCTTGGAAAGAGAGAGCATTTCTTCAGCAAAGGAAGCTTGTCTGAGAAGCTCTTGATTTCAGACTTCTCAGACTTGAAAACTATGAAGATGCTTCTGCTGTTCATAAATCACTGTCTGCTGCTCTCAGTAATAGCAATAAAGATAGACTAAGACAGGACCTTAAATCACTTCTGATCATGCTTTGTTCAAAAACCATAGTTAAGTGGCAAAATCAAGAAATGGGCAACTATATAAGTTGATAGATATGTGTATTTTCTGTATATGTATCTCATAACATTACACTGTATGCTTTAAATATACAGGATAAAATTATTTTTTAAAAAGCATTAAGTGATCTACTCTGCTTAGCTAGTTAGACCCCGCCCCATACAGTCCCCATTGCAGTCTTGGGCCTAGGACCCCTCAAGCTCTTCCCCCGTGAGACCTCCAGACTAGCCTGGTAAGTCAGACTCCACCCACTGTATCTTGATGCCCCTACAAGCGGGTCTGCTACATTCTAGCTGCTCCAGGGCTCAGATCTACTCTGCTTAGCAAGTTAGACCCTCCCCACAGCTATCCTCACCCCAACTTGAGGCCTAGGCTGCCTCCTGTTCCTCCTGCCTGAGACCTCCAGACTAGAGCCCATGGCTCATATCTACTATGATTAGCTAGTTATGCCCTCTCTATGCTGTCCACATCCAGGCTTTAAGCCTAGGCCTCCTCCTCTTCCTTCTACATGAGAACACTGGACTAGCCTACCAGAACCCAGCCACTGGATCACCATCATTTCAAAATCGGACAAAGGCCCTTTGCTAGACAGGAGAGACTCCTGTCTCTGTAATAAAAAGTCAAATGGGAGAACCTTAAGCTTAGACCAACTAACTAGTCATACTGATCAGAAAACAACTAAGCTGCATCAACGGTATAAACAAAACCAAACATCAACTAAACAGAAACAGGCTAGAATCTTATATCAGACACACAACCAACAAAAGAAATCCACATGCCCAGACCACAATGCAAAAACACAAATAATATGAAAAATCAAGATAGTACGTCCCTACCTAAACTGACCAGACCCACAGAAGTGAACTACAATGAGACCTATCTGCAGAAACTCCAGAACACAAAATTTAAAAGATCAATCGTCAAACATGTCAATGACTTTAAAGATTATACAAACAACACAAAGAACTCAAAGAGGACAGGAATAAACTCCTGAATAAAGCGTAAGAAAATATGAATATACAACTGAATGAAATGACAAAAACAATTCAGGACTTGAAAAGTGAAGTCACAAAAGAGAGAAATATTGAAGAAAATTCAAGCTGAAATGAAGATGGAATTGAAAACCTCAATAAGCCAAATTGAAATGACAGGAGAAAGCCTCACAAGCAGGATGGATGAAATGGAAAACAGAATATCAAATTGAAGAATTAGACCGCTTAAGCAAAGAAAGTAAAAATTTTTACTTATTTTTATGTTTATCAGTTATATTGCCAGCATATGTGTGTGTGTGTGTGTGTGTACTGTGTCATACAATGCCTACAGAGGCCAGAAGAAGGCAACAGATACCCTGGAATAGGAATTACAGATGGTTGTTAGCCACCATGTGAGTACTGGGAACTGAGCCCAGATATTGTGCAAGAGAATCCAGTGCTCTTAACCATCAAGCCATCTCTCCAGCCACAGAATATGAAAACAATTTTAAATCACAGAAATGAAATATGCAGGAAATACTGGATACCATGGAAAGACCAAATGTGCATTATAGACATACAAGGAGAAGAATCTCAGGTCAACGGCATTGGCCAAATCTTCAACAAGATTATAGAAGAAAGTGTCCCTAAACTAAGGGAAGGCATACCTGTAGACATACGAGACACACACAGAAAAACAATTAAATAGTACCAGAACAGAAAGCCCAAGAGGCATATCATAGTAGAAATACTAAGTGTACAGGACAAGGAGAGGATTCTGAAAGATGCAAGAGGAAAACAGCATGTTACACTTAAAGGAAAAACTCATCAGAATTAGAGCTAACATTTCAATACAAACAATCAAAGATAGAAGATCCTGGAGCAAAGTATTACAAGTTTTAAATGACCATAGATGCCAACCCAGAGCACATTACACAGCAAAACTGTCTGACAAAATAGAAGGGGAAAGAATAAATTTTCATGATCCAAATAGGCTGAAAAACTTCATGTCCACCAAATTAGACCTACAGAGAGTACTCAAAGCAATACAAAGGACTGAAGAAAGAAATGATCATACTCAAGAGGTTACAGAAAGAAAACAAATGAAAGTATAAGGTGTGGAAACACAAATAAGACTAAGAACACTAACAAAACATAAATGAATGCAACCAATGTACAGTTTTCGATAATAGCTCTAAATATCGATGAGCTCAACAACCCAGTCAAAAGACACAAGCCAGTTGAGTGGATTAAGAAACAAAATGCATCTCTTTGTTGTCTGCAAGAAACTTCTCTTGTCTAAAAGGATATGCACCACCTTATGGTGAAAGGATGGAAAAAATATTCCAAGCAAATGGCACTAAGAAACAAGCAGCCGTTGCAATTCTAATAACTGACAAAACAGACTTCCAGTTAAAATTAATCAGAAGAGACAAAGAAGGCAACTACACTCTGATCAAGGGAATAACCAACCAAGAAGGCTCAACAATCATGGATATATATGCATCAAACTCTGGTACAGACAGTTTTATAAATCTGTACAACTGGACTTCAAGATACAGATTAACCACAACTTAGTAATAGTAGATGACTTCAGTGCCCCCTTTTCTCCAATAGAAAGGTCATCTGGTCAAAGAATAAACAGAGAAACATCTGAATTAAATGATATTGTACATCAAATGAACCTAACAGACATCTACAGAATATTCAACCAAACACCAAAGAGTACACATTCTACTCAGCAGCCCATGGAAGTTTCTCTAAAATAGACCACGTACTGAAGCAAAAAATAAACCTCATCAAATACAGAAAATTGAACTAATTCCATTAACTCTATCCATCCACAACACTGCTAAATTTAAAATCAACAGCAAAAGAAGACCTAGTAAGTGCAAAAACTTATGGCGATTAAACAATACACTTCTGAATGATGAATAGGTCAAAGAAGAAATCAAGAAAGAAATAAAAGTATTCCTGAAACTAAATGAAAAGAATTTCACAACACAAGAAAATCTCTGGGACATAGTAATACTAAGTAGTCTTAAGAGTCAAATTTATCACTCTAAGTACCTACAATAAAAAATCAAAAAGAGCTTAAATTAATGGTATAAGTCAAGAATTTGGAAATTTTGCAAGAAAAAACAAACCAAACAAACCTAACGGAGGGGAATAAATAATAAAAATCAGAGTAGAAATCAATGAAATAGAAACAAAGAAAACAATACAAAGAATTAGTGAATCTAGGAGATGGTTCTTTGAAAAGACAAGCAATATACACAGACACTTAGCCCAGGCAACCAAAAGAGAGAAAAAGCAAATCCAAACCAACAAAACCAAAAATGAAAAGGGAATATCACAATAGACACCAAAGATACCAAAAAGACTCAGGTCGTAAGGGAATAGAATACTTTAAAAAACTGTATTCCATTAAATTAGAAAATCTAAAAGAATTTTATGAGTTTTTAAATTCAATGAGCCCACCAAAGTTAAACCAAGAAGAGATCAAGAGTTTAAACAGACCTATAACAACTAAGACAATCAAACAGTAACACAGCCTGCCCCCCAACACAATAATAAAGCCCAGACCCAGATGGCTTCATAGCAGAATTTTACTAGACTTTCAAAGAATATCTACAACCAATATTACTTAAATTGTTCAGAGGGCAAATGCCCAAAATCTTTCTATGAAGATAGTATCACTCCAACAAAAAAAGAGGAAACTCTAGGCCCAAATCCCTAATGAACACAGATGCAAAAATTCTCAACAAAATACTGGCAAATTGCATACAGATGCATCCCCACCATAATCAAGTTGGTTTTATTTCAGAGATACAGGGACTGAGTCATCATAAATAAGTCAACAAATGTAATAAATCATATAAATGGACTTAATAAAAAAATCACATGGTCATCTGAAAAGATTCAGAGAAAGCCTTTGACAGAATACAATATGTATTTATGTATTTATGATAACATCCTAGATGGAATTGTACTTGGGGCAACATAGCTCAACATAATTAAAGCTATATACAACAAACCCATAGCCAACATCATTCTAAATGGAGAAATAACTGTGCAAGATGATGAGAGAAAAATCAATGGTCCTACCCAATTATAAGGCTAATAACCACGATAATGACTAGCTGACAATTGCAGACAACTATCTCTATTGGTGCCATAGTGGTACTTTTATCTTGTGAGTAATCAATATCTATCTAATTCAACTTAAAAGCCCACTCAATGTGAAGAATATCATGTGTGGTACTGTAAACACAGTCCAATACACATGGCTGGGGAGTTAATAAATCCTAGACAAAAACCTATGTTTGTCACATCTCTAGACAAATGTAATTTCTTACTATATGCTAAAAATATATCATTGTATTTGCAGACAAGTAAACCTCTTTCCACTCATCAAAGAAGCTTCCTTTTGCAAAAGATAAGACAATTAGAGAGTTCCATGAGTCAAACACAGAAATTCTGTGTCTGTGAGACATCCAGTTCTAGGTGACACATCTACATGGAACCTCTACACCTAAGGCTCAGGGAACATAGAGGAACGAGAGGGCAGAGACTATTAATGCATTTCTCAACTCACCAGCAAAGCTTCTTCTTGAAAAAGAAGGTGATTAACACACAAAGCCACAACTGGCCCAAAGGTAGAGAAAAAGACACTGCAGAGTGCATGTCCCTGCACAGGACCTCTGCCACCCACAGCTCAGGGACAATTGCAGAAGAGAAACCACAAAGACTGTAATATCCAGGTGTGGTGGATGACCACAAGGAAATGGGGTTTGACAGGTGGCTGGGAACTTGCTCATATAAACTTACAGCAATGGTGACAGCATGTACAAAACTCATGAAAACTCAAACCAAACAAAAACATAGATGTGATAAAATACGTAAGAAGCCTCAACCATAGCTGAAGAACTACTGGGAAGTGATCACTGCTGGGTGGAGGAGAGCTGATACTCTTTAAAAGAATGATGCTGGATAGCTTAACCAGGCTCTAGTGGATGAACTCACACTGAGGGATTCCTGGGGACACAAACTTGACTTGACAGGGCTTAAAATATTTTACAGAATGCATGAAATCCAGTGTGGAGGAACACAGGGAGGCACAGATAGTAGACATGGTCTGAATATGATTAAGACATATTGTATGAAACACACAAAAATTTGATGAAAATATTAAAAATGCACAAAGTAACAACTGGTTCTTTTGTAGTAAACCATAGCACATCATGTTTCCCAAATATACCTTTAGTTGGCTTCCTCAGTTGAAGAAATGCAAAAATAAGATATTGCTAAGCAGTTCTACCATTTGAAAAGGAGAAAATAATTTCATATTCAATCGCCTCAGTCCATATGCAGAAATTGGAGCAGACAATGCCTTTACTTGAGGCATTTTTAAGTTTTTATCTTTTAGTTATTTGTATTTACAGATGTGGTCTTATTTTCCCTCTTTCTTTCCTGAAGACTTTCTTTCACAAAATTACATGACATGTACTCAAGTGACAACTTTCCTGTAAGAAAGCATGAGAAATAAGGGATGTTAGGACTTATGGTACCCTCTCTGTTTCTGTAATGTGTCTGACTCATTCATCATGTCATTGCTGTTCTTGATGTGTCTTCTTCAGCTTTTTTCAATAGGAGCCTCCTACACAGAAGAAAGTTCTACATCTCATGTTTATATTACACTAATTTTCTACCGCAAAATTTTAACAAAAATTCACCCCAATTTATCATTTTGAGTTAACGGATTTTAACCTAATTTAAATTTCAAATTTAAAACATAAACTTATCAAATTAACTATTTATAAATTATGTCCATTATTTCTCTTGATATAATAGATTTCTTTTATAAATGTTTTAGTAATTCAGTTTCTATTTTCTTTCAGCTCCTCTTTTATTAAGGGGCTATATTTGAAGTGCATACTTTATCAAGGCTTTCTGCTTACCCTCTGCATTTCAGAGTAGTTTACTTCACAGATATTTACCATCTTCAGTTTCATATAAAATAAAGAAAATTGAAACTCAAACTAAAACATTTTACAGATTTTTTTTCTTGGTCTTTTTGAGACAGGGTCTCCCTGTAGTCCCTGCTGGTCTGGATTCACTATGGAGACCAGCCTGGTCTTGAACTCACAGAGATTCACCTACTGGAAAAGGGAAAAACAAAAAGAGGCAGACAGATTTCTCTGAGTTCAAGGCCAGCCTAGTCTACATAGTGAGTTTTCCTGCCTCTGTACATAGTCAGAAAATGGAAATTTACTCTTATTAATAGTAGTGGTAGCTGGGGGATGGGAGTGAGGGGGTGCACACCTTTAATTCCAGCACTCAGGAGGCAGAGGCAGTTAGATCTCTGTGAGTTCTAGGCGACTCTGGTCTACATAGTGAGCTCCAGGCCAGCCGAGGCTAGAGGGAGACCCTGTCTCAAAAAGACAAAAAAAAAAAAAAAATTTAGTGTTTTAATATTGGACATATTGCTTGTTTTGAACAAGAAATGTCAAAACAAGCAATATGTCTGTTTCTGACCTGAAATGTCCTGAGTATTTAATCAGTAACATTTATTAAAGAAAAGTCTTTTAACACAGTGCAGTTTATATTGATCAAAGGGTCTTAATCTAAGTTTCATGAAAAATTAATAAATTCCAAGTAAAAAGAGCATCCATGTGGTCAAGGGTAATTGTCTTCATGCCACTTTAATGACTATTGTAGAAGAAAAATAATATGACCAGACCTCACACATATAAATTTATCACAGAAACCAATCATGTTCTATTTATCCTTTCCTATACCCACTGAACGAGAAGGAAAAGCATACAGGTATTTCAGAAGTTTAAAGCAGACATTTAGACTTTTCTTTTTAAATTTAGAAAAGACAAGTTTGAAGGAAATAAAAACATTGAATAAATCATATGTTGTTACTTAGTAAGGGAAGTATCTAAGTTTTTCACAGTTCTAAAACTTCAAGCATGATCAGAGAGTCAATATATCTAAAATACAAATTCTTTTTAAGAAGTAGAATTTAAACCTGGCCCGGTGGCACAAGCCTTTAATCCCAGCACTCAGGAAGTAGAATTTAAAATGGAAATAGAATTAAATGTAAAACTGATATACCCTCTCCAATGTTATTATTTTGATATTTGTACACTAAATTGATATCTATAGTATTAAAATCACACCATGAGGAAAATTAAACATATTACAAAAGCAGAAATTGCATACTTTATGTTCTTTGATGAAATACATTACTCATAGATAGCAATTTATTAAATCTTCTCATTAGAAAATGGTAAAGAAAGACAGAGTATTAACAGCCCCTAACTGGAGATTTAAAGCATGATCCATAGTATTACAACTAATAAAAATGGAAAGCAAGCATAGTCATATGTATTTGTAAATTAATGTGCATAAGTATATTGCATATCAGAAGTATTTGATATCAGACTAAAACTATATTGAAACATAAATTTGTACCAAATATTTTCATTATTAAATATGAATGTACATAAAATAATGTACTACATAGATCACTCATAATTTATAAACAAATTATAACAAAAATAAGATGTTAAATATAAGAGCAGAATTTATTGAATTACAAAACATAAAACAATATGTTTGATTAATAAATCAAAAAATATGAATTTGTGACACAATAAAAATGAATAATTTTGGTGATGGAAAGAGAAACAAAGCATAAAATTTAGATGGCCAAAAAAGGAAATAAAGAAAAGTAAAATTTCCTTAGTATATATTATATGCAGCCATATGTCATATGTGTAAGTTTATTTTCTGTGTTATCTGATTTCATTTTCACTTTTAGGCCATATGAGGTAAATGCTATTACAAAATACTGAAACCTAAAGACACAGGGTGACCCTCAAAGTTCCAATAGGATATAGGAGGTTGCCCCCACCCCATGAGCTCTCAGTATCTCAGTATTTCTATTTTAAGTTCTAATGTCAGGTACAACTCTTGCTTCACCTTTGAAAATCTATTTGCTGTATTGTGTTCTAACATTCCTGGTATTTTATTGTATGTCCTTTGTTCGTAACAATTAGATATATGGTGTTTGCCTTTGTTTTTATTTAGAATACAAATAATTTTAAAACACATTTTTCCTTTCTTTTTGTATTCAGAAGCATTAGCAAACATGGAGAGCATCTCACACTGTACACCAGCTTTCAGACTTGCTCTTAGGTTACATCACATGGCAATATCCTCAGCACATTGCATAGTGCCTAGCACAGAGTAAGGGCTTATAACCAGTGTTGACTTACTCTGTGAGTGAATGAATCTTTACATTCTTCCTGCCTTAAACGGAGAGTACTTCTAGACCATGAAGGCTCCAGGAGCTCCAAGTCAATGTAGCCAACCCTGAAAGAATGGGAGTTATTCTTCAGCTTCCTCCCTGAGCACTGCAGCAGGGTGTTGCAGCTCTCTGTGATATCCTGTACTTTATACAGCACTACTTATTAAACACTTCAAAGATGTAGAAATAAGACTGATTTGTCTGATTTATTAATAGCATGTCTCATATGAGATTATGTCCACAAATAATACATTGTCACAATTTCTATCCAGAATAATCTCATAGTAGAAATAAATACCATGTACAATTTATGTTCCTGGTGTGTCCAGTCAAATATTACACGACATTCTAAGAGAACTTTGCAACATTGCTCTTTCAAACACAAGAAAACATGCAGCATGTGATCTTTTGACCAGAACTGCAAAGACTATCTATGTAACTGTGTTTGCTCACTAATTTATTTTCCTTGTTTTGAAAGATGGCTTAGTGTTTTCTCCTGTTTTCATCAGAGAATAGAAAAGTTTTCTTTAGCCAATTAATGCAGCCTTACCTCTAACAGTACTTTAAATAGTTTAAAGTTTGCTAAAATACAAAAGTAAGTGAAATGAACATAGTACCACTAAAATAAATACTTATCAATGTGTAAAATCTCTAAAATCTAGTTTAATATAGAAAACCAAGTGATAATTTATGGAATTGAAAACACTTGAGTCATTTAAAAAGGTTTTGCTTCATGTAAAAATTGTTCTCCCATAGAGTAGGCAAACCCTTGCTTATTAATCCGATTTGGTACGTAATTTCAAAAAGAATTTTACACCTTCCTTCATTGCTGGTATATTTTCAGTGATGGTGTATCTTTGCGGTATGCCTTATCAATTTAGGATGAGGGAAGACAAATTTCAGTAAAGCAAAGATGCAAGATTACTTTAAAATCTTCATGTCAATATTTCGGTTTTGAATTTATGAAGTACTCATTTTTTCACATACCACATTCATGAAGAAAAAAACTGATACAACTTTTCCTTTCAGAGATGCTTTCTTGATGTTTCTAGAAATACCTTAAGTATTAAAAACACACAAGTAGAGTGTCATCATCTCCCCTGTATCCTTCAGACACCTGGCACCTGAGGCCAAGGCTAGCCAGGTTTCTTCTGTTCCTCGGATCCTTCCTGGTCCAGTTTCCTTTTGGTCACAACCTAGTCAGGTTGGGGAACAGATAAGATTTGGATGTCTACATTTTTTTGTTTGTTTCTGTTTTGACTTAACCACTTTGAAGAGAAAGAAATTATGCTCAACTAACAACAGAAATTGCTAAGCACTTGGAAAGTTGTGAAATGCTTTCAAGAAGCTCTGAGGTGAGAGGGAAAATAAATAAGCAGTGATGAATTCTGAAGAGAAGAAACGACACCAGAACAGAGGGAACAGAGTGGGCACATTTTCCATTCATTTCAGTAGCCCTTCCCTATCCAAGCACATTTCGAGAAGGTCCCTAGGAAACTGTTGGTCCTTTTCCAGAGACACTCCAGTGTGTCTGGACATTTACTCTTCCTTACAAGAACACTAGTCAAAGGAAAATCCATATTCAGATGATAAATTTTCTTTTCAGTTAACTAATATTACCGAGGTTTTATTTTTAAAGTTGGATTTCAAATCCAATATATGGCAGAGGATGACTCGGTAGGTTAAGTGCCTGCCATGCAAGCATGAGAACCAGAGTTTGGATTCCCGGCACTATAAGAACCAGATGGGTGTGGAAGCCAATCTGTAATCTCAGAGACAAGGGATCCCTTGAACAAACTGGAAAAACTGGCCTGATTGACACGATCTGGGTCAGAGACCTTGCCTTCATACACAAGGTGGAAAGTGATTGAGGAAGACATTCCATATCAACCTGGGTGCACCACAGGAATATGTAACAGGCTCACCCTCACATATGTGAGCACATATAAACATACACATACACATCACAAACTTATAAAGATTTAAAAATTATCTTCAAATTAAATGTGAATATAGGATGTTCCTTGTAGGAGCTGCTACTCAAATTGAGGTGTGAAACTATTTGTTCCCATGACAACTTAAGTGAAATTCAGAAAGATAGAATAGGCATATAATGGTAGGAGTGTGAAATGTCCCCCATAGGTTCATGTGTTTGAACACGGGGTAGGCAGTAGTTGGTGGCTATTTGAGGAAGCTGTGAAATCTTTGGGACATAGCCTCACAATACTGAATATTAATAGTTAATAGACTGGCCTGTTCTTGTCTGAGCTCGCTGGTCATGAAAGTGTATGTATTGCCCGCATGTAGGTAAGTGTACCCATGCTGTGCCATGCCCTCAGAGGACAGAAGAGGCTGTCAGATGCCCTGGTATTGGAGTTACAGGCAGTTGTTAGCGGCCATGTGGGTTCTAAGATTCACACCCAAGTCTTCTGCAAGAACAGCCAGTGTTCTTAACCACTGAGCCATCTCTCTAGCCCTGCAAACTAAATTTTATATTGAAGTACCATATGTTGCGGACATTGGTAGTTGATATTCCAGGGGAAATAGATGTTACCTGGTAGTTGGTATTCCAGGAGAATAGATGTTAGAAAGAGGCTCTAACAATCTTAGAAAGAGGCTCTAAGAATTGAAGCTTGAAAACTAGGGAACTCAGAAGATGATACCAAAAACAGTCTATATAACTTTGTGATGAGAACATTATTTTCTGACACTCTCTGTGTCCCTCTTGGCTTCCTACTTACTGCTTTCCAACTCATACAAACCAAACTCTTACTTCAAGAATACTCTTTTCATAATTGCCCCCATCCTTCCACAATGACAGTTTTTTTTTAAAAAAAAAAAAAATCTATGTATCTATTACTAGTCATAATCAATTGCACTTGGATCCTTGGTGCCTGTGTATGTCTGTAAAGTCATTGGGTAGATTTCAATGGTAATGTTTAGCACCTCTACTAATTAACATGATGTAAATTTCCATGCTTCCTCCTCAAATATAATACATTTTTTAATTTGTTGACCTTTTGTGTATGTGTGTGTTGGGGACCCCTGCTGTTTGGGTCGCAGTCTCTCCACGTCCGGATAGCCTAAGGGGCTTGGCATTTGATGCAGAGACTCCTCTTTCCAGCAGGGCGCCTCCTACTCTCCTCCTGACTCACCTTTGAAGTGGCCACCACAGAAACATGACCTCTGGCATAGAAACTACCAGGTTTTTCCTATATGATAATCAGGCATTGTCTGACAGCCTGATATAAGCCCACTGCCACATGTAAATGGGGCATTCTATGAGCACCTATCAGCTGAGGCTTTTTGCTACTGCCACCACACTATAAATTCTCTAGTTTCCCCCTAATAAATCGAAGCTGTATCACTGAACTTGTCTGGAGCTGTATCCTGTGTTTCACTGTGCCTGGGACCAGCCTGTGATTCAGTCTTCCCAGAGGGAGCTGTCCTTCCGTCAACATTCACTTGAACGCTTCTGCGCTTCCCGCTTTGCTCTCCCTGACCCCCGTGGACTGGTGGCCAATGGACCGCATGCACAGAGGGAGCATCCCGCAGCTGGAGCAGAGTCTGCACTCGCTACGGCTGCCGCGGACCCGCCTGGCAGCTTGTAGCCCTCTGCAGAGCCTCCAGCACCCATCGCGGACCAGCCAATCTGCAGAGCCCTGCCTGCACTTCCTGAGCAGCTGCAGAGAGCCAGAGACCCATGCAGCAGCGCGAAACCTGCCGGCATGCAACAGCAGCTGGTGCCCGAACGTGTGGCTCCTGGAACGTGCAGCAGACCCACATGCCAGCCAGCAGCTGGCGACCAACGTGAGTTCGTGAGTATCCCTTCCATCAGAAGGGCATCAGCAATCCCTTTCTCCTATCAGGAGTGGACTGTCCGTCCAATCAGGAGGACATAGCATCTCTCCCACCAGGAGAGCATCAAAAACCTCTCTTTCCTCCATCTCCCATCAGGAGATTAAAAGGCAGCTTTGCCTTTAAGCCATCCCCACCTTTGCAAGATCGGAAATCTCTCTTTCTTTCATCTTCCATCAGGAGATTAAAAGGCAGCTGTGCCTCCAAGCCACCCCACTCTTGGGGCCTGGCAGTCTCTTCTCTTTTCCTCCTTGTATTTTTGGTCTAAGTCTTCGCATGGGACCATTAAAGACAAACAGCAACTGAAACTTTCTGGTCAAGGCTACTCCTTGATGTCAGCTGAAGGCTCTTTGCCCCCTTAACGGACCCCGACAGCCTGCATGGGTGTAGATAAAAGACCTTCTATCTATGCATCTTTCTAATACAAAAACCTGGTAACGCAGCAACCACTTAAGAGTCAATAGGACGGTTGCCAGTTTCTTAAATCTGCGGGAAGGCTTGTGTTGGGGACTAAGTGGAATCACCTGAGATTTTAATAT
>NW_008343387.1:846836-873433 GCF_000622305.1 Nannospalax galili | reverse complement strand
TCTTCACGTAAGCCTTGGAGTCAGTTTCTAAGGTAAACTTCCCTAATCACTTTTGTCATCCTGCCTCCAGGCACTCAAGCCACAGCTAAAACCAGTTAAGTGAAAATTTAAATTAATTAGCCCCTGCTGAGCACCTGGGAGTTCAAGGTGGTTCGCGGCCAGAACAAAAGATTTAAAACCGCCACCTTTTTTCTGCAGCCTAAGGCTCCTGCCTGTCGGAGTAGTGTCAGGCTGCTGCAGAACATTAGACGCTTCCCTTATAATGGGAAATTCAACAATCATGCCAGAAAAAACTCCAAATTCGTTCCCTTAGAGCCTTACTTAAATCAAGAGGGCTTAAGATCTCCCAAAAAGAAAGCTCAAAATTTTGGAATGAAGTATATCAATTTGTGCCCTGGATCCTATCAGCAGACATTTCTGATCCAGAGGTCTGGACTAACATTACATATCTGGCTCATAAAAAACAAATCCAAGAAAGATATAATTTCCCCCTTTCCTTTCTCCCCATAATAGCAGCCATCCAACAATGCTTAAGAAACCCACCTAAGATTGAGGAAAGCTTACAAGCACCAGAAAATAATAAAGGAGAGGGTTCAAACAATACAAAAGACCTAAAATATGCTATGATAAACACCCTAGAGACAAAAGGCATCACTAGCCAGATATGACCCCAAGCTACCTGTTCAACTCTTAATATTTAATTCCTCCCCCACCATGGTATATGTGTGTATATCACACAGAACACCCCAAACCATCTTATTCAACTATACACCCACTTCCCAGATGGCATCCCCCCATAGCCTCCCTCCCCACTAGAGCCCTATACTCTGATATCCCTGCTACTGTCTGCTGTGTTGTTGGCACCACCAGCCATTCCCCACTACTTTCCCTTCTGGTGAATCTAGTCAGCCTATCTAGAGGTCTTTGCTTTAGGAGGGTCAGCTGTTCCTCATTTAGCAGCAATCAGTTGTCAATATTCCTTTGGATAGATAATATTGGAGTCCTGCTGTTCATTTTCCCAGTTCTATGCTGGGTTACTATCTGGGAGTCCCTTTGGCCACCCTGGCCAACAATTCAAAAGAAGGTATCTCCTATCCGGCATTATTGCTCATTATGTAGCCTTTAGCTAAGCATATGGACTCTTAAGAAACTATATTGGCCCCTTTAATCTTTGGTTACACTTTCCTTTTTGGTGTTTAAGGCCATACAGCTGGCCCAGATAAACCAATTTATTTTTACGCTTAAGGTCGTTTGAGGATCTGTTCCTCAGTGGTCACATGGGCTTGGGAGGAGCCCCTGGATCCTTTCTTTTACAAGTTCCACCTATGTGAAGATAAGTCAAAGGTCCTACTCAACCATGGCTGGCTTTGCTTGGAAGCATGGAGGAAATGATTCCTCCTCTTTATAGACTGGATACTGGTTCAAGTCCATCTGGTGAGTTCTCCTCAGCCTCCTTGAGCAAGAGGACAGGTGATCCACCACAATTACAAGAGATTTAGAGAGATGCTCATAGTCCCCTGGATGCATACGCCAACATCTTAGTAGCAAAAACAATGAGCCTTTCTGCAAGGAACAATATATTCCAAAATGAAATGGAGCTCTTTTTTAATGGTTAAAAACTCATTTAATTTTATGTCTTACAGGGATTATACTGAGTTCAATATTGTATAACTGTGTTAATTCAACTGTGAACCTAGAAACTTACAGCTACTTGTGAAAGAGATGTACTCTTACTCTGGAAATGTTACTGAATATGTTAAAGCTGTCATAAAATGCTTCTTCTAATCATGTAGTTATTAAAAATTAAAAAAAAAATCTTTCTATGTGTGTGGCACTGATCTAAAAGCATTTCAGTTGTTTTCTGCCAAGCAGGAGGGGACAGAATGTGTAACTTCAGGGCCTCTGTTCTCTTACACCTGGTTTGACTATATCCTCACCACACCTGGACAGGGAAACAAAATCCTGGATCATCTCTAACAATTACAACTTTCTTGTTTCTCTCTCTCTCCCCCTCCCCCTCTCCCACTCCCTCACTCTCTCCTTTCCCCTCTCTCATTTTGAGACAAGATCTCCCCTATATCCTGGAATTTGCTGCAGGCTGGCCTTGATCTCACAGAGATCCCCCTGCCTCTGCCACCCATATGCAATGCTGGGACTAACACTGTGTACTACCACACCCGACTCCACTCTTATTTCTTAAAATTGTCTCTTGGCAGATGTCCATAAACTTTTGATTAATGATTGAATATGTGTGAATCAAAGCCTCCAGTGCAAGTTTCAAAACATTAGTTTTCTAAGAATGTGATTATCTTCTCTCAGAAGTAACCTTAAGCACTGTAGGAACTCTAACTCAATAGGACGTTTAGAGCTCATTGTCTGTTATCCCTCTGCTAACTAACATCTCTATGAATGGGCCCACCTTTTACTCCTTTATTGGGTAACTTTTTCTCTCTCTTCTTCCTCACTTTTCTTAGTCAAGCTTAACTTGCATATCGAAACCTGTCATTCAACTACAGATACTTCTACAGAATTGAAATGGTACCTATTTAATGGATCCCAATGTCAGTACCACAATTTTGCTAGATTTGTTTTTCTAAAATTATAATCTTAACACTTATCTATTTTGGTACACAGACTGTGTCCTCAAGGACATCTATGTGGGACTTCCAAAAAGTTATGAACATGTTGCCTATTACCTTACGTAGCAAAAGAGACTTTGAAAATGATCATCCAGTGAGATTGTGATTGTTTTCTAATAAGCCTAATGTAATCAGATGGGTTTGTTAGTGGAAATTCTTTACTTGAAGCAGTTGAGAAGCAAATGGAGACCGTGACTTTGGAGATGGAACAAGATACTGCACTAAAAATGCAAGTAGCCTCTAAAAGATAGTCAAAGTGATAGAATCTCCTCAAGGATTTCCAGGAAGGAGCACAGGTCAGCCAACACCTCATTTTCATCTCAGTGAAACCTAAGTGTTGCTTCTTGCTTAGGGAACTGTAATTTCATAACTGCATTGCTTTGAGCTACTAAGTTGGTGATCATTTGTTGAAGCAGCAAACTAATACACTGTCGATTATCAAGTGACTCCCTTGAGAATTCAAGAAATATTTCTTAATTCTTATTACCTGTTTTAGGTACACACACACACACACACGTATACACACACAAGACTGAACGGATGGGGACTGAAGCCATGTTAGGTAAACATTCTATAATGGAGCTACATCCCCAGCCATGTGGGATTGTGTATCACAGTCCTTTCATTTTTCTGCTGGGCTGGGATAGTGACAAGAGGCAGGCTGTGTTTGGACAGGGAGAAAAAGAGGCTCCTGCCACCTATACTTAAGAAATAGATTGCATTCCTAAAAATAAAATCACAAAATACACACATAATGAACGTAATTAGTTTAGGGAGGAGACAAAAATTCTTGTTTCTAGGAGTCTGAAAGAGAATTTGGGAGATACCCAAAGTTCTTTTTAAAATAATTCAAAGATAATCTCAAGGAGAGAAAACAAGATGTGGTTGCAATTGAGTAAAATTGTAGAAATAATTCTTTACTGCAGAAAGAAATTTTTATACCCAGAAATATAGTGGAATATAGTTTAAATATCTTTGGATTCTTCAACAAGTTGTCTTTCATGGTCCTAAGAGCAACCGGAGAGCGTAACGCATGGTTACGAGATTTCCAGAAATGAAGGATTTCGGCAATCAGTCGGAGATGATCATTCTGACCATTTCTTCCTAATGCTTTTTTTGAGAAGCATCTGGAGAACAGCTTGTATTAGTGATTTCCTATTCTTAGAGAGGGTTTCTCTCAGAATTAGTCAGACCATGAAAATTTGCATCCCTCTCTGCTTAAAGAAAAGTGAAGTTCAAGTGGAGTTTAGATTTGTACTTAAGCACAATAAAAGGAAGCAAGGGTACCCTTTCAGAGACCAGGTTTTCTAGTCACTAGAGCAAAACACTATTAAAGAGATGTTCTCATTGGTCCCACTTAACTTAAAGTATGTGACTAAACTGGATCATGTGGATAATAACTGCTTTATCATTTTGTTTTTATGCACGGTATCAGGTGTGAACATAATAATCAGACTACAGCAATTTTCATACTGATCAAAACCGGTATTTTTCACTCTTCACACACTGGAACAGAAGCACACACATCGTGGACAGTGATTGACCATCTCATTGATCATTTGCCAGCGTTTGAGGGCTTGTGAAGATGCAGCATTGAAGAAGTTAGACTTGCTTATAGAAGTCGCACGCTCGTGGGAGAGGCAGCAAAAGAAGTAAGTGAACATGCTTGAGAAGGCCGCTGCCTACTGAGGGAAGGTTAAATATTTCAAACTGAGTGTTAGCAACCTTCTAGGAAGTGGGATATTTGAAGAGAAACAAAACAAATGAAGGATCAGTTCCTGTAGAGATCTCTAGAGGACTTGAAGTTCTATAAGCAGACAGTCAGTTCATAGGAAGCTGTACATGAATGTGGTCTGTGATTACTTTATTGTTCTTGAAATCAGTTTTAGTTACTTGAAACAATTTGCATTAATGAAGCAGAACAGTAAAGGGTAAAGTGGAGAAATCAGGGTGAATTTTAAAGATTAAGAATTGTTTTAAAAAAACATAATTACTTCAGATGTGTGTGTACACAGATGACAACATTATGTATGGGGTCATTGCACAAAATATAACTCTCTATGGGTCTTGGAAAAAAATGTTTGAAAGACACAATTGTAAAGGTTGTCAAAGGAGACCTGAATATTTCTTCACATGAAATAAGACACTGATTAAATGCATTAAGCACTGTACATGTATATTCATTTACTTATATCTTTACAAAGAATGTGATTTTGCTCCAAAGCTAGATATGTCTTTATTTCTCTGGAAAATTCAGATATATACATTCAGAAAACTGGAAATTACACCTAAACCATGGTACATTTTATACCTAGAGTGGTGTATTTGAAGTCTAATCTAGTATCTTCTTCATATAGGTAACCATAATGTTCTACTTCAGGAAATAGCTCTTCTGAGTTGTGGCAAGGAGAGAGCTACACCAGAGAGCCAAGGCTGTAACTTTGGTGAGTAGACCTCAGGCTGTGCTTCAGGCCCCACTGAGGACCTTATAGTTTCAGGAACCACAACAACATGTAATGGTTTCTAGGAAAAGCCATCAGTCCTCCCTGTGTTCACTGGTCAAATTCCAATAGTATTTGCTGTATGAGGTGGTAACTGCTTACTTCACAGTCCATTAGACGTGTAGGCAATTTAATGTTGTACTAGTAACTGAAGAATTAACTATCTACAAGTCAATAAAATAGATATATTAGATATTTTGTCAGAAACTAGATGTAGGTGGCATATGGGACACTTAAAGACATCTGGAACATATATCTAAGAGGCAACCAAAATGTGTCTGCAATGTGAGGGTTCTGTCCTAGCTATTTTCTATTACTATGATAAAGCACTGACCAAAATCAACTTGGGGGGAAAGGGTTTGTTTCAGTTTACAATACAATCCTTCACCAAACAAAGCCAGGGCAGCTCAAGCAATAATGAACTGAAGACGAGAGGTGAGAACTGAAGGATGGACCATGGAAGAACGTTGTTTACAGGCTTGCTCCTCTGGCCTGTGCCCAGGCCACTTTCTTGTACAACTTTGGACCACCTGTCTCAGATGGCAACACCCAGAGACAATCTGGATCCTCTCACATCACTCAACAATCAAGAAAATGTCACACAGACATAGCCACAGGTGAGTTCAATGGAGGAAATTCCTCAGTTAAGGAGCCTCGCAGCACAATTTCCTCCCCTCATTTCCTCTAGTGTTCATTGTTCTTTCTTCTCCATTGTCTGATGAATTTTCTTAAAACTTGTTAAGACACTTCCATCAGTCGCTTTGTTGAAAGATGACATTCCTTCTTATTTTTTTTTCCTTCTTCCATTGTCCTTTGACTATGGTGTTGAATCGACCATTTTAGCTGATCTCATCCTGCAGAAGCGTGTATCTTCCCTTGCCACTGTCTCTGAATTTTAACATTCTCTTCTCTATGGAGTCAGACTTGATTTATCCCTTTCCCTGTCACCAAATTTAAGTTGACCCCTTGTACTCAGTACGATGATTATCAGGCATTCTGAAATATTCGTGTGACTGTTTCAACTTATGAGAGTACGTGGCAGTAATTAATGTTAAACAGTATACATTCACTTACACTAAGAAACTACAATTGCCGTTACTAAGTAATTAGACCTCCATAACTAGCATAATCAGATGATTTAAAAATCATATGACTCATTTGATGTAGTGATTAAAAATGTATTTCTAACAAAATATTTTTGGGGAGCAGAAATTATGGTTCTAACTAACATTATTTTAGCTAGTGTTTAAGTCACTAAAAGAAACTATTGATCAATATTCAAGTGCTTAACAAATGAGTTTCCACATTATTGATTTGCTAGTTAATAGATTCCATGTCAGCACAAATATCAAACAATATAAGAAAGTAAGTCATCTATTGGATTCAGTAGTACTGTTGGAAAATAAGCTCTGTTTACTTGTGTGTTTGGTTTTCACATTAATTTGCCAGACATTTTAAATGATGGAATTTCAGAATACTTCCCTTCAAATCCAAGCAATTATAAACATAATTGAGTCTGGTAAAGAAAATCTGTTTCAACAAAAGTTAAATGATTAAATTCAGAAAAAAATGAATTCTAAGGGGTATGAAATCAGCTTTAAAGATAATTGCTTAGCATTGGGTAAAGAGGCTGAAGCCTAAATTACAGCTACTATGGAGCCTTAAGAAAGAGGATCTCAAGTTCAAGGTGTACCTGAACTAAAGAGCAAGTTTAAGATCAGTTTGGAAAACCTACTGAAAACCTGTCATAAAAAATTAATTAATTAAAAATAAAGAACTAGGAATATCTCAGAGGTAGATTATTGATCTAGCATGTGTGAGATCCTAGGCTTGATTCCAAGTAACACACTAGTTTGTACTAATAGGGCCTGATTTTGAATGTGGAAGGACAGACACCATGTAAATTACAGTGCTTACAGTGCTTTTGCTTTACTTATACACATAAGCAAGTACCGTTGTTCTATTTTTAAGTAATATATTGTATTAGTCACTTTTCTGTTGCTGTGATAGAAACACTGACCCAAGCAATTTATAGAAGGAAGAATTTATTTGAGCTTATGGTTCCAAGGGAATTACAGTCCGTCCTAGCAGGGAGGCATGGTGGCAGAGGTGGCTGGAAGAGGAGCAGCAGAAGCTAAGCACTCACATCATCACACAAGCACAGGAAGCAAGAGAGCGACTGGAGATCTGGGAAGTCTTAAGAACTCTCTAAGCCCACCCCCAGTGACATGCTTCCTCCAGGAAATCACACTTTCTAAAACCTCCCAAAACAGCGCCATCATCTGGGGACAAAATGTCCAAATACATGGAGCCTATGGGGGGCATTTTCATTCAAACCATCACATATATTAAGTTTCAAAGGTCACCACTGAGCCCAGATAATATTAAAGAAGACAAAATCAAGTGGAGTCAAAGCAACAAGATTTGGCTTAAATTGATAAAAGCTATAACCTGTATAGACCAGTAGATTTTGATCAAATTTATAGATAGCTACAAGAGCTGGCATATTTAAATATTAATCTCTTAAGGATACCAATGCTCCTTCTCTTTGCCATTTAAAATATATTTCTGGCTTCTGTAAATTTTATATTCTTAAACAACATCAGGGCTTTGGTGTAAGGGGATCAAGTGTCAGGTCAGGTGTCTTGGAAACCATGTGACTAAAGCAACTTTTAAAAAGTCACCATGGTAGTATTCTTCCTTACTCTTAGAAGAGAGAGTGCTTTTCAGTCAAGATTGGTCATTCATAGCAGTTATTCTGTCGAAAACACAATTTTTCCAATTGTTAAACTAAACCTCAAATATATAATTTATATATTTAATTCTATTTTAAATAAAATTCTCATTTGGGGGACTTTATGTGTAGTTAATGTTGATATTTTCCCAATAGTAGGAATAAAACAATCAAAAAAAAAAAACTAAACTAAAGAACTGTTTTAAGGAAATAAAATTTAACAAAAGCATTGTCATTTGTCAGCTAATATAATAATTATAACCTCAGAATAATGGAAGAGTCTATTAATTGATCAAATATAAGTTTCTGAAAAATACACAACTCAATGTTTTGTTTGGCTATATCATAAAAATTTAGTCATGAGTTTTACTTCCCCAGAAACTGTTTGAAAACTACTATTACAGAGGTTTTTAAGATGTCAGAGGCATACATTATTTTCACAAAAGGAGCTTAATAAATTTAGCTTTAATAATTATCTGTTATAGGTTTTAATTCCATTATACATAAAATGGGAATAATAATAAATATCTCACAGAGGTGTTGTAAGAATTCAAGATTAATGCACCTACAAATCCAATGCAGTTAATGTAACTGAACCTTCTGAGCTAATACATGTACAGACAGAAAATGTTTGTTAGGGCTGAGGACTCATAATAGCTTGGATTTGATTTATATCTAAAATGTGCAGCTTTTCCAGCCACGCAAAATAATCAAAAATAAAAAGATCAATAACCATATTGATTTCCAGTTTGTGATATGCATGCCAACTTGCTGAAGGTGATGTTTGCTGACTTTTACAACTTACTGTATAAAAGGGATTGATAGCCTGTACTTATGGTGCATGCCTGATACTCAGGCACTTAGGAGGTTGAAACAGGAAGATCCTGAGCATAATAGCTTAAGTTATACAGTGAAGCTCTGTCTCAAAAACAAAACAAATAACAGCAACCCATACAAAACAATGATAACTAAATAGATAGGTGAATATAATAGTCAAACAGATAGCAAAAGAATTATACTAGTTGTGTAATCTAGGTAATGGGGATATATAAAATTCTGTCAATTAAAAAATACTTTAAATTACTAATAATATAAAGAAAAATAGGAATGCATGTGCTTTTAAAGGAATTAAAAATATTTTATGCATATTTTTTATTTTTTATGCGTGTGTTGCCCCATGTAGGTAAGTGCACCTGTATCGTGCAGTGCCCGCGGAGGACAGAAGAAGCTGCTGGATCCTCTGGAACTGGAGTTACAGTTGTTAGCTGCCATGTGGATGCTGGGATTCGAACCTGGGTCTTCTTCAAGAACAGCCAGTGTTCTTAGCTGCTGAGCCATCTCTCCAGTCCCAGGAATGGTTTTTATAAAGAACCAGTGTGACTACCACACTCAGCAGCCCCATTTCACCACTTTATATGTCAGATCAGAGACTGCGCAACCAGCACCCCTAGCATCCCCCACTCTGCTGAGGTACACCACACAGACTCCACTCACAAGGCCAGAGGAAGGAGACTAAGAAGACAGCAAAAAGCTCAGTGGGAAGTTCAGCAACAGAATGCATTCAAGGGGGGCAGAATATTAGGGCTTGAGGACCACATAGAGGAACTAGATCATTCAGTCAGGCCAGTGATCATTTTTTTTTTTAAGTATGAATAGAATTCATGAGATCTTTTGGACACCATGAAACAAAAACACAAAATCTATGAATTACAGGCATAAAAGAAGAAGAATTCCAGCCTGCCATGGTGGCACACGCCTTTAATCCCAGCTCTCAGGAGGCAGAGGCAGGCGGATCTCTATGAGTTCAAGGCCAGCCTGGGCTACATAGTGATTCCAGGACAGCTGGGGCTACAGGGAGACCCTGTCTCAAAAACACCAAAAAAAAAAAAAAAGGAGAATTCCATATCAAAAGCACAGAAAATATTTTAATACAGTTATAGAAGAAAATTTCTTTTTTTAACTTTTACAAAAACTTTATTAAGAATTTCATACCCATTCCCCCTTTCCAACACCTCCCATATCTCCCCATCACTTTTTTCTTTTTTGTTTTTTCTTCTTTCATTTATTTATTTTGGGGGGCTTTTGGGTACTGTTACATTCCCCTCTCTGAAGAGGTAATCCTAAAATATTTTGATGATTAAATACAAGCTCCCAAATACTTTTGACATTTTTGGCCTTTGTAACAGAGTATATTGCTAACAGTCCCAAGAACATTTTGACTTTTAGCCAAGAAACTGGCTACTTTTGCAGGGGGTAGGGGAGAATCTTTTTACCCTAACTGCCTAGCCAGTTCCTACCTCCTATTCTTATTAGGTCCAACCTGTTCAATATGTACATCAAATAAGCAGGACCAGAAAAGAAGCTTTCCATATCTTATTACAGTTAAAGCACCAGATATACAGAACAAAGAATCTATATTGAAAGTTGCAAGAGAGGAAGACCCAATCACATGTGAAGACAGTCCTATCAAAATAACAGCTAATTTTTCAGTAGAAAATTTAAAAGCCAGAAGCTCTTGGAGTGATATGTTTCAACTTCTGAAAGATCACAGCTGCCAACCCAACTGCTATCTCTAGAAAAGCAATCAATCGTAATTGAAGGAGAAACACAAACTCCTCACCATGAAGGGTCAAGAGAGTTCAAGACCACCAAGCCACCTTTACATAGGATACCAGAAGGAATACCTCAGACCAAAAAGATACACACATCTAAGAAGATACAGAGACACAAATAAATAATGCTGTCACAGTTGTTAAGAAAATGAGGACTAAGAAGATACCAAATTTTACAAAATCAGCAAAGTGACTGTGTATCTAAATGTAGAGAAATGAACCTAGATCCTTGTCTCTCACCCTGCACTAAACTTAACTCCAATGGATCAAGGACCTAAAATCCTGAAACAGCTACATGTAAAAGTATGGAGCACATTTCAAAATACAGGCATAAGTAAAGGATTGTTGAATTAGACTTTAATTACTCAGAAACTAAGGCCAATAATTGAAAAATGGGACCTTATGAAATTATAAAGCTTTGTATAACTAACAAATGGGTTCTCGTGAAATTATAAAGCTTTGTTTATTTTGTTTTGTCTTTTTAAAAGACAGGGTCTCCCTGTAGTCCCAGATGGCCTGGCATTTGCTATGTAGACCAGACTGGCCTCAATCTCACAGAGATCTGCCTGTCTCTACCTCCTGAGTGCTGGAACTAAAGGCACGTATCAACTATGTCTGGCATGAAATTATAAAGCTTTGTATCAAAGGAAACTCCATGAAATGAAGAGGCATCCTACCAAATGGGAGAGATCATTGCCAACTGTACATGTGACCAAGATTTAATATTCATAATATACTAAGAAGTAAAAAATAAAAGCAACCATCAAAGAAACAGGTCAAACAAGTATGGGTTTGGAGCTCAATAGAGAGATCTCAAAAGAAGAAATACAATTAATAAATGTTTTAAAATGTGTTCAATGTCATTAGCTAACAGAGACATCCAAATTAAAAGTATGAGAATTTGGGGCTGGAGAGATGGCTCAGTGGTTAAGACTGCTCTTGCAGAGGACCTGGGTTCAGTTCCCAGAATCCACATGGTGACTAACAACTATCCTTAACTCCTGTTCTAGGGGATCCAATGCCCTCTTTTAATGTCTGCTGGCATTGCATTACATGGGTGCACTTACATACATGCAGGCAATACATTCATACACACACAGAATAAAAATAATAATTAAAATGATTTTGTTCCTTGATGGAACTCCTACATTAAAACTCAACCACTCATGGCTCTGAATCCATTGGAGAAGAGGGCGTAGAAGATTGTCAGAGCCAGAATTGGTGCATGAGCATAAGGAGGCTGAGGCTTTCAGGCCTCTGGAAACTTGTTCATAGAACTTGCAGCAATGCTGAAAGCATGCACATGACCCGTGATGACTCAGACAAAAATCCAGCATAGAACAGAGGAAATGGGCAGCAGGCCCCAACCCTAGTCAAGGAGCTATTGACAAACAATACTGTGGGGTGAGGGAGAACAAATCTTCCTTAAGGGAGTGACTCTAGATAGGCTTACTAGACTCCAGTGAATGAACTTGCACCTAAGGACACCTGTATAGAAATGCTTAATGCTTGACCAGATAGGGCTTACCATATATGACAGAATACCTGAAATCTGGTGTGGAGGCTGGTTAGGGGACGGGGTGCAGGATTTAAATTTGATTAAGATGTATTATATGAAATGTACAAAACCTCAATAAAAATATTAAAAATGGGAAAAAAAGCATCAGAATGCATCTCACTCCAGTCAAAATGGCTATTATTAGGGAAAAATGACAACAAATGGCAAGGATGTGGGGAAAGAAGAATGCTTATCTACTGTTGGGAGTGTGAATTCACACAGCCACTACAGAAATCAGTGTAGAGTTCCTCAAAAATCCATAAACATGTTTACCATATGATCCAGCTATATAACTTTTGGGTGTATTTCCAAAGGGTCTATTTCCTACTACAGAGAAACTTGTACCTTTATGTTCCCTGATGCTCTATCCAGGAAATAGAAACAGCTGAGACATCCGTCAACAGATGAATGAATAATGAAAATGTGATACACATACACAATGGAATTCCATTCAGCTGTAAAGAAAAGCGAAATTAGGAAATTTGCAGGAAAATGGTTGAAACTGAAAATATTACACCAAGATAACCAGGCCCAGAAAGACAAATACAACCTGTCTGCTCCCATATGTGGAACGTAGTTTTGAATTTTTAGATTTGTTTCATTAACTTTGAGTGTCTGTAGATGTCAGGAAGCTAGAATGTGGACATGAGAGGTGGGAAACAAAAGAGGTGTGAGCATGAGGTGGAGAGTAGAACACAACTGGTATGAAAGCAGAGGTGGGCGATACTGTGATAAGAATATTTAAGCAGGGATGGAGGTAAAGAGATGGCATAGAAGAGGAGATTAGGGGAGGGTTAACCAAAGCTAAATAGATATGACAAAGCCATACGGAAACCTGTATTGTAAGCTAATTAAAAAATACAGAGTTTGAATGAAAGTACCGTGCATATGTGTACCATGCCTGTGCCAGAAATCATAGGTTATTAAATTAAGATCGCAATGCCACGTGCATTAGACTTCCCTATAAAACTGCAACTCGGAGAGGTCCCAGAAGTCCCCAAAACAATGCAGACCGATGTAATTGCTCTTAGTTGCCCACCAGAGCAAGATGGTAAGGCTGCTGCTGAACACAGCACACGATTTGGTTGCAGAACCAAATGGAGAAATCAAGCTGGAATTGAGCTGGAAGCTTCTTCCCATCTGGTTAGCTTTCATAGTGACACTGCAATGTGGGTGGCTGGGGGAGGAAGGACATAACGGTCAGCACAGCTGTGGACCCTGTGTGCTATACTACCAACTGCCAGGCAAGATGCACCCCTGTTACAACAGTTGCAGGACTGCTGGGGGAAACCAAATGCTATTTTATTGGATCCGAGGCCAGTCCAGAAGGGAATTCATGCCTAGCACTGTAAATATGTCAAAAGCCCAGGACTCTGGAGTTCTTAGGCCCTAAGAAGGAACATACTGCCGATGTTTTGCTAAATGGACCTATTACCGAGCTGCCCTCAAATATTTCTGTTTATGCCCACAGATTAGCGCTCTCAGCTTTGGTCAGAGCAGCTTGTTTTAGCAGTGAGCAGTGAGGAAGACAGAAACTCATGAGTAAAACTGATGGAAATAAGTGGCTGGTGATGGCTCAGCCCTGAAAAGGACATTCATATGCCATTCTCCAAGGCCCAGGGAACCGTAGGAAACAGAAAGAGTCGTGAACAGGATGATGAGGGGAGTGCAGCAAAACAGCCTCCTGGACTCGACGTGGCTGCTGCACTCGTGGAATCTCAGCAGCTGTGGTTACTAGCACAAGGAATGAACTGTATTGTGCCCATCAACAGCCCATCAAGGATGGGTGGGGGTTATGGGAGGCTCCACTCCTCTGCTAAGAACTATTGGCAGTTAATGGTTGCTAGGGAAGGGGGATTCATCTTCTTCAGCAGGGTAGTCACTGGTTAGTTGCTTATGTACCACTAAATAACCTCCTACACATGCTCGTGTAAGCAACCATAATTAAGCTCATTGGTTACAAACAAAAGAGTTATTCTAAGGTAACTGAAGGAACTAAGTAGAATGAGCTATTTTTAGTAAACTTTTCCTTTAAATTAATGTAATTCTTAGATTGAGATCTAATGTGAGAAGAAAGAATTATACTTTGGAAAATAACGAGAAATTATACGTCTTTAGACTGTAGTTAATCTGACCTGTAATATAATATGAAGGCCACACATTTTAAGTAATTACCTCTTCTGTTAATTTGCTGCAGTTTTTGTTTTTTTGTTTTTTTTTTTTTTTTAGATTACAATTAAAGGACTCCAGCTCAGTTCCAGCTTGATTTCTCTGTATTATGCACCCAAGTGTGTGGTTCCCTCAGCAAGAAAGTGTTATCATCAAGTTCTGGTGGGTAACCAAGGAGAATGGCAGTAGCTTGTACTGTTTGGAGGACCTTTGGAGCTGAAGCTCAAATGCCAACAACTCATAAGAAGGCACCCCACGCCTGTCACTGAGATTTTGGGTTGATAAACAATGGCATCTGGTGGCGGGTGGAGAGATAGCTCAGCACCTAAGAGCACTGGCTGCTCTTGCAGACAATCCAACTTTGATTCCCAGCAGCCACATGACAACTAACAACCATCTGTAAATCAAATTCCAGGGGATCTGACATGCTCTTCTGACCTCTGCAGGCATTGCATGACATGTGTGTATGCAGGTAATACACTCATACATATGAAATTTTTATAAAAATTTAAAAATTAAAAAAGAATGGTACCTTAAAGCAACATTATCCAGCCATGCAGGATATTCCCTTCTGATTTTTTAACTACATTTTAATTGTTTTGAAATTTTCATACATGTATACAGTGAAATATAATCACATATTTATTATTTTTTTTATTTTATATAAGTGTATTGACTGCATGTGTGTAAGTGCACCCCAGCCATGCAATGCCCATGGAGGTCAGAAGAAGGATTCTGATCCCCTGGAACCTGAGTTACAGATGGTTGTTACCTGCCATTTGGGTGCTGGGAATGGAACCCGGGTCCTCTGCAAGAGCAGTCAGTGCTCTTAGCCTCCGAGCCATCTCTCCAGCCCCCTCCTTGTCTCTTGTTTGGACTCTGTATCTGGGTTCACTCTCTTCAGTCCTCTAGGTGGTTTCCTGAAGAAGAGTAGTTAGAAACCACAAAGTAAAATTGAAGCTGAATTGCTGTCACTTCAGTTATTCTGTGAACCGATTCTTAAGTGTTGTGCGACTTGCTCTGATTTCATTTCCTCTTCCTCCAGCATCATGCTCCAGCAACACTGAATGCTTACAGTTCCGAGAACATGTCAGATTTTGTACTCGTGTCCCATTTCGCTTACGGAATTCAGTTGATAGGCAATGGAATTTTTGATCACATAACAGCACTGCTGTATTTGTGGATAACTAAAATTAATTCATTGTAGTTTTCAGTATATCCAAGTGTGTTTCAGCGTCTCAAATAACATGCTGTGTTCTGAATGATTCCTAAATCGTTGGGTCTTTTAAATAACTGTGCACTTGATATCTGCTACTCACTGAGACAATAAGGAAAATAGTTTACATCTCTGAATGATAAGACAGGATCCCACGTCCTGGACACTTTCAAATTAATATTTTTTTAAAGATGTTATCTCTGTACTCAGTTTGAACTATCTTGTTCACACAGCATGTAAGAGGAATCAGATAAATATGAGAAAGAAGGAAGCAGAGAAAGCAGAAAAGAAAGAAAGAAAGGGAAGGAAGGGAAAGAGAAAGAATGTTTTCTCACGTATTTTTTATATTTTATATATATATATATATTTATGTGTATGAGTGTATTGCCTGCATGTATGTGAGTGCACCCGTGGAGTGCAATGCTGCAGAGGTCAGAAGAGGGCTTCAGATTCCCCTGGAACTGGAGTTAAGGATGGTTCACATCTGCCATGTGGGTGCTGGGAATTGAACCCAGGTCCTCTGCAAGAGCAGTCAGTGCTCTTAACCACTGAGCCATCTCTCCAGTCCCATTCTTGTGTATTTTTAACAGAAGAAACTCTTGCACAAATAGTGTTTTATGAAAATACAAAATATAATGAAGACATTGCTAATTCCACTACAATCTGCACATATTGGCTGATCACTTCACCACATATATGAATTGTTTCAGCTGACAGAGACACAGCAGAGAGCCAGGCAGATAAGGCCTCCGTCTTCATAGAGCGTTTTTTAAAATTGTTTTAAATTACATTTGTTTATTTACTACTTTATTTATTTATTGTGTGGATGCATGAATCGCAGCACACATGTGGAGGTCAGAGATCAGTCTGTGGGAGTCACTTCTCTCTTTCCAGCAGATGGGTCCTAGGAATTAAACTCAGGTCATCGGGCTTGGAGGTCAGTGCTTTCACCTGCTGAGCCATCGTGCTGGCCTCCTACACAGCTTTACTTATAGCAGGAAACAGCAAGAGAAGTAAACATTTCAGATGAGTATTATGAAAAATCAAACAGTGCACTAGGAAATGGTGAAGAACGGGTGTGACTCATGTGGTGAGATGGTTGGAGTAACTTCCGTGAAGGGAGAGAATACTTAAGAATGGAGAAACAAAGAACAGCTTAGGAAAGAAAAGTGCCAGGTGCCCAGGCCTTGCACTAGGAAGAATTCTATTAAGAAGTAGAATGGAGGAAAAGGAAGAAGATAGTAAATGGTACAGAATTTGGACAGGGAGAAAGGTCGGTAAGATCGGGATAGGCAGGCATTTTCAGGAATTGGTACACAGCCTGTAGAGACTAACTCCTAAGCGCAGACACGCCAGTCAGTGAAAGAGCCCTACGAAGTTCCTCCCAGGCCATACACTTGCCGTTTACACCATAGCCAGCATTACTTAGGCTCCCTTTCCTTGTTTTGCACCAATGGCACATATAATTGAATGGTGATCATTTCAATTAAGCATTTCAAAGGCACCTACCATGTGACTTAGCGATTTAGATATAAAGATGAACACAGTTTAGCGATCAGTCAAGGTAGACACAAAGGCAGTCACATAGGTGTAAAGCAGCGATATTGAAGGATTGTAGCGAACATTGAGTACTTTAGGCTGGTGATTTGGGGAAGGTTTCCTGTAAGAAATAGTACCTAAATTCTAGATTAACTGTCTAGGAGAAAAAGTGATCCTGTAGAAGAGAGTCATAAGGAAAAGGGGACTCACTTTCATCAAGATGATGTAAAAATCCTTTTGGTTACTCTTACTAAAATCTGAAGTATGAACAGGAGAACATTGGGCCATGAGATTTGAAACAAAAGCAAGAAACAGAGCAAGAAAGTCTTTAAAACCATTTTTAGCTGTTCAAACACTATCCTGACATCATTTTAATACCTGATGTATTAATAGTTCATACTTGATGTAGGTTGAAAATTGATAGGACCTAGTCAGAACTGAATTTAAATAGATCTCTGAAAGCTGTTGAAAACACACTGGACTTCTTTATTCCCAGCTCCCATTCCAGTGGACAGTTATTTTAGCAATGTCAAGTCACTTCTTTAAATGCCTTCTAATCATGACAGAGCAATTTTAAACGAATTACCTAAAATTTCCCATAAACATTCCAACACATAAATTTCATTTTTAATGAACAATACATAAGAGAAAGATTAAAATGATTTTGTTTTCTTAACAGCAAGGCATTTAAAAATATTTACTCTCATTATTTTTATTTATGTGTTATGTGTATATATCTATAGGTGGGTACATGAACATGGAGTTGGGGTGCCACAGAGGCCAGGGATTTTGGATCTCCCTGGAGCTGGAGTTACAGGTGGCTATGACTCACCTGAAGTGGGTGCAAGAAACCAATTTCAGGTCCTCTGTAAGAGCAGTATGGGCCCTCAACAGCTAAGCTATCTCTCCAGCCTCCTCATCCAGGCATTTCAGTAAAAATAGCCTGAGAGTCTCTTAGCTGTTTTTAAATATCACTCATATCATAGATTTCAACATTGCTTCAACTCATCTGACCTAGATATAACAAGGATATTCAGTGAATATTTGCAACTTACTGCATTTCCATTAAGAAAAATTTTGTTTTTCTTCTTATTGAATAATTTGAAGTTAGTGGAAAACCTATCTGTAAAAAATCTTATCGCCTTTACAAAACCAGCATATGGAAATAGAACAGAAGATCCAGAAATAAGCCTAAACAGTTGCAGCCATCCAGTTCCTGACAAAGAAGTGAAAACACACATCAGGGAAGAGAGCCTCCTTAAGAAATGGTGCTGCAAAAACTGCACAGCTATGTGAACACTGATGCTTGATCCGTTTCTTATGTCTTACAAAAATCAACTTAAATTGAATCAGAAACCTTAATATAAAGCCTGAAGCTTTGAAACTAGTACAATAAAACATAGGAAAATACTTCAAGCTATAGGTGTGGACAAGGAACTTCAGAGAAAAAAAGATACTCTAATAGTTCAGAAAAAAAAAACAAGAATTGATAAATGGAATTGCATGGAATTATACGATTTTTGCATATCAAAGGGAATAATTATCAGTTTAAGAGACAGCTTACAAGAGGAAAGAGAAAATTCTCACAAGTTATTCATCCAGTAAGTGATTAATACCCAAAACTACAAACAAATATTTAAATCCCGAAAAACAAATCATCTGATCAGTGCTTACGAAAATAAATCAGAGATAAAGAATGCTACGATGAAGAAGTACAAATGGCCAGAAATATTCAGCAACTTTAGCTGCCAGGGGAATACAAATCAAAACTATTTTGAGATTTAATCTCACCACAGTCAGATTGAATATCATCAAGATGATAAATGACACGAAATGCTGGAAATAGCAGAAAAGAACCCTATGCACTATTGGTGAGGGTAAACTGGTCTAGTCCCTATGTAAATCAATACAGAGGTTTCTCACGAAAACCAAAACTAGAGTTATCATATGATCCAAATATACCACTTGTGTGCATATATTGAAAGGGATATAAGTCAGCATACAAAAGATACCTACACACCCATGATTATCACATTTCTAGTCAGTTCCCAAGTTTATGAATTAAACCTAGGTGTCCATTAACAGATGAACGGGTAAAGAAAAAGTGAGATACACACATACACAGAGAGAGACAGAGACAGAGACAGAGAAAGTGGTCATTGTGCCATAAAGAAAGTCAAAATTTGGTCGTTGGCTGAAAAATGAATGGAATTATGTTAAGTGAAATAAGATAGACTCAGGAATATGAAATATTACATTGCGTATTTTCTCTCATCTGCAGGATCTAGATTTTGTTTAAAGGAAGGGAAGTCGGATAGTAAGCTTTGGGGTAAAGGAAGCAGAAGGAGGTAAGGAATCAAGAAGGCTAACAGGAATACACACATGCATGGAGGAAAATACACAAAACCCATGAATTGTTTAGTTAATATGAATGAGGTTTAAAATGTTGTCTTATGCTGTTGTTAGATTTCATTCACAGTTAGATGTAGGTGGCTAGTGGACGTATCGTGTTTGTCAGTACATTTCTTTGGCGAGATGATAATAAGTTTTTTTCTGTTTTTAGTATTCAGTGAAATTTTTATACTCATTTGACTATTGGACATTTGTAGATTTTTTTGTTTGCATAAAAAGATGATGAATCCTTAAAATTTAAATTTTTTCTCAAAGCATATGAAGAAAATTTAAAACTACTTGTTCACAGATGTTAGGCTTGAACTTTTCTATCATATATGCATACTAAAACTATCATAACTTTTGAAGTTCTCCTGAATAAGTGCCATCTCAGTCTCAGTCTATAAAATTGTGAGCTTTCTCCTTTCCCTCTCCCCGCCATCTTCCCCTGTCTTCTTCCCTCTCTAGTGCCTGGGTTTGAACTCACTGTTTCAAACATGCTAGTCAAGTGCTCTGCTACCAAATGATCCTCCTGCAACTCAAATTCCTGATTTCGTTGTACGTTATTCTATCTTCATACTACTTGCCGTTCCTATCTCTCTCAAGACCACGAAATAAAACTGACACTGTGCACTATCAGTTTCTTATTTAATTTTATGTCAAATATCCTTGAATCTTTAAAGGCCCAATTTCATACATGTGTTTATATCTTTTGTTTATTTGTTGCTTTGTTATTTCATTTATTTACTAGATTTAAAATTTTCTACTTTCCTAATGAAAATTTGAAATATAATCTAACACTACTACACAAATACCACTGCTACCAAAGCAGTGACAGAAAGTTCCAGCTTTGTACCTGAGCTGTGGAACTGGCAGATGTCTCAGTCTCCTTGGTCTTTAGTTTCTCCATCTAAAATGTAATCATATAGCTTAAGTATAAACCTCCTCAATAACCTAGTAACTGAACTCTACTCTGCAGAAAAAATATACTGATACTCACACAAGTATGACTATCTTAATATTTGAAAAAAAATCATAAAACTTCTGGATAAGTGCTTGGAGATTCAGAGTCCTGCTTAATGGCCATTGAACTAGCGGTTTCTGCTTTGCAGTTGTGTAGACCTTTGCTATTTAAAGTGAACAGCAGTTCACACAGGACATTGTCTGAAAGCCCATACCCTACTCCAGATTAATGAATTAGGAGCCACATTTTAACTGATAATTCTGATAATTCACATGGAGTTCAAGCTGGTGAAGCACAACCTTCAAGTTTATTTTAAATAAATCTCGTAAAATCAAAAGGAATGTTTGATAATGGTTAGAGTTGCTTTATTTATTTATTTTTTTTGAAGGGAATAAGAGATCGTTTATTCTGGAGCTGAATATGAGTGATCATGGGCCAACAGATTTGGGTTGGCCCAAATTCTATGTTCCAGCATGGAAGCAGTTTCATGAAGTTTTCAGAGTGACAGAACAAAGAAAGTCATAAACCAAGACACTTTAAAATATGTTGGTGGAAACATTAAATAAGTGGATACAGCAAAAGAGAGACCTCAGCTATAGGCCTCAAATGCTATATGATGACATTCTTAGCCTTTTAGTTGGTGGGAGCTAGGGCTTTGCAAAGTTAATACCTTCCTAAAAACCTTTATCTGTTAGTCACAAAATGTTGAGTCAGAATCAAAGGTGGATGGGGAGTGGCTACATAAGGGCTGAAGATGGCCCCAGATAAGTTGTAAACAGGTTCTACATCTCCAAGGTTCCAAACTCTCTGGGGTCAGGGAAGTGTCAATCAGTTGGGTCAGCCTTACAGAAAGTTCAGTCCAAGGTGCCAAATTTTTCTGGACACTTTTGTTCACATTTCCCCCTGTTGGTCAAAAATCATATTTTGTCCCTGCAGGGGCCACATGTTTATTCCCAAATTGCTGGGAAAGCTTCCTAGTACCTGATGCAGATGAGGGTGAGTAGATACTCACTGTTCAGGAAGAACAGTTGGCAGGAGAGAGGAATACCTGGTAAAGCCAATAAGGAAGAAATCCCTGGGTCACATAAAAACTATTAGCCACCATGATCTGGATTTGACTTTTTTCTTTTCTTTTCACTGACATAACATTTCCATGTGACATATAATAGGATTATTATACTTAACATTAAAATAATCAAGAACATTGGTTGGCTTAATGGACTAAATGTAACAGATTAAGGAAGCAAACATTTAAAAAATGAAAATGAATATGATTTTCCTTGTATTTAATGTTATTTGAATTCCATTGACCATTTTATTTATATTCGGAGAGGTGCTCAAGTCTTGTCTACCTCATGAGGCAGAACAGACACACCACAGCAAGGGTGGTAAAGCAGGATTCAGGGTTTATGAGGCAATGACAGACCTTACGATGAGAAAATGTAAGATTCTGGAAGAAAAAAATATTTCTTTGCATCATCATCATGATTAATGATGCATGATATTAGAGGAAGCTATCAGTTTTAATGGTCATAGTAACAGAATGGAAAGGAAAATAAAGGAAACCGGGAAACTTGCTTTGGTTAAGAAAGTCTAATGACAGCCATTTACGTGAAGCACTTAGCATTTAATCATGCAGCACAATAATGGTTATGCAATTTATGGGTAATTTCAATATATCAAATTAGCACTGCTCTCGATTTTATTTAATTAGTGCAGCAGGTTTCAGAGATATATTTAGTTTCCACATTTTACTACCATTGCAGTATGGGAATCTGCCTAGTACCTTTCATAATTATGGCAAATATTATTTTAAAAGGATATCCTGGCGATAAAATTATGTTTTTATATTAAACTACTAAGTTTGTAGATAGGATCTCTGTTCTGAAGTGTAAATGTTCTGGCTCAAAACACATAAAGAAAATATAAAACTATAAGTATTCACTTGCAGATGTTAGACTTGAACTTTTCCATCAGTTCTGCCTAAAATTAAAATAACTTTGAAGTTCTCCTGAATAAATTCTACATTAGTTTATAAAAGTTTGAGCTCCTGTATTTCTAAAATAACCTCTGAAAGGTGGAAAAAGCTAAATGCATTAGAAGCATGGGAACTATGTGGATTGTGCAATGAAAAAATAAAATGAGGTAGAATAGAAAAATAAGATTATGAGTGGCAAAGGAGGTGGGTGTGAGATCAAGACAGTGTGAATTTTCAGGTACACATGAATAGTGATGCTTATTGACCCAAGAAAGAAGTGGGATAGTGTAAGGTATGGTCTCACAGTGGTGTGAGACACAGTACTAGTGATTCAGCAATGTTCCATAAATAATGTTCCACAAATTAATCCTCTCTCTCCTTCCCCCTATCTCTTTCTCTCTGTTCCTCCCTTTTTTGTGATATAGTATAATATTCCAGAAATGGCAGAGTTTATTAAAGAAAATGACCATATTACTTTCCAATAAATATTTCTTATCTTTAGAAATTTCATGATCTCATGTGAATCAAATGAGGTGATATTCATCCTCTGTAAGCAGAGTTTTAAGAAAAATGTAGTCCATTTGTCCATGTTCTCATATGTAAGTCATTTGCTAATTAACTGCTTCTAAGCTGTGGAGGACTTCTAGTCCATTATGTCATGTGTTATTAGTAGCAGGAAGCTGCTCCAGAAAAGATCTTCAAAACAAGCTTAGAAGGTGAAAGAATCAAGAAAAGTCATGGGGGAATTCTTTCTTCATGTCCAGTTAAGAGTGTTGCCAGTTTTGTTTGCATTTATTATAAAAGCATTCTGCAAGGTTGGGATTCTAGGACAGATAATGTAGGTTGTAAAGATTTATAGGTGGTAGTTCCTAATCACAGAACTAAACCACCCCTGTAGTAATAATGACTAATTTAAAAAAAAATTCTGTGCTATTGCACTGCAAATTGATTCATGTCAGTTGATTCATTTGGTAATCTACATCATTTATCTTATCTTGAAAACACATATACAGATTGTTAGATGTTTGTTGAATAAAGGCAGTAATTCAAGGAAATAATGTTAAAATGTGAACTATTTCTTATATAAATTGTATTTTACAGTCCATTTACATATTGATTTATTGTTTTTCTAGCTATTTTGCTTTGCAGGGTATATTTCATACTGAATATCATTTCCTCTGCAAAGCAGTGACTAAGTGGATTTTAGGTTTTATAGTGTCTAATTGTAACGTCACATGCAATTATCTTTTAGTAACAGTTAAAAGCATGGCATACTCCTTTCCTACTTAACAGTGATATGGTTCTAGCCTTCCCCATTGGCAAGAAATGGCCTCTGCCTGCTGCTTGCCTCATGCAGAGGACTGACCTGTTAATGGAGAAGACAAAGGATAGTGTGGTTTCACACAGACCAAGGGCTAAAATGAAAATAGTTCAAGAGAATTGCTACTGTCAGAAGTGAGATTAGTCCTCTTGTCCAGTTCTATATAGTTCTATATTTTCTGTCTCTTGTGGCTTTCATTCCTAAGTTAAAGCCTTTATATTTGTACATATAACGAATTTAGAACTTTTTTCCAGAACAAAAATCATTTAAATGTTAGAGACACATATGTATGTGTATATATGTATTTCTGAATATATTTACAGATGCATGTAACTATATATGTATTCACACATTTTTATATATTCAGTAACATTTCTTTCTCTGTGCATATAAATATATTTGCCTATATTTTACTGTGTGCTGATGTGTTTATATTTTCACATGCCAGAAGAAAAAAAATTGAGAAAAAAGACGGGTAGTTGTTTGTTACGAAAGCAGACTTTCTAATATGTGTTGTTCATAGTCTTTCTCTATGTCAGTAAGCCTTTTGTGTGCTTCAGGAAAATTATTTTTTTGAATTTTTAATAACTACATGATTAGAAGAAGCATTGCATTACAGCTTTAACATATTCAGTAACACATGCCAAAGCAAGAGTACATCTCTTTCACAAGTGGCTGTAAGTTTCTAGGTTCACAGTTGAACTAATACAGTTATACAATATTGAACTCAGTATAAGCCCTATAAGACATAAAATTGAGTTTTTAACCTTTAAAAAAGATCTCCATTTCATTTTAGAATATATTGTTCCTTGCAGAAAGACTCACTGTTTTTGCTACTAACACTGAGATGCTGGCACATGCATCTCTAATCTGTATGTATCTGATTACTACTAGTCATAATCGGTTGCACTTGGAGCCTTGGCACCTGTGTATGTCTATAAAGTCATCGGGTAGATTTCAGTGGTAATGCTTATCCCCTCTACTAATTAACATGATGTAAATTTCTGTGCTTCCTCCTCAAATATAATACATTTTCAAAAATTTGTTGATTTTTGTGTATGTGTATATCACACAGAACATCCCAAACCATCTTATTCAACTATACACCCACTTCCCAGATGGCACCTCCCATAGCTCACTAGAGATAGCCCTTATACTCTGATGTCACTGCTGCTGCCTGCTGTGTTATCAGCACCCCCAGCTGTTCTCCACTACTTGTCCATCTGGTGAATCTAGTCAGCCTATCTAGAGGTCTTTGTTTTAGGAAGGTCAAGCTGTTCCTCACCTAGCAGAAATCAGTTGTCAATATTCCTTTAGATAAGATTGGGGTCTGCTGTTCATTTTCCCAGTTGTATGCTGGGTTATTATCTGGGAGTCCCTTTTTTTTAAGAGGAAGGAAATTGACCTTGCATGGTTCTGCTGGAGTAGGACAATTCCCCGGTTACATTATAATTGTGACTACTGTATTTTCTGGACACTACTATTTCATCAGAACGAAGAGTTATTTCCATTTATGTGTTTTTAATCTATTATGAATCATGATACACTTCAGAAATGGATACCTTACCAGCCACATAAACAGCCATATTCAATAGAAGTTTGCTATTTCAGCAGCTTTAATTAGAGATCAAGTCTACAATGATTCTTAGACATAAGTTCACAAAAGCTAAAAAGTATTACAATTACTTTTTCTTCAAGCAAATGTAGCATAATATATTCAAAATCTCACAATACATCTTATCAGTCAGTGGATATGAAACTAGTGATAATGAACTGTCAATATTTTTCTCTACTTTTACTAGCAGAGTGGTTTGCTTTCAAACTTCTTATTTTTAAATTAATTTATTATTTTTTATTTTATGTGTATGAGTGTATTGCCTGTATGTATGTGAGTGCACCCATGTTGTGCAATGCCATGCAGATCAGAAGAGAACTTCGGATTCCCCTGGAACTGGAGTTAAGGACCATGTGGGTGCTGGAAATCGAACCCATGTCCTCTGCAAGAGCAGTCAGTGCTCTTAACTGCTGAGCCAACTCTCCAACCCCTCATTTATTTTTTTCCAGCATAAGGTATAATTAAATATACAGAAATTCAAATCCTATTGTAGACAGAAGAAAACCACATGTAATTGTTCTTAATGGGCTGAGTTCTTTCCTGGCTAGCAGTATAGAAACTTCTTTCTGAGAATCAAAAATTGTCATGCAGAGTTGAACAAGATGCAAATTTGTCCTGCAGTTTTTCAACAATTGCTCTAATATGTGCTGCTCACCCCTCCTCAGGTAGCCATTAGGAATAAAAGCATCTTGTCTCAGTAGGTTGCTCTCATCTCACTGTTTGCACAGCCTGCCTACAGACAAGACCTGGCTGAAATTGGGACCTGAAACATTGTGAAACCGCACAAACACAGAGACAGTAATGAAGTGACCCAGGTTTTCATAACCTGGTTAACAGTATGTGGCTCTGAATGGAGAAAACATGGGCAAATTTTACTTTATTATGATTAGAAAATTATATGAAATTTTCTCTAGTACCTTTATTTTTACCATTAAAATTTCCAAATATGTGTTTTTCCAAGAATATCTTCACCAATGTCTCAAAGTACTATTTAAAGATAAATGCACTCTGGATTTACACAGCTATATTCTATCCAGCCATCAAGCACATCTGAGTTGCCTGTCTCCCTTCCTTCCTTCCTTCCTTCCTTCCTTCCTTCCTTCCTTCCTTCCTCCTTCCGTCCCTCCCTCTCTCCCTCCCTCCTTTCCTTCCTTTATACTGGCTCTCTTTCTGGTGCTTTTTACTAAACTTAAGTTTTAAGTGCAATGTAAGGGGAGAAAAACTTACTGATCAAATAAGGCTGTAAATATACAAATAAGCAAGAGCACTTATAGTGTCCTATGATTGAAAAGACCAAACAGTGGTTTTTTTATACATAAAAGGAGGGAATTATTAATGTCCCATAACAAAACCAAGTATG
>NW_008343387.1:826033-846728 GCF_000622305.1 Nannospalax galili | reverse complement strand
TATATATATATAATCAAACATGTATAATGCTGTAAATCAGCACTGAAAAAAGTTTAGAACAAGGCACTCATGGTACAAAAATCTCAAATTAAAATATCTGAACTTCAAAAGAAAATATTGCCACCTGGAAAGCCATAAGCTAAGTCTGGCTATGATCTTTTGTCTCACTTATTTAGTTTCAATGTGGTTCTTGTACAAGTTGTAGTAAGGTAATATTTTAAATTTTAGTTTCTTACCTATCATAAATAAAGAGTTCTGTAAAATATGAGAAAAAGATTGCTTGAAAAAAGAAGCTTACAAGAAAATTATTTAAATTTTGAACCAATTACTTAAATTACTTAATTACGAATTACTTAAGTATTAACTCAAATAATTTTTGATTAACACTAGGTGAAGGAGATCAAATCAGTGCTTCCTTACATGTTACCAGAATGAACATATTCTTTAGTTCCATCAATGAATACACAATCATATACTTGGTAATTAGTATATAATTCGTAGGGACAGAGAATCACAGGTAACATCTTACTAGGTCAGTTTGCCATACTGGGTCATGACCTTGGGGGTGGCCACGCTAACTCCACAGGTTGAAATCATCTCTGAATATAGTTTCTAATTTGGATTTCATACTTAGTAGCCCAGGCATGCCATGTAGCCTCTCCAAGTTATAGTTGTGTTACCCAATCATCAGTCTAAATCACCCACTCCAATTATTGTAGATAATTATTGTAAAGATTAAATGGAATAATATGTCAGTTCTTTCAAATAATGCAAAATTTTATTTGGACAAATGTATACTCATGCATTTAAATGTTCAAATATCAGGACATAAAAATATGTGAAAAATCATGTGTAGAAAGTATCTGATATGAACAACTTTATGGAATCTCTTCCATTATCACATTCATGATTTTAAGAAAGTATACCAGATTGATTTAGGTATAATTTACAACAAAATTCAACCTACTTTCGTGCCCAGTTCTATACATTCTGAAGAGACCTCATGAACCACACATTTGTTTTTGAAACAACTGCTCAAAAATTTTGCACCTTGTTTTATTTTTATCCATAGTGGAATTAAGATATTTATATAGTCTGCATGTAGTTCTTTATCATATATAAATTTTGAAAACTTTCTTTCCCAGGTTCTGTTGCAATTGGGTAAAGTATTCTATAATGATGTTGTATTAAGTTAATTTATGACACTTTTGACATTTCTTGTATGCTTCTTTATCTCTACTGGTCTATTGAGGCAGAGAGAAGAGATCTGAAATCATCAGACAAGATTGTGGATTTTCTTTTTATCTTTTTATTTTGGTTAATTTTACTTGAATGAAGAAAATCTCTTTAGCTGCACACACATTCAGAACTGCAATCTTACTGTTGATTTCACTAGTATATTATGCTACATTCTTTGTTCCCAGTCATGCTGCTCATTCTAATGTTATTTAATTAGCATTAATATAACTGCATCTGCTTAATTTTTATTTGTGATACCATGGTGTATAATTTCCTTTTCTTTTCAGATAATCTGTGTCAATAGTATGTAATTGAACCTTGATATATTTTTGACTTGGAATATGTTTCATTAATGATTTTTAACTCATTATTTTTATCCACATTTAATTTTTATTTTGCATATTGTTAAAGATGGTAATTATAGCAATTTTAGAATCAGTGTATATTGAGAAGAAGTATAAGGATTTTCCATAAGACCTTCAAACCCATACATACATAATCTTTATCAATATACCCACAAGATTAGGACATTTCCTTTCAATTTGTGAATATTCATTGAGACGCAACTGTCACCAAACCTATAGTTTACATCATGATCTTCATTCTTTTTTTAATTTATTAGCATTTTTAACTGCTTCCACTAACCTCTAGTTTCAGTTGAACTAGGCCAGTCACTTTATCAAAATCGGTGACATTGTTGAGTTTAAATCTACAATCATAGAGAGTGCTTTCTGTGTTTTCCATATCTTCTGTTTTCTTCCTTTTCTGTTTATGATTTAGGATGGCTTTATTTTTTATGATACCTTTTCTCCATCACTAGTTGTAACTTTTCAGAAATATTTTTACTTGAACTAAATTTTGCAATATATGTAAGTAATTTATCATGCTCTACAGTCTAGTGATATTATGTCACTTTACATAAAATGCAAGAAATTTACAATATGTTTAAAATACGGGGTCATTGACTTACACTTTGCATGTATGACAAGCCCTTGATGCATGTTACTATTTTTAAGAAATTAAATGTTATTTGGAGAAACAACAATATTTTTCAAAGCACTACATTTTCTTTTATTTTTACTGTTCCTTGGGTTCTTCTTGGCTTTAGAGAAATCCAAGTTTCTGTCTGCTATCTTATTTCTACCAGGTAGGACATTTAAAAATATACATTATAGTATTTATTTTACTGTTTTCTAGATTTTCTTTTCATCTTTGATTTTATGGTATTTGTGTAGGGTAATGCATGCATTTTAATTGTTTATTATGGTTACTTATCTTGCCTGGAGTTCTCTCGATGCTTTATGATTACTATCTGATAACTAATATTTTTGAGAAATTCTAAAAAATAACAAAAACCTAGCCCATTTTCTGCTCTGTGAAGAAAGTTTCCTCCACCTCTTTGAGCGGAGCTTATGCTCTTCTTTTTCTGGAACTCAGCTGCAGGTGTCATGGGTCCACATCATCCAGGAAGATGCTTTCTCGTTCTCTCTCTCTCTCTCTCTCTCTCTCTCTCTCTCTCTCTCTCTCTTTCTCCATCTCTTTCTCCTTCTTAAACTCCCTCCCTTTTGATTATGACTAATACATGCATGGATTAATGTTTCAGGCATGTAAAGACAACTATTTGTAATTTTTTGCAACATTTCCCTTGACGTGTAGTATCTTCATTGCTGTTTCCCATATTTTCTGTTGACTTACTGTTTATAGATGCATTAATTATCTATATGATAATCCCAACTTCCGGATTGCTTGAGTCCAGTTTTACATCTTTTGACTCGATGATGTTTCTGCTTTATAAGAGCTCCCCTATTAAATTTATACTCTTGACCAAACTGGCTGAGACTCACGCTAGTTATGTATGCATAGACATGGGGTACACCTTTTCTACCCTAAGGCACTGAGTTTGAGACAGTGAGTTACTCCACCCAGGAGTTAGCTGGGGTTGTATGTGCTGATGACTTCACTTCTACACTGCCCTGAGCAGGGAGGCTGGGGAAGAAGCTGAGGACCTCATGCTGACCCTGCAGTCGATTCTCTTCTACTCTGCACTGGCTTCCTCATGCACACTGCAATCTGGCTCTCCCCTCCCTTAATATTTTTCACCAATAAGTGCTTGGTAGAGGTCTTCAGAAAAGCAAGGTGAGTCAGATAATGTTCCTATGACAGGGATTGCCAGGTGTGTTTATACTATCGCTACATCCCATATTCAACATTCACCTATTTGTCAAAACTTTCGTTCATTTATTTTTATGAAATAGAGATAACAGCTATTTTTATCACCACTTCTATTTTGGGCAGATCCTACTTTGAGCTCTTCTGTGCATGTCTGGAACCTCAGGACCCACTTCTCCATGGAAAGACACTCACACAACTCTGGACATGTGCAAGCCTTGTGAATCCAGTGTTTTATTGTATTCAAGAAAGGGTTTGCTTCTATTCTTCATTTGACTATTTCTTATTGTTAGGGTAGATTTTTAAAATCTTAAATATTTTATTTATTATTTTTATTTTATGTATATGAGTGTATTGCTTGCGTGTATGTAAGTGCACCCATGCCATGTAGTGCCCATGGAGGCTAGAAGGCCTCAAGTCCCCTGGAACTAGACCTGTGACAGTTGTTAGCTGCCATGTGGGTGCTGGGAATTGAACCCAGGTCCTCTGCAAGAGCAGCCTCTGTAAGAGCAGTCATTGCTCTTAACCATTGAGCCATCTCCCCAGTACCACTTAAGGTGGAATTTATAATCTTTCCAGAACTGTTGGTCAAGAGTAGACTTACTTCAGTTGGTGAATTTTAATGGTCGTGAAAATACGGTATACCCCACTGACCTAATAACAATTAAAAGGTAAAATTGGGGCTGGATAGATGGCTCAGGAGTTAAGAGCATTGGGTCGTTTTGCAGGGGACCCAGGTCTGATTCCCAGCATCCACAATGGCAGCTAACAATCATCTGTAACTCCATTTCCAGGGGACCCTATGCCTTCTTCTGACCTCCGCAGGCGTTACATGACACAGGTGCACTTACCTACATGCAATAGACTCATACAAATGAAAATTATAAAAAAAATTTAAATCAAGTAAGATTTTTAAAAATATAAAATGGCTTTTCCAAAGGTTTACTTAATTTTTTCACACAAAATATATTTCACAATTCATTATATGCTATTTTCTGGATTACTTACTATCCAATAGTGACAAAGTCCACACTTTTTCAGTGACCTAAGAGTTGCTAATTGTATAACTGGATTATCTAATTATCACTTGCTAATTGTTTAATGAAAGTAAACTCATTCAATTTAACATTTATGGAATGAGAATCTATAGGGTCACTCAGTATTTCAGAAATTTCTAAATATTACCTAATTGGACATTTACAGTGCCCAAAGTTTTTATGAATTGGAAATAATAGTCGTAAAGATTTTAGAAAATGTGAGTTTACTTTTTCAAGCAGTAGTTAGATGAGAATTTGAAACCAGATGTATATGATTATCTACTTAACTCTGTTTCCATGGAGATGTATTATTAGACCGAGTTTTGTCTTTAACATACTCTAACATGCAGTTTCATCTTCTTTTCCCTCTACATGCTTTTGTATTCTCATATTGTCCTGGGTCTTCAGCTCGTCATATTTCCACAAGGTTGTCGCTGATCTCTCCTAACAAGCTACCAACTTCCTTGCCCTCTGTGCTTCCCAAGGACTCACCCCAAGTTTGGTATTCTCCTAAATACCATGCAAAGTTCATACATTTAAAATAGTTCCTTGCTAATCATAGAAATGTAGTAAGCCAATGTATAATCAAAACAATTACCAAAGACTTCTTAACTTAGAAAAATAGGAGAAAATTCATCTTACTCAAATTACAAGAATTTGAAATTCTTAACTTCCCATCATGGCTTAGAAGTTAAAAAGAAAAGCAGCCTGAATAAAAGTGAAGACACCATCAGAAAAATGAGAATCAGGGCCTGAGAGACAGCATTTCTTCAGGCTTACTTCACAGAATGCACGAGATACTGAACCCCTGGAAGGCTAGATTTCTTTATCATTTTCTGTTTGTTTTTTAATGTGAGTAAGCAATTTAAATCAAAAGTGGTTGGAAGCTTGAAATAAAAGGAAAGCGGTGTGCAGACTTCAGGGTTGGGGCCTTGGTGATGACAATATTGATTGAGACAAAATGTAAAGGCAGGTTTGAGATTTCTGATCACAAGATAAAAACACTGTGATAACTGAAGACTTATGTACCAGGGCAAAAGGTACAAGAGAAGTTCTCATCTTCAGTCTCCCTTGATGGAGAGGAGACACTTGAAGCCTTGGAATTTCCAGCTTTAGAGTTCAGAAAACAGAAGTCAGTCATGGGTAAAATAACTCATTGTTTGCTAATCATCTGGTGATTAGCAAAAGTCACATTTAATTAATCATTTGGTGATTAGCAATACATATATATACATATATATATATATAACTAGTTGTAATAATTTATGTAGTCCACCTCGCCACTTTGCTAGGCAAAATTAAGGATAGGCCCACGTACAGACTGTGAATCAACACCTCTATATAACTAGACAAAAACTTTAATATTTTACTGTGTGTCACAAATGAGGATTAGAATTTACACTTTTAAATGACTACAACTAAGCCAATGGACATTACGAACTCTAATGCATTATCTCAAATCAACTGTCCTCAAGGGACATAATTTATCTAAAGCAAGCTTAATGCTAATGTACATCTTTACCTTCAGCTCATCTTTACAATTATTGATTACATTCTAGGTTCCACTAGGGAGGTAGACACTAAAAAGAGTAGGAAAATAAGCAAACAACCAGGTTTACTTTCATGGTAATACAATGAATGAAATTTGTATAGATTTATAAGGCCAATGTGATAACCTAACATCATATTGTGTGATACATTGTGCTAATACAGAAAAGGGGTATTTGTTCGGTATGTAAGACATACTTACTAGAAAAAAATATCATTTTTAAACATCTTGAAGAAACAATCTAGAATTAAACAATGTAAGATGGTATTGAAACTTTTCCTTTGATTCCTTGGAAAAGTATAGTCTCATTTCCAAGCACAAAGCATTAAACAAAATTAAGAACATGAGATGGCATATAAATGCCATATGACTGCTTAATGATTTTTATTTCTAATTGATTACAATTATACAAAATATAATTTTTATATTCTGTGGCTGTAGCTCAATTGTTTTATTCACTGATACAGAAATTTTCAGTGAATTAATGTGCCCTATGCTGTGACATGCAGTCAGGAGAATGTAAGTTGAAGTTAAACGTTGCTCTTTAAATACTGTATATCTGTTCTAAAAGCCTGATTTGGGGTGGGGCTGGTGATTCATAAATCTCAGGTATCACCTGTTAAATGCACCCTATCAGGAAGTGCTGAAGATACCCATAGTGTCCTGTAGATAAGGAGCCTGCTAAAACAAGCATTTATTGAAGTCCTTTGTCATCATTGGGAGATAATTTCCCCTGAGTCTTTCACATTTCTGCACATGAATCACTGGCTACCCTGGCTTTCAATTGTTTTTAAAAGATGATTGTAAATCAAAGGGCCTAGGTAGACAGATATAACATCTTCTGGAATAAAAGGGGACATATTTACTGTTCAATATGAAACATAAAGGAGAAATTGGAAGGGAGGGAATGGGAGAGTAGATTTTATTAAAAAACATTATTGCATGTAAGAAATTTTCAAATAGAAAATAATTTTCAGCCAGGTGTGGTTGTGCATACCTTTAGTCCTAGCACTTGAGAGATAGAGGCAGGAGGATCTCTGTGAGGTCAAGGCTATTCTGATCTACATAGGGAGTTCCAGGCCAACTGGGGAGACCCTGTCTCAAAAAAAAAAAAGATTTTAATTTCTTAAGTTGATAGGCCTTTCCTGTAGAGTTTAAGTATGCTGTTGTCTGTTTCCCACCTTGGGAAACTGATGCCCAAGAAGACAGTACAAAGCTCCTAATATTGTTTGCTACTACTGTGAGTTACAACTCTTCCTCTGTCTCTAACCTAGGAATCTAAATTCTTCTGTGTCAACGTGCAAGCAGAGAAACATCTCAGACTTTTCATAGATGTTGATAACGTTGATGGTGAGGAGAAAGTGCTGATAGCGACATCACTTACATTCTGGATGAGGAAGGTTGAGGTCAAATGGGAGTCAGTAGGAAACATACAATGAGCAATAATAGGGCTTCCAATATTTTGCCTGTTATTGATAAGGAATCAAGAAGTTAATTCAGCATAATAAACAGGAAATGGGTAAAATGCAGTTGCCTAAATACTGTCCTTTGTCCTGGTTGTTGCTAGTTTTTCTATTAATAGATGCACATACACCTCCATCCCCACTTCAGTCCGAAGGACTATTCGCAGATGTAAGCACTGTAACAAGCTCTATTAAGATTCTAAGATTTGTCCTGGGCAGGCTGAGGATTCTGCCTGCCTTCCAGGAGTAATTAGAGATAAGAGCATATACATCTATTCTGAAAGGGGACTTTACCATGTCAATCATTAGAACTTGGACTTGTTCACATAAGAAGAATCATGAAATATATTAGTTTGGAATATATTTGGTAAGGGAAAATGGCAAGTGATGAATTGTTTTGTACCAAAATTCCCTCTTAGTTTATTCTATCCTGTCAACCATAAATCTGTTTACAAGTGACAATTAGGTTCTCAGGTTGTTTTGTTTATTAGTTTCAGCTGTGTGTGTGTGTGTGTGTGTGTGTGTGTATGTGTGTGTGTGTGTCTGTGTGTGTATGTGTGTGTTAGTGGACCTTTGTCAATATGAGTAATCTTTAGTTTTTTCAGGGAAATCATGCATGAGGAATAGACTAGTATTTGGATTCTGACTGTCCACCGGAGGTAGAATTCAGATGAAGTTGACACACAAAAACACTAGAGAGATCAAAGAAATTTAGATAAATTCTTGTATTCATTAGGAAATGCAGAAAAGAAAAACCCTGTGTAGTGGTTTGAAAGAGAATTTTCCACCATAGGCCCCAAGTATTGGACCAGTTGTTCAGTTGGTCATGCTGGTTGAGGAAGGTGATGGAATGTTCCTCCCCCAGTGGCCTTACTGGAGGAAGTGTATCACTGGGGGCAGGCTTTGAAAGTTCATAGCCTTGTCCCATTTCCAGTTTCACCCTCTCTGAGTCTTGTGTGTGCTTAAGGGTGTGAGTACTCAGCTTTCAGCTCTGGCCGAAACGCCTCCCCATCACGATGGACTCTTATCCTTTGAATTCATAAGCCAATTAACTCTTCCTTCCATAAACTGTCTTGGTCAAGGTGTTTTATCATAGAAACAGAAAAGTAACTAATACATCTGTCTCTGCTATTGAAATTGGTGAGAAGTTAAGCAATATTTTCTAGCAAATGCTTCAAATTAAAGAGGATTCTACATAGAAAGTACTGTGTGAGTCTAGACTGTATCAGTCAGAGGTGTCAAATCTCTCATCCAAACAAATACAATATAGCTCTGCCTTCAATTCAACATGTTCTGAAGGACTGAACAGATGATGTCAGACATGAATGTAGCTTGCTGTGGAGTATTGGGCAGGCTGAAAACATTTCAAGTCAATGTCATTATGCCATAAGCCCCTGCAGCATCACTGTAACCTGAAGCCCATATGAAGACTCTCATTTTCCCCTCACACTAATTTCTCTCTTCCCCACTGCCATGAACTCTGTTGATTAAAGAGCAATGTGACCCTCATAGGGGTCAAAGCACATACATACATATATAAGTATGTTCAGGGATTTCAGGGATGTGAGTATTTAGGGTATGTTGGATAAAGTTACCCAGATTCCCCTTTCAACTGTATCTTTAGAAAAGAAATGAACCTACAAATTCAGTTAGTGGAGTCAAATAGGGATCATAGTGGAAAAGGCAAGGTGACATCATCTAGGATCCAAGACTTCTGGACCAATTTAATGTAGTATTGTTGTTTGTACATGTGATTATATAGTAGAAAATAATATGTTCAATGCTAATTCTTTATCATCTGTTAAGTGGCTGAAAGATTATCACAACTAGGAAAACCACATTTAGAGATGTGCCAATAGGACATGCCAACCACTTTGCATAATTTCTCCTTTTTTTCCATATGGTCCAATAGAAACTGTTTAAAATTATATGAAAAACAAACCACGGAATTGCTTTTAGACTTGCTAGGAACATGGGCAGCAAAAGAGGTAATATCCTAATCCAACAGCCCTCCAGAGCTGGAGCAAGGTCTAATGAACATCATTAATTTAGAGCAGATTATCTCTTGACTAAATCCAACTTTTGGTCCCTTAGCTCCAGCTGTTCATGCAACTAAATACACTGTATAGTTCAAACTCTTGGAATGGTTATTGGTCTATGTCAATCCCATCTTTTCTATACTACTGTCCTTAAGGATAAAAACCAAGTAACATTCACAGAGCAAAGCCATTTGCCGCACATTATTACAGGTTGCTGTGAGGATTCCTTAAATTCTTCTACCACTTGCTAGTAGTATTAGGGGCTCCTCATGAGAAGCTTTTCTTTCTATTTTACAAATATTTAACTATAAGAATTATTCCCTATTAATGAACAAGTTAGAAGCTTTCATTGCAATAAGAGTGACTTTGCTACAATCACTATTCCACCAATGAGGTCGGCTGACAAAAATCAGGGTTCTCCTGTCAAATAATGTTCCTAGTGATATATATGACTGATTCAAATTTTCAGTTCATCTGTCAGTCAAAGAAAACTGGATGGCTAACCAACTAACCAGAATGGTGCTCAACATCTTCCAGGAGTCTTTAGTACTAGAGATAAAATATTGCTCACTTGAACATTCTATTTGAAACTTTGTATTAGTTAATCTTCAAATTTGTATCCTTTAAGCAAAGAACAAGCACAGTGCAATAAGCTGTCCATCAAGATGTAGCCTGGTCTCTACAATGGAGGCCTCCTGCTCTAGATGAACCTGTGAACTACAAGTTTCTATAACTGTATATGGAAAGGTAAACTGCCTCTGGAAAATGTACATGGTCCTTAGGTATAGATGTTATTTAAGGTTTTATATGGGTCACCTCCCTAACATGCTTGATACCTGCCTACCAGGAATAGCTCTGTTGAAAAACAGCTTACTGTGCTACAAAGCTGTTCTAAATATTGAACTATTGGCCCATGGTGGTCATGTGACTGGTCAACCATTTAATTCTGAGATAAGTCCAATTAGATTCAATGACTAGAAAGATAAGGAAGGGCCCTGAAAACCTTGCTAATCAAAAAGAAATAGTATGTTCAAGCTTGCAGCACACTTAGCTCTCAGGTGGCATCTCAGCTTTACATAAAAAGTGACTCTCAAATTGTGACCAAAGACTTAAATTTCTGCTAAGTCTGCCATCTTTCACCCAAAACTTCTGACCATGACATGAGTTGTATCTGCCCTAACCAGAGAAAAGTGTCTGTAGGAAAAGTGCAAGGTATGGCTCCAGCTTCTGTATATCCCATCCACAATGTCTGTCAGCACCTTCAAAGTCTTCCACATTCCCTGCTCAGTAACTACCCAGCCATCCAGTGGGAGAACATAAATGTCATCAAGACACTGACATGGACAAATGAGACAAGTGGGATTGAAAGCTTTCATGGAGCCACCTCAAATAAGGACTAGAATCAATTCTTCACTCTTAGTTTAAATGCAAGACTTTATAAAACAAGATTTTATTTTTAATTGTGTGTCTGTGTGTAGATATGTGCATGGGAATACAGGTGCCAGTGGAGGCCACAGGCATCAAATCCCTTAGTCCTGGAGTTGTAGGTAGTTATGAGCTGCCCAACATAGTGCTGGGAATTGAACTTGGATCTTCTTCATTAACAGTATGTACTCTTAACTGCTGAGCCATCTTTCCAACCCCAAATCTTAGATTCTTAGATCTTTTGCTCTGAAAAGTCAGCAGGAAGTGGCTACTGGAATAGCTCAGTTGTCTCACAGTAGACCAAGGTGGTAATAACAGAGATCACTAATGGTTCCAGGTCCTCTAGCTCCTCTCACCTCATAGTTTGCCCATTTCTTCCTGATGATGTTGAATGATGTGATTTCATCTAACTCAATTTACACACACACACACACACACACACACACACACACAGAAAGAAACCAAAAAATCTCAAAACATAGTAAAAATATAATAAAACAAAGTAAGCACTTACAATATATAAGATATATGCATACACACATATATATCAAATATATTATGTTATTACTTTTCTTCTTAAGAAACCAGCAATGAAGACAAAAGAACGAGATTCCTTTGTGTGCATAAGATAAACTTTTCCTGTAATATCATTCAGGTACCATTAGAAGCAATTTTAAGCCATTATTTCAAAATAACTACAACAGTATAAATTTTTGGTGAGTATGAAAATAATTCTCTGGTTCATGTTTAATATTGTATATCATGTATTTTTATTAAAATAAATAAGGACTAGAATCCCCAAATTACTTCCTAAGAATGTATTTTAAAACCCCAATTATGTTTATCTTTCATTTCTAACATTTGCAACTATTCATGCATATTATTTAGCAAATAAGACAAAGACTTTAAATTCTCTAAAGATTTAAATTTGTCTCAGTGGAATAATTTATAAACTTGAAGGTTAATATATATATGTTCTTTCCAGACTCCTGTCCCCTTCCAGTTCTCTTTCTTGTGACTGTTTTCTAAAAGACAAACTTGGCAGTTCTGCTCTTCATTTAGAGTTAGTTACATTTGCTTTAGATACTTACCTTCTAACTTTATTTCCTACTGAGTTTATTAGTGAGGGTTATAAACATGGAGATTTGTTTCTAATAATATATTTTACATAATACGTTCATATACTAAATCTCTGTATTGTTAATGCTTTGACATTAAAATTAATATATGAAGAACATAATCATGTATATTTTAGAAAATATATTATTTTCATATCAAGCTTAATAATGGCATACCTCTATCCATTAAACACAATGCAGATTTCACTAAGCTGTGTTCTTTTTATTTTTTCTTAGAACACCTTGCTAAATAAGATAGCCTTGCCCTAGTTTAAGGGTTCCTCATCACTCCTTTTCATTTGTTAGCTGTCTCTCTAGTTAAAATCTAATGTGTTTGCAGTCAGAACCTATGTCATATTAATTCATGTGTCTGTATTCATCACATCAACTTTTGCAGTATAGTAAGACCTCAATTAATGGACCCTGAATTACATTCCAAAGACATTAGCTCATTGAAACCTTAGAGACAGAATCCCCCTTTTGGACACATTTGCATCTTAATTGGTTGAAAGAAGACACAAATTCCTTTAACAAAGAAGCTTTAACACAGGTTTCCTACTCATCTTGAAACAAGCTCCCAGTAATCCAAGATCACTGATTCTCTTGACTACCTTAGAGCTAGTCACATTTAAGGAACACAGTATTGGTTCGGGTGATGTGATTGAATCATATACATGTATCACCATAATACTCTTTCTGGGAAAGATGACATTGATGACCCACCTTGACCTAGAATGCATCTGAAAGTTTATGCTTTAGTCAGTAATGATGATGGCTCCTCATTGATTTATTCATTCACTTTCATCGATCCCACTGGCCATTAGTGAAGAAAAAGTTAAAAGCGCCAGGATTTTCAACTGTGTGCTTGGAAGTTTGTGAAACAGATTTATCTTCCCTTGCTACCTAAGCTATTCACAATCTACAGGAGTCAAACATCAAAGTGAAAAATACAGATGTATAAACTTTCTCTGTGGTAAAATAAAGAGTAAGTAAGCACACAGATGAAATGGTAAGTTCATTTCCACTACCTGTTTCAAGAAACTAACATGTTTTTAGCAATATTTTTCAATCTACTGTTTATAAAAGTTAAAATAAAAATAACCACAGCATACTATTTCTATATAAGAAACTTATGCTGTATGAGTGAATATTGAGTAACAAAATTGTGCAAACTGTGAAATAGATAAGGTTGACCAGTAATCATATAATTTTTAAATGTTTCTCAAGCTTTAACCAGAAAGCTACAGAGTGGCAGAATGAACGGTTATTTCAAGTCTGGTAGTTCAAAGGCTCTCTTTTGAGAGGCTCTGAACCAGCACAGACCTTTGTTTTATTCAAGGTCATGTTTTCTTTGATACTAAAACTGACTTATCCCTTACTGCCGTTCTCACATAAAACATCGAGGGGCTTGCTTTTATGTCATGGAAAGGAACAGCATGGAGATGGAAGAACAGGACTCTAATTCTCAATCTATTAGTTACTTAGGAACCTTGGGCAAGTCATTAGTAAAATGCTGGAAATGGAATGTCTTCTGAATTCTCTAATTGGGATCTCAGTTCTGATTCATCAATTTGCAATGAAATGAATATAGGTGTATTTCAAACCACCAAATGTCACATCACAGAATTTAAATGCTTTTATTGACTGGTTTTTTGGTTGATTTTCAGTCAGCAGCTCCCTATGCAGCCCAGTCTAACCTTGAATGCACACCCTCCCAAGTGCTAGAATTACAGGACTGTCCCAGGAGATGCAGCAAAATTCTTCTTTCTGTAGGTATCTTAATTGCACATTCCAGTTCTGTGAGAATATCACTTTAATAAAATTGTTGTGAAGCTTTAGTTGAATCATTATGCTAGTTTTGAAACAATCACATTTTACTATGAGAATGCTTGTTGCTAAATATTTCTTTATAGACTGACAATTGAAAGAAAATCATAATGAATATTTGCATAATGATTTGATATTCATGAAATTATTTAGAGGCTTTTTGAATTCAAAGAATTCGTATGTTATACATACTCTTAGTGAATTCATAAACAATAATGTAAATGTACATAAAATTGAAGATGTCCAGCAATTTAAATAAAAAATGTGAAATGAGAGGTGAGAAATTATTAAAATATGAAAATATTTTATGAGGTTATTCTTTGATTAAGCCATTTTATCATGAAACACTAAGCCATTTAGCTCCCTAATATTGCAAATTTAGGTATGAGCTTGTCTGCTAATACTTCAAAGTTTTGGTTTTAAATTTACTTGGAATTTTCTTTAAGTTCAATTAGATATTTAGATTATAGGACTGTGCCTTTGCCGCTCACATTTAGTGAGTGAAATCAAAGAACTACTTCATAAGAAAAAAAGTGTATTTTTATTCCCAAAATTAAGGTGGTGTATCTAAAACTTCAAGTTGGAAAAAGTGTTACTTCAAACAGAAAATAGTAAGAATTTGTTCATTTACCTCCACTCCATTAAAGAATTTTAACCACCATGCAAGGATTTCCCATTGCCCTTTATATCTCCCTTCTTACTGCTTCCTGTTCCTCAGGAGTTGTTTCTCTCTTCACTATACACACTCGGCAATGTTGATTCACAAGGAATATTCAAATAATGACAACTTGTTGATGGAATACTTTATATCATTGCCACAATTTTTAATCTCTCTTTTCCAGGACAAATATTAAATTTAGACTTATCCTTTTGGAGGTGTGTCAAGCCAATATTGGCATGGCTGTCTCCCCTGATGTGCTAGTTGATTGTTTTGTATATTCTTACCAATAACAATAGCAATAAATCCAAGAAAATGTTGAGATCTAGATTATAAGAATTCATAACAGAAATTTGTGCCATATATTATGGAAAATTAATTTGCATATTCATAGGTAATTCTGAGACATTTTGGTATTGTGACATTAATTGGAATTATGTTAGAATGCACTGCCTTGAACTTATCGTTAACACAAAAAGCCATCAGTGAATATTGCTCCTTGCGTTGCTTTTTGCTCAGCTGTGATGTGCCTTTTCAGTATAGATATTATTGATGGATATGCTGTCCAAACGAATCACTCCACTGATAAAGAAAAGGTAAGTATCTTTAGGGGGAAATACTAAATAAAGAAATGATCCCTTGATTTAGCTTCTAATTCAAGTATTGTCCATAAAGCATGTTGCATGTGAACATTTGCAGCAAAATTCCAAGTTTAAATGTGTACTTTAGAAGATTCTTCTTGGTTCAACACTAATTGTGATAAATAAATTTCCAAATTTGAAAAACTAACAGTAAAGTTACTATCCTTGACCCTCATCACTTTCATGCAGCTGTCCACATTCAGTTAAAACATTTGCTACTATGTTTCTGCTCATGCGTCTACAAGACAAGGGAGGGCTAACCTTAGACATGGTGTCAGTTAAAACAAAAATGAAATAAAAATGCCTGACTTTGGGAGAAGGTATGATTTTAAGGCAATCTTCACAAACAAATTCTTCAGATAACTGTAAACTTTCCCTTCTCCATTCTTGTATACAGAGGCTTGCCTCTTCAAGTGGAGGAACATCACACATTGTGTCTATCAACTGCAAGGGCAAAAATGTCAATTTCTTAGTCCCCTGAAATGACTTGCAGTAATACCAAGAAAATTTATATTCACACACTATATACTCAAATGAAGCACCTTTCAAAGTTTCTAATATTTCTTTTGAATACTCTGAACTATATTCTTGAAGTATTAACCATGTTAATTAGGGAGGTTTGTGCAGTAAGAGGCCCAGGCAAAATTAATGTTTTCACAAGTTCTTTAAATATAAAGCATATGCTGTGTGGGGGCTTATTTCAAGATTTAAGTACACAGGACTCTTGAATACAAATAATATTTAAATTACCTCTGTTCTTGCTCATGAGTACCCTCAACCCTCTTGGTCCGATTCATTTATTAAACAAAACTGCCTGTTTCCTCTCAAACAAAACCCAAGTACTGAAACCTAAACAGGGCTTCAGAAGAAAGGGCTGCTTGCCCTCAGAAACTATTACAGAATTCCATCTGGAAGGTAAGAGGCTACATCACACCTGAAGTACAGAGTGCAGTTCCTGGTATAGCGTTTCCTAATCCTTCTACAGCCCTCTCAGCCACTAAAACTTAAAGAAAAATAAGAGATTTGGCTTAGTACAATTTGATTTAAAAAGAAAAAAAGAGTCTAAACATTAAGTTTGGTGGTCCTGGATTCTCCAAGAAAAAGCTACCTAACTTCAATGGTGTCGCTGAAGGACAGTAACAGCTGGGTTAGGTTAGGTACTCAGCTCTAAACCTTAAGGAAGAAGGGTTTCTGAGGAGCAGGTAAAATAAGGGGCGTTCCCTGCGCTCAGCCAACAAGCCTACATGGGAGTAGAATGAATCTAAGCAGTGTAAATAGTTGTGGGCATCGAAACAATTGACGAAAAGTTTAGTACCTTATTTTGTTGTTGTCGGGGTTGGTTTTTTATTTTTATTTTTTCAAGCTTGGTTATTTCCCAAAGAGCCCAGGAACAGAGAAGCACTATAGAGAAGCCAGGATCACTGGCTGTCAGAGTCGCTCTTCTGAGGTGACGATCAAAAAGCCAGAGAGGTGGCATCATGTGGAGGAAATGAGGTCAGAATTCCCTAAGACTGTTCACTCAGGGAAGTAACAGGACTCAGGACAGGGAGCTCAGGAGCCAGGCACAGGAGAGAAAGCAGGTCAGGAGGGCACTTGCCAGGAAGGCTGTGTCCTCAAGAGAGCAGGGAGAGGTGGCACGTGGGGGCATCTGTCTGCGCGCGGGCAGAAGGGGGGTATTCGGAAAGCAAGGGTAGCGATGACCGCTTTTGGAGTGAGGCAGGTCGCGGCCATCCACCGCTGCTGTGACTCACCCAGACAGCCCGGGGACTGGAAGGTGACTGGGGACCAGGAGCTGCCGGCGGCTTATCCCTGCGATAGAGGGTCCGGGTGGCCGGCAATCGGACTCGAAATCAAACGTCCCCTAGGGGCCACGGCGCCAGACCCGCCGGGGACCCTCAGCCCGGAGCGATCCCAGCAGGTGGTTGGGGGCCCTTCCCATCTAACGATGTCCCGTGGGCGCCGAGTCCTGTGCCTGACCCCAGAGCTCTCCGGTACTCACCGATCCCAGCCGGCGAAAGCGCCATCCGGGGCGCGAAGGCTGTTCAGCGCAGGCGGGGCCGGGGCCGGCAGCGGCGGCGCTGTCCTGGAAGCACAGCTAGAGTCGAGGGACCGCCACGCGGTGAGAGCGGCGGCCGGGGCGCAGGACGCGGAGGGTGAGGAGAGCGGAGGCTCCGGAGCTGCAGAGCCCGGCGCGCTCGCTGCCCATCTCCGCGGCGGCAGAGGCTGCTGCCGCCCAGAGCTGGAAGGCGAGGGGGAGGGGAGCAGGCACGCGGCAGGGAGGGAGGGCAGAGGAAGCAGGCAGGGATGCGCGAGGGAAGAGGAGGATGATCGCCCGGAGTTGGGAAGAGGAGGGAGGAGCGTGCGGCCCCGCAGAGGTTCCCACCGGATGAGCTCCGGGATGAGGCGGTGGGGCTCACTGCAGCCACCCACCGCCTCTGCTTGTCCCTTCGCGCTCTTTCTCTGGGCTCTTCCTGGAATGGCTCCGGCTGGGAGTTACCCACGCTTGGCGGCGGCGGCAGCTTCACTAAGCTGATGACAATGCTGAGCTGGAAGGCAGCGGCGACAGCTCTCCCCGCCACAGGCCCGTGGCACCTGTGCGCGCACGCATCGCCCTGCGCTCCAAGGCCGCGGCTCAGCCGAGGCTCAGCTCAGGCTTTCACCCTCCCTCGCTCTCTTTTGCGGTCAGATCTTATGCGCACCGACATCTCCGGAGTTCCACAATGCCGTTTGTCCCCCTGGGCTCTGTTTGGCACCGGCTGTCCGGCCAGAAGGCGCCAGAAGGGAGCTCAATGCCTGCAATCTTCACCTGCCCCTTGGAGCTGCTGTCTGGGCAGGCATGGAGGTGTCTGTTCCCTGCTGAGGTTGACCAGCGAAAGAGGAAACAAAAACGGAAACCAGAAAAGCTTTGGGCTCGGTTATCTCAGACCGCGTTTCTGTGACCTGGGAGGGCTGTAAGTGTGAAGGGCAGAGTCACGGTCCATTACCTTCTGTCTTGGTTCTCTTCTTTGTCCAACATCACAAATTTTTTAAAAACTATAAAAATAAAAATAAAAAACCGACACGACTTAGCAGTTTGGGTCTAAATATTTCCAGATCCCTTCACTGCACAGTTTCATTACCCTCCTCGCGGCATTTTCCAGCTCGGCCCGACTTTGCTATTGTGAATTTTTATTTGTGCTCTATTGGGCTGAAAAATCAATCCTGCATATTTATTCGCAAACTTTAAAGACTCAAATACAAATAGGAACTCTGTTTAGTGCCTCCTGCTGCACTCCCAGGATTCAGGGAATGAATTCACACATTCAGTAAATATAAATACAATCGGAGTATTATTGACTGATTTCTATGAACCATGATTTTGTTTCATATTTGGGGGGGGTGGCAGTAAGCAGGGAGCAAATGGATTCTGTGTGTTAAGGATAGCACTGGAAAAAGAAGTCTAGTAAAACTCCTCAGATATAAGCAAAGTGATAGCTGTATTCCTCAGAGCCTTAAAGCAAAGAGGTTGTGATTTTGTTTGCATGTCTGTATGTGTGTGTGCACCAAGCATGTGTGAGAGTTGCTTTTTAAAAAATGTAGCAATCTTTCATTTGCTGAAGAGTCAATGTTAGGAAAGCCTGAAAGAGCTTAGACTCCAGAAGAAATACTTCAGGCATTTTATTTTACATAATTATGTCTTACATAACAAATGTCCTCAAAATTAACATAAATTCACTCTCAATTGTAAATGCAGTGTGGAAAAAAATTAATGCAAAAGGTAACCAAATGATAACTCAAAATTAACATAAATTCACTCTCAATTGTAAATGCAGTGTGGAAAAAAATTAATGCAAAAGGTAACCCCAAATGATAATGAAAATTCTCTTTATCTTTCTGTATATTTTACAGGAGGAATAAAATGTAAAAATTAGTCATAAAGGGGAATTTGATAGTCTGGAAGTTCCAGACCTGTTAGAACCTTCCCTGTTGAGTATATATGGCACAGAAACTATTTGGTTTCACATTCCCTAATGATGAGAATCAACAAACCATCTCAGTAAAGGCACAACAGACCTTAAAGTGATCCAGTAACTTCAAAAGGCATATGCAGCTTTGTTAGGAAGTTCCATGCATCAGGCAGGTCACCCAGGGCTAATCAATCAGAGAACATGACAAAACAAAAGATGCTGGTGAAGTCCGACACCTCCCCCAGCACGCCTACGTCCTTATTACTGGTGAGCAGAAAATATTCAAAAGTTACTGACTGCTTAAGCAGGAATGGTTATTGATAATTCATTAAAACTCAGACTTTCTCACGCTAGAATAGGATATACCTAATTCTTTTCTTTCTTAACATAACATTTTTATTGAGAATTTCATACATGCATAAATATTTCGATCATACTAAACCCTACTCCTCCCCTAACTCCTCCCAGATCCATCTCTACATACCCTCCACCCAGCTTCCTATCTTCTGTTTTGTTGTTTGATTGTTTACATAACCAAAGGACTCCAATCTGTACTGCCCATAAATTTGCTGGTATGGGTCATCCACTGGGGCATGGTTGACCTACTAAAGGCCACACACTGAAAGAAATTGACTCCCCCCAAGCAGATAGAGACTATCACTAGCTTCCCAGCTGAGGTTGGGGTCTTGTGAGCCCCTCCCTCCTCTCTGCTTCTGTGCTCACTAGCTTGATCTTGTGCAGGTCTTACACAAGCAACCACAGCTGCTGAGTTCGTGAGTCATGTTGAGAAAACAGTTTCTCCAGGTCTTCCCCAACCTCTGGCTCAGTCATAAATGGAACATCTATGTCACACCTCATCCTTCTCTTAATAAGGTTATTTGCCTTTGAGAACTTTCATTATTGTCTCCTCATATTTGGTTCATGAATCTTTACTAACATTACCTGAGTAGTCTTATTATATGGCTGTGAAATGGTAAAGAGAAGAATGCAACCTAAAATTCCTTAAAGCTGAGCAAAGAGAAAGGATGGCATTAAGCGCACAGCAAAACAAGCTTCCAAAGCCTCACCATGAATAATTTCCCCAGCCATGTGCCCTCCAGAGACTAGAAAAGGTGGATGAAAAGAGAAAGGGCACTCTCATTCTACTGCTAGTGGACTTAGATTTCAATTTGGATTCTGGTTGTATAAAAGGTTTCTGTCACCTCTGCTATGGCATTTCCTCTCTGTTATTCTCCTTTTCCCTCTGCATGTCTATTTACTTATAAATGTACCATGCATTACAGTAAGAGAAAGCAAACTAAATGAATTACTAAAGTTCAAGCTTTTTCTATATTTGACACTTTGAATTTTCTTAGTTGAATACAAACTCTCCTTTGAAATTTTCTGAAATCTGAAAGTCTCAGCAGCCTATCTAAGAACAATTACTGTACAGTTGGTAGGTAGTATTGAGTACAGGAGAATCAGAACACATATTGAATAGCACAGATATTGAGTGAGCACTCAATGTGGTCAATTACTAGGTGAAGCCAATCTTGTAATGCTCCTGGTCCAACAGTCCAGTAAAAGTAATTTAATTAAAAAGA
>NW_008343387.1:810574-825946 GCF_000622305.1 Nannospalax galili | reverse complement strand
TGAGCACTCAATGTGGTCAATTACTAGGTGAAGCCAATCTTGTAATGCTCCTGGTCCAACAGTCCAGTAAAAGTAATTTATCATTAAAAAGATGATGTGATTATGATGATTACGGTACATTTCAAGCCACACAAAGAAATACTTAATAATTCACTTACAGGCAAATAATAATAATAATAATAATAATGGGCAAAAGAGATTATGAGGCTCTGCCAAAGCTAGTTCAATATGAGCTGTGTAGAGAAAAGAAAGTGTTGTTAATAAAGAAAGTCAAACTTGCTGCACTCTTAAAAAAAAAAAACAAAAAAATTTGCAAGTCAATGAAAATTTGGTCAGTTTTAACTCTTAAAACTAAAGGTCTGTTTTGATTTGCAGTGCATTATGGAATGATGTCTCTTGGTATAGAGAGTTTTTAAAACTATAAATGAACTATAATATACATTCAGATAAAGCTGGTGTGAAGATGATGCATAACTGCAGAATGAATGCAACAGTGTCCCTGTTACCTCATTTAAGAATATTCCAAAGTCACAATGAGAAATTTAAAGGAAAAGCTCTGCCATTTCTATTTTCAACAACACTTGGAGAATGACAATCTGTTGTTTCAAAAACGTGTATATGAATTGGCAAAACTGCTGAGCTCAAATGTAGGATTCATAAGAGAAAGATCTGAAAGTGGGCCCAAGGATAGCTTCTCTAAGAACGTGCCAATAAATTTGTGTTTTAGACAGGTGAGAATTTCTTTTGAAATGGGAAATTCTTTTCTTTGACAATGGACTCACAAACAGGAATTGGCCTGTGACTATAAAAGAGGAAGTGAAAGACAAAGGCTGAAAAGTGAAGAGGGCTCAGCTGAAGCTAAACACACACAGAGAGAACACATTGCTGAAGGTGAGCTGCTCATCTGGGCTTGAGAAACCAGTGTTTTTGGTTTGCCACAATCCTTAAGGGAACTAGGGCAAATGAGTATGGCCAATGAAAGACCCCTTAGTCTGTGGGAACTGAGATGCAGAACTTTGCCAATCCTGAATACTGGTTTGTTTGTCATTTTAACAAAAAATATGTTAACTTACTTAATTTTGAGTAGCTAAAAAGTGGACACAGCATCAATATAAAGACAAGAAAACACTTGAGAGTAGTAAAATGAACTAGTTGCTGAAAAATTTATACCATAAAAATGTTGACAGGGAGAAGCTGAAAAATTGTCTTAATATTCTTAATATTCTGACAAATTTTTATAAAAGCACAGCAAAGAAACTGCCTCTAAGAATGAACACCACAGGAACAAATGCAAGATTTGGGAGAGGGGTGATGAGAAAATAGTAGCTGGTGACACAGTCGGTAACATTCAGAAAAGAAGTAGGAGGAAAAATAAAGTGAGTACAAACTGAGACTGCGAGGGGAAGAGTTACAGCACAAAGTAAACCTTGCGATGAAGAGTGAGGGAGAGAGGGAGAAATAAGGAAGGCCAACAAATGAAATGGCAAGCAAGGGAAAGACAACATGAGTGTGATGGCCAGTCTCAGTTGTCAGCTTGACTGTGTCTGGAATTCACTAAAACATGAGGGACTTCCTCCTTCATCAGATTACTTGAACTGGGAGGAGCCACCCTAAATATGGGTAACCTTGTGGTGGCACTACATATTAAAGGATGTGGCAAAAGGGAGCCTTTGCTTTTTTCCTGTTTGCCTTCACTCTGGCTGGCAAGTTTATCTTGTTTCTGGAGCATTCCTTCATCAGTATTAGAACCAACTTCTTTGGGTTCCCATGTAGACTGACCAGCAGCTCTCAAGGAATCCTTCATGCCTTCAGCACAAGAGTCGAACTGCTGCGATGTCCAGCCTCATGAACTGAGCAACCATAGGATTATCACTCCAGTGTGAGGCTTCCATTGTTAGAATGCTTTTGAAAATAATTTTAAGTGCTCATATTGGATATGAGTGAATGAATACATTCCTTTTTGAAAACCAACTTCATTTTTAGAGTAATGATTGGTTTGTAGCAAAGCTGATCAAACCGACAGTTCTCTACCATCTGCTCCATCTCTACATGCTCTCAACCTCTCTCACCGTATTTGATGTCCCTGTGACCCTACAATGGCTCATCATCGTCATTTCATGTCAACAGTCTGTTTTACGGTTAGCTGTAGAAGCTTTAAATTCTATGCATTTTGAAATTTTGCAAGGACGAGTCCATCTCAGTCCTATCCTGCAGAATGTCGTCATTGTTCTCATACATCTCTGTGCTTCATCCTGTCATCTCTCTTTCCTTCCCAAACTTTGACAATCCCTGATCTCTTCCCTGACTTTTCCAAGAAGCTATGTATGGAATCACACAGTATTTGGCTTTGTCAGATTGGATTCTTTCTCTTAGTCACGTGTATCCAAATTTCTTCCATGTCTTTCAGTGGCTTGAAAATCATCCCACGCTCATTCCATTACCACAAATAATTTTACCTACTAATCTATCCATAGTCATTGTGGCTATTTTTAACTTCTGCAGTTATGAGTGAAGCAGCTAGAAACAGCCATGTGCAATTGTATGGTCTCATTGTCAAAAATTAGGTGCCTGACATTGCATGGACTTAAATCTGGTTCCTCAGTTCCATTCCACTGATCAGTGTGTCTATTTTTGTGCCAGCACCACAGTGTTTTACTAGTTTGATGTATAGTATAATTTGAAATCAGGGATGGTGATGCCAGCAGCATTTCTTTTCTTGTTCAGGATTCTTTTGGCTATTCTGGCTGTTTTTGTTTCTGTATGAAATTTGAGGGGTTTATTTTTCAGTTTCTGTGCAGAATTGTAATTGCAATGGGTATTGCACTGGTTCTGTAGATTGCTTTGTTAGGATAGCTATTTTCCCATTAATCCTAGCAGTCTATGAGCATGGACGGTCTTCCCCTCTTCTGCCACATTGTTCTATTCCTTTTACCAATATCTTAATATTTTTGTTATACAAGTCCTTCACTTTCTTGGTTATATTAGTTCCAAGAAGCATTAAGCACTGTGCGGCCATCATGAATGGAAATACTTCTCTGATTTCCTTCTCGGTACGTTTGGTTTTGGTATATAGGAAAGTCACTGTACATCCTGCTAGTTAACTGAATGTGTTTTATCAACTCTAGGAGTTTTCTGCTGGAGCCTTTAGGATCTTTAGTGTATAGAACTGTATCATTTGCAAATAAGGATATTTTAATGTCTTGATTTCCAATTTGTATTCCTTCTATTCATTTGTCATATTGCTGTAGGTAAGACTTTAAGTACCATATTGACAGGAATAGAGAGCAAATGCCCTTGTCTTGTTCCTGATTTTAGTGGGAATGCTTTGAGTTTCTTTTATTTATTATGATATTGGTTATGGTTACATTGCCTTCATTATTGAGATATGTCTCCTGTGCCCCTTGATTCTCGAAGACGATTATCATGAATGGATGTTGAATTTTTTTAAAGAACGTTTCTTCATCTAATAGAAGAACGATGTGGTTTCTGTCATTGAGTCTGTTTATATATTTGATTACATTTATTGATTCATGTATACTGAATCATACCTGCATCTCTGGAATAAAACAGACTTGAACATGGTTGGTGATATTTTTGCTATGATCTTGCATTTGGTTTGCAAGTATTTCATAAAGATGTTTGTATCTACATTCCTCAGAGACATTGACATAACACCTTTGTGTTGAGCTTCCATCTTGTTTGAGTATTAGAGTAATACTAGCATCATGGAAAGAATTTTGGAGTGTTCTTTCCTTTTCTATTTTGTGGAATGATATGAAGAATCTTGATATTAGTTCTTCTTTGAAGGTTTGATAGAATTCTGCTCTAAATCCACCTGATCCTGGGCTATTTTAAACTGGGAGACTTTAAATATTTTACTTATTATTTCTACTTTATATGTATGAGTGTATTGCCTGCATGTATGTGAGTGCACCAGTGTCATACAATGCTGCAGAAGTCAGAAGAGGACAGTGGATTCCTCTGGAACTGGAGTTATGGATGATTGTTAGCCATCGTGTGGGTGTTGGGAATCAAACCTCAGTCCTCTAAAGAGCAGTCAGTGCTCTTAACCACTGATCCATCTCTCCAGCCCCGAAACCGGGAGACTTTAAATTACTACATTTACTTCCTTGGTTGTTTCTGGTCTGTTAATTGTGTGATTTCAGATCTAATACAGCCTCTTTTATGAAGTTGGGTGTCTCCGTGCTTGGTAAATATATGCTTAGGACTATAATATCCTCACCTTTAATGACTATGAAGTGATCTTCCCTGTCTCTTCCAAGAGTTTCATTTTGAAGTCTATTTTGACAGATATTAGAATAGTTATATTTGCTTGCTTCCTAGTTCCATTTGCTTGAAATACTTTCTTCCATCATTTTATCCTAAGATGATGTCAATCACTGATGGTAAAATGTTTATTGGAGGCAGCCAAATGTTGAATCCTGTTTTCTTATTTAAGCAGTCTGTGTCTTTTTGTTGGGGAATTGAGACCATATATATTGAAAGTTATTATTAATGAATGTTTATTAATTCTTACTAGATTGGTATTGGAGTATTATTTTCTTAGACCTTTTTGGTTAATTGTTCTGGAATTGTTTATTTATTGTGTCCTTTTGAAAGCATTGAATCTTCTCTTCAGATTAATGTACTTCATAAAACACTCTCTGTAGTGCTGGCTTCGTGGACATAAATCTCTTAAATATTTTTATCATGAAATATTTTACTTTCTTTTCTGGTCACTACTGATAGTTTTTCTGGATACAGTAGTGTGGGCTGGTATTTATGTTCTTTTATGACTTGTGGGACATTGATACAAGCACTTCTGGCTCATGGAGACTTCATTTAAAACTCAGCTGCTATTCTGTTGGACCTGCTTTTATATGTGACTTGATATTCCTTTCTTGTAGCTTTTAATATCTTTTATTTGTTCTGTACATTTAGCATTTTTGCTATTATATAACATGGACATTTCTGGTCCTGTCTACTTAGTGCTGTGTATGCCTCTTGTACCTTGATAGATAGACATCTCTTTCCTTATATTTGAGATGTCTTCTATGATTTTATTAAAAATATTTTCTTTGCCTTTGACCTGGGTTTCTTCTAATTCTTCTATACCTATGATTCATAGGTTTGACCTTTTTGTATATTTTATTGAATTTTTGTGTAGGTCATACACAAATTTTTTAATCATCTTTATCCCCTTCCCCATCACCATCCTCCCATAGCCCCTACCAACACTGGATTGCATGCATTCTGTCATTTATGCTAAGGACTGTCAAGTAGAGCTACTGTCCCCAGATGTCCCTCAGTGCACGTTTATCCATTGGAGTCTAGTCAGTCTACCTAGAGTCACTCTCCCTTAAAGGATATCAGCTTTTCCTCACATTTTCATAGGGTCCCAGAGGTCCTATATATTTGGTGTTTGGTTTACTTTAGATTTGGCATTTTCCTTTATTGTGAAATCCATTTTTTCAAACTTTTCATCAAGATGTGATTTTCTCTTGCATTTCATCCAAACTCTTTCTGATCCTTTCCTCTGAGCTTTTCTGTCTGCGTACCTCAGTGTTTTATTTCAAGCTTTATTTCACTTTGGCTTTTCTTCAGACGTTTCATCTCATTATTGAATTTTAATTTCGTGTCTTGAATGATTTTAGTTATTTAATTCAACTCTTTGTTTCTACAGTTTTATTCAGTCTTTTATTCATATCCTCTTTGAGTTCCTTGAACTCATTTATAACTGCTCTTTTCAAATCATTGTCTTGTGCATCTGCTAGGTTGTCATTCTCAGGAAACATTATGATGAGCACACTAATTACTGAAGGACACATGTTGTCTTGGTTATTCATGATTTTTGTGTTTTTAAGATGAGTTTTAGGCATCTGAACTTGTTTCGGTGGTGGAGTTTCCTGGTATGGGTGGTTCTTTGTTGAGTGGATGCTTATATCTTTGCAGTTTCCCCAACTGCTGAATGGTGTTTGGTATTCTGTCTTAGGGGCCACTTTTTATTGGTGTGTGAACAGGTTGTAAGAAGTGTACTCAGTTTAGCTAGGGATAGGCACGACTTTTGAGTCTGAGATTCTAAGATAGACTCCAAGCAGTCCAGGAGCAGCTGGGTGTCTTAAGCGACTGTTAGGTGAGCAGGTTTGCTGACAAGTTGGGGTGGTAGAGCTCACAGGTCTGGGATATCTGTGCAATCCAAGCAAGTCTGAGAGCTGAGATTTCAGGACATGGAGGTGAATGAGAGTTCTTGTCCCACATCCAATACCAACATGTGGTGTTGCCAATTTTGGATTTTGGTCATTCTGACAATTAGTTAGCATTTGTCATCATTGCTTTAATTTGTATTTTCTGTTGATATATAATATTTAGTATCTTTTCAAATGTAGATCTTCTTTCATGAACTGTCTGTTTAGGGTTTCCCCCCATTTTTATCATTCAAATTTTATTTTCTTATTGATGCGTTTTAAGTGCTCATTGTATAACTTGGGTAAGTCCTCATAAGACAATCTTTTGAAAGTATTATCACCAAATTTGTGGGTTTCACTGCCCTTGCCTTAATATTGTCTTTCACAGATCTGAAGTTTTAAATTTTAGTGACTTTATTAATTATTTTCCTCAAGGATCATGGCATTGTTATACTAAAGAGAGACTGTGATCTGGGACCTGAACTGTGTTAGGAGGGTAAAATACTGGGACCTGAACTGTGTTAAGAGGGTAAAGTTGGGCTGGAGCAGGCTCAGAGGTTAAGAGCACTAGCTGCTCTTCCAGGGAAATTGGGTTCAGTTCCCAGCACCCACATGGTAGCTAATAAACATCCATAACCCCAGTTCCAGGGGCTCCGATGACCTCTTCTGACCTCCATGGGCAGTGTATGACATGGGTGCACTTATGTACAGGCAGACAATACACTCAAACATAAAAATAAATAAAGTGTTTAAAAATTAAAAACAAAAAAGAGGGTAAAGTCTGTGTCTAGATTAATTTTTCCTTACATATGAATGTGAAGTTCCAGTAATGTCTGTTGAAAAATTGGACAGACAACCTTTTCTCTATTTTGTTAACATTGTCCCCTTGTCAAATGTCAGTTGATTATGTGATTGTCTGATTATGTGATTGTATTTCTAGGTTATGCTGTTGCTGTTTTGTAACACTTATCTGCTTGTCCATGTTGTCAAAACCAAGTTGTCTTGACTATTGTAGCTTCATAATTCTTGCTAATGTCAATCTTTTAATTTTGTTAGTCTCCTTCAAATTGTGGTGAATATTCTGGGTCTGTTGTCTATCTATCATCATCTATCCACCATCATCACACATACATCATACATACACATACACATTTTTTTCAGTTCTAGGAATAGAACTAAGGGCCTTATGCATGTTACAATTATGCTACCCTCTCATTATACTAATAGGACCATATAAAAGTTTGAATGTTTGTAAGCATCCAAAAAATAATGACCTGTGTTTTGATTTTGTTTTGTTTTTATTCATATTTCTTTTCTTATTTGAAGTAAATGACTTCTTTCACATTCATCCATCATAACTCCGTTCAAGTTCATTTCCTCTATGAAGTTTTATTTCCCCTGCAGCTAGCACAGCTTTCAATTCTCTTTTGAACTAGTGAAATAGTTTTAAAAAGAATTAGTGTATACTCATTGCACAAAATAATGGATTCATTATGCCATTTTCATATATGTATGCCATGTAGCTTGCTAATATTCACCCCCACTACCCTCTTTAGTGTTCCTGTCCCTCAAACTCACCTCTTTCATGTGTTGAAATAATCTCACTAGCATATGATTTTGGAAGTGAATCTATAGAACAAGTTGGGTAGATGCAACATTCTGACAATATTATCTTCTTAATATGCATACCAGTGCATGAACTATGGTTTTAACTCCGTAGTAGAATATTTGCCTAGCATTTGTAAGGCCCTGGGTTCAACTCACTGTACCACAAGTCAAAACAACCAAAAAACAACTAAATTTATCTTTGGAATACTTTCTTATTTCTTTACTATTTTAGTTGTTCACCAGTAGTATTCTGATAAAATTGAATTGTATGTAAGGGACATATATAGTATAAATATATGATTTTTTTACATAAATAATAATACAGTTTGACAATATTTTTACTCAAAGTGTCTACATATCTAAATATTTTCTAATGGAAATGTAGTTTTGTACGCATTAATTACTATTAATTGAGCCATTATCATTTTAGTGTATATTTAAGCTTTGAAAATTACCTGTGATTCTTAAACTTACTGGATATCACATCTTACCAGTGTTTTCTCATGTATATCAACTCAACACCAGCTTCAATAGATTATTGCAAGCAATTGAAATAAATTATTGAAATAAAATTGAAATAAGTTTTTTCTTCTAAGAAATTCAAATTGTTCCCCAAAGTGATATATCTATCTATCACTGTCATTTTATATCCTCCACTATTTTATTACATTCTTGCAATGTAAGAGGGTGATAAATTTAAAAAGTCATTTTATTGATGTTTGGCTTTGCATGTCTGTAATTTTACTACTGAGGTTGAGAATGTGCTCATCAGTCTTTGGGTTTTTTCTTATGGTGTGTCAGCTAATGTTGTTAGCCCAAGTTTCTTTCAGGTTATTTTTGTTGTCTTTATTGTGTAAACTTTACGGGTTTTGTTTTGTTCAGTTCGTTTCTTCATTGGAGAATGCGTCTCCCTTTTTCCCTTTGTTCTCACATTGTAAACAGGGCGACTCAGACTCACTACAACTGTCCTGCCTGGAAATGTCACATGCTGAGATTACAGTCTAAAGTATATATAAACTAAGATTTCGTGCATTTCAAAATTATTCTTGAGTTTATTATTTGAATTTTTATTTGATTCATTTGTTTGTGGGATCTTGCAGAATAGCAACTGTCAATGATTATCATGGACATATGACCAGAATTGATGTAATTCCTTTAATTTAGACACTTTTAGTATTATACTTAAATTTTAAAATTTTTAATTTTTTTCATGAGTTGTTAGAGAAATTTTGATGGTATTTAGATCCCCTCCAGTGTCTGCAATGCCTTAATATCCCACCCCATATCATGTACTCTAGTATTCACGTACTCTAGTGCGCATAATATAAAGTCAAAATTTGTGTCCCCAGTCCCCTTCAGTGTGGGTCCATCCACTTGTATCTTGTCAACCTACCAAGGGTCACACCCTTAAAGAAGACTGATCCCTCTCCCCTTCCCAGCAACCCCATTGCTTGCCCTAATTTCTCAGGTAGAGCCAGGATTTCTAACCCACTTTCCCACATCTATGCTGGGATTTTCTCTGGCTTGAGCTTACATGAGACATGTATATGCTGTATCATTGCTGTGATTTCATATGAATAACTTCCCAGCTGCCTGGAAAACTCTTGTTTCCTGCTGGTCATCCACCAACTCTGGCTCTTCCAAGCTTTCCATCCCTTCTTCTGCAATGATCTCTGAGTCTTAGATTGCAGAAGTTTGATATAAGTTTCCTACTCAGGTATAAGCACTCTCTAGCTTCTCATTATCTGCATATTGGCCAGTTGTGGATCTCTGTGTTTAACCTAAATCTCCATATAAGGAAGCTTTCGAGGGAGAGTTGAGAGATACATTAATCTATGGGTATAACAATAAGTCTGGAAGTCAGTTTAATACTATATCTGCTTAGCATAATAATATTATGCTTTCCTTTATGGCCTGTGACCTCTCTAGTCTCAGGTTCCTAGGCCTGATATCAATGTCAAGTGTGTGATCCATCTTCTGAAGCAAAGTTTAAATCCAATTAGAAAGTGGTTGGTTAGTCCCAAAATATCCATGCCGCTATTACACCAGCAGGCATATCTTGCCATTCCAGTTGTTGAATCTCACAGGATTCACAGATGGGTAAAGCTGATGATTAATTTTCCTTCTGGTAGTATGCATAGAACCTTCGAGCAATGTAAAAGCTAGCCAGTGGCATAAGGCTTTGAAATCAGCAACAGCGTGATTTCTCCTTGTTTGTTCAGCAGCTCATGTGCATTGTGTTTTTAATAACAGAGATTTGGCATCAAGTTCTGGTGGATTACCAATACCAGGAGTGATAGCCAGAATTGTTGGAGGGTTTATGGCACCCCTTCTCCACAGTTTCCAAAAAGGGAGTCCATTCCTGGCATTGGATTTCACTTTGCTAGTCTGACTGTCTAGAAGGGGCAATGGCCTCCTGACATAAGGTAACCCCCTTTAATCTATTTTATAAAGTAAATGTGACTACTTTAAGAAGGCTCTATAGTGGCAGGTTTCCACATGGCTCTTTCTAAAGACTTTTAGTGTTAGTCATCCCTGTAGTCCTTCCTCTGACCTGCCCTCCAATTCCCCACCCCATTTAACACTTCTTACCCTGTTATTCCCCTTTATCCTTTATATCACTGCATCCTGAGTGAGGTAATATAGACATAGTAACATGAGTGCTGCATATTCTCTCTCATAGCTTCATAGCTGGATGCTAGCTTTTAAATCTTCACTATGCATGTTTTAGTAGGAAAATGCGACAGGAAACTAATAAACAGATATGGGTGTGTAGGGTGGGGGAGCTTAATGGGAGAGGAGATGAAATATAATGATTTATTTTTAGCGGTTTGCAAAAACCAATTCATCATTGTGTAGTCCGTCTAGTGGTTATAGATTTGAAATGATGTATCTCAGATTCACCAAAAGCCAATACGTGCATACCATCTACTCTGGGCTTGTCTTGTTAGATTCACATTTATACTTATCAGAGATAATACTGTTGTAATTATATCAGGTTTAAAACACAGATTAATATATGTAATGGCAAATTCTCCTTTTTATTTTTCATACAGCCCTAAATATTCCTCCATGATCAGATTCTATAAAATCTCAGACTGGGAAGACTGGAGAAGGATTCACCAAGCAGAGATATTTCAGATGGGTCACTGCTCTCTACCAATGCAGAGAAAATTGATATGTCAAGCATGGAAGGACCTAGAAGACCACACCCAATTATTTGGATTCTACCTGACAAGTTTTTCTTATGTTTCGTGTTTCCTTTTCAGCAGAAATACTAGGCATAAGTATAATCTACTTGAATCCTGTGAATTTAATGCATGTAGTGTTGAGAATCCCAATTCAACAAATGTTGAAACATTTGAAACAAGTTTGTATTTCTTTTCACCCTTTCAAACTTCTTTTCTTCTTATTGATAATGCCATTTGAAAATGTTTATTTTCAAATATACCTGGCCTTCTATTTGTCTTGGCAATACTTATTTGTTTGTTTTCTTCAGTAGTTATGTTTTCAATTTGGTTTATTGTGAAAATAAGACTTTTTGCAGCACCACTGCTGCTTAATTTATAGTTCTTTGTTTTATTATATCACCTACCATTCTTTATTAAATATTGATTTTAAGGTTTCTTAACTGTTTGAGTATGTCATTCATGTCTATATTGTGTTTTAATCAAACTCATAAACATTCACCCCCTCTCTAATTTCTTCCCTATATTCCCCCCACCACCCTTTCCTCTCAGGTTCATGTATTTCTTTTTAAACCTAGTCCACTTAGTGTGGCCTCTATGACCATGGGTATAGGACCATCTACCGGGGCATGGGTGGCCTCTCAAGTGCCTCATCCCTGTGCAAAACTGAATCTCTTCTTCCCTAGCAGCCATCAATTGCTAATAGTTCCTCAGCTACAGGTGGGACTCCATGAGTTCCTCCCCCATCCATACTGAGGCTTTGGCTGCCTTGATCTTGCACAGGTCTAATGCAATCCCATTCTCTGTGAGTTCATGTGTGCCAATGAAATATTGAGAGATAGAACTAAACAGAGAGCTCTCAAAAGAAAGAAAGATTATGACTGAGAAATATTTTTAATATTCAATCTTCTTAGCCGTAAGTAAAATATAAATTAAAATTACATTGTGATTAAATAATAGGCTAGTCAGAATGGGTAAGCTCAAAACAACAAATGCTGGTGTAGATGTGGAGAAAGGGGAGTGCATGCAATGTTTGTGAGAATGTAAACTGGTGAAGACACTATGGAAATCTGTGGGAGGTTCCTCAAGAAGCTAGAAACAAATCTACCCTATGATCCACCTATAACACTGCTCCTACTATAGAGATACTTGCATATCCATATTCATTGCTGCTCTAATCACAATAGCGAGGAAGTGGAAACAGCCTAGATGCCCATCAACTCATCAATGGGCAATGAAAATGTGGTGCATATACCCAAAGGAATGTATTCAGCTGTAAGGAAAATAAAAACATGAAATTCATTGGTAAATGGAGGAAACTTAAAATAATCATTCTGAGTGAAGTAGCCTAGACCTAGAAAGAAAAATGCTACATATTCTCTCATATGTGGATAGTAAATGTTAATCTTGATATATGTGTGTTTACATTCAAGTACCCATAGAATTCAAAACACTCTTAAGGGAACATGGAGTGCACTGCATGGTAAGGGGGAATCTAGCAAAGGTATTGTGAAGTGTGAGAGGGGAATAACAGAAAAAGAACGGTTAACCTGAGTGTGAGACAGGAGTGCAGGAAGGGATAACACTAAAGGTCTTTGAAATGCCATATGAAAACCTACTACTGTAGTATATATGATATATATGTATCAAATATATATCAAAATATATATAAATATAAATTTTCTGTATAACAAGGGGTTAGGAAACAATACCACAGGCTATCAAACACTCAGTGTCGGATGTGGATTACCTCTTTGTGAGTTGATTCTCAGTGGGGTCCCATAGACACCATAAACATTACAGGATATTACCATTGTTCTTGGTACCTCCAGAATTTTGTGATAGGATCCTATTGCCACATCATTGAAGGCACCACATATTTGAATCAAAGAACATGGAGAAATAAAGTTGGTACTGACCTGGGAGAGCCATCCCTACTAGCTAGTTTTCATAATGCTGGAAGATGCTATTCATACTACTAGAAGATAAGAACAGCCATAAGTTTTACCCAAATGTGAACTCTGTGAGCTACAATAGGAACTAGTCTGGGTGCAACAGTGGCATGAGTATTATGGGAGTGACCAATCACTTTGTGATTAGCTTTAAATCCACAAGAGGGAACTCATAGCTTTTAGTGTTAACTTTGCCCCAAACCATGGGCTGAGTAGGCCATAGGCCCTAGGGGAGAACCTAATACTATTGTTCTGCTAAATGGACACAGTAGTAAATTGTCCCCATGTAAGTTATCTTTATACCCACACATTAGTGACTCTCTCAACCCTCAACAGAAAAGCTTCTTTTTTGTAGTAGATGGCAATTAAAACAGAGACCCACACTAGTTTAAGTGCAGAGAATAAGAAACTGAGGAGTGCTGAGCTTTAAATAAGGCATTCATACCCCCTTTCAGAAGTTTCAGATATCATCACAGAAGAGGGAGCAGAGAGATTTTAATTGCCAAAGATGGTTAACATCTATAGTGAAACAGTATTTGAAGGACATGGCAGTCTAACATTCTTGACTAATAGATATAATTATATACTTGACCCTCTGCATATAGTATATAAGATTACATAAGATCCTTCTAATGTCACGGTATTGCCTTTTCTATAATAATCAATTGCTCTATTTAAATGTTGCTTTTCATCATGCTTTCTATTCTGTTATGCTTGTGAAATCACAATCTACTGAAAGTTAACTGATAAATAACTATTTATCTACATCAATCTATCCATCTATCATCCATCTATATCTATCTATGTATCATCTATCTATCTCTATCTATCTATCTATCATCTATCATCTACCATCTATTTATGTCTGGGGTGACAATACTTTATTGAAATGGGTGGAAGTCCTATGATTACACAATCACATGCTCTACAGTGCGATGCTGTTTCTACTTCAATACTTTTATACCTTTAGTCACCAATGACATGCCTTCTGCTGTGTGTCTCCAGATGTGCTGAGAGAACTGGTCTATGCCTTTTTATATATTTTTCATACTCCCTACACCTACCATGTCATTATTCCTTATACCTGTCATTTTCCTTTTAATTTGTTTTCTTTGCATTATGTTTTCTAGAACTATGTAGTAGACATTAATTGATACTTATTTAGCTATTGGAGGAGCTCCAGGAGGGTGGTGTTATTTTTCTAATATTCAATGGACATCTCATTCCTGAGATAATATCTTTTAGCTATTTTTGGAAGAGGGATACACTTTTTCCTTTGAGTTGCCTCTAGCACATATAGTGTTGAACATGTGTCATCAATTATCTCCAACATTAAAGCTAATAGAATCTTCCCATTCAACGAACTTCCAGTACTGAATCTGGACAAATAAAGGGAAACTCTACAATCATAGCTTTGTGAGGAAGCCCCTAGTCTAGTCATTGTGAACATTCTCTGAGCTTGGAGTTTTTCATGGAGCTCATTTGCAATGTGGCATCTCTAGTAACTGCTACCCTGATCATTTTTATAGTTGGCATGCTAACATCCTGTTGGTTTCAAGACTATCTTAAAGCTGAGAGAAGAGATTCAGGGTAGGAAAAGGCAGTGTGCTATAGAACTTTACACTACTGTCTCATATCCCAGGTTGACTTCAGAGCTGACTGTGTACTTAAGATCACTTTGAATTTCTGATTTTCCTGCCTCGACCTCCCAAGTGCTGGGATTGAAACCACCATTCCCAGTTTATACAGTGTTAGGGATGTAATCTGGAGCCTGGAGCTTCATTCTTCCTAGACAAGTAGTCTACCAACAGAGCTCTATCCCCAGCCTTAAAGCTTTATTTTTTTTTATCTTTATTTTTTACCATGAGTAAATGTTTTCAGGTTGTTCAAGTTCTTGATTGGTTTATTTAAAATGCTATGAAAAAGTTAATTTTTCAAAGTTTTCTACTTTTGAGGTTTCAGTGATCATTAGTCAGTCTTTCTTAAGGTTTTCTTCCTCTCCCTCTACCCTGATTCCCTCTTCATATTGCGAAGTCCATGGCCACATCTAATGCCAAGAGTATAAAAACATTCAATCATAAAATTTTATAGGAGGATAATTTTTGCTGACTATTTCTAATGATTGTCACCTACTAGGATTAGTATATTAGACATAAATTAGAAATAGTTACTAGCATTTTGAAAAGTGGTTCCTCATGCTTTAATAATATAATTATCTAAAAATCATGTTGGTTTAAAATCATTGTTTCTAATCAGGAAATAATTTCCAACATCTCAGAGCAAAAACAAAAAACAATGAGTCTTTCTGTAAGAAACAGTGTATTTTAATAAGAAGTGGAGATCTTTTTTAAAGGTTACAAACTCATTCAATTTTATGTCTTACAGGGCTTATACTGAGTTCAATATTGTATAACTGTATTAATTCAACAGCAAACCTAA
>NW_008343387.1:804006-810425 GCF_000622305.1 Nannospalax galili | reverse complement strand
TATGCTGAGTTCAATATTGTATGACTGTATTAATTCAACTGTGAACCTAAAAATTTACAGCCACTTTTGAAAGGGATGTATCCTTGCTCTGGAAATTGTGTTATTGAGTATGTTAAAGCTGTAATGAAATGCTTCATCTAAAAAATAAAATAATAATTTCCAATTATTAATCAAAAGCTATAAATATATTTTATATACTACCTGTAAGTATTAAAATTAGAACATAAGATTTAAAATGTGTTATAATTAAATTCTATTTATATAGTTTTTGCATATATTTTAAACGATGATTTTACAGAGCAAGGAATGTTTGTATTCTAATAGTGTATTTATTCATTCTTGAAAGCAGTAGTTAGAAAAGGAATCATATCATATGTCTGCTATCCAGAACCTCCATTCTTTGACCCCTTTGCTGATGCAAGCAAGGGTGATGATGACCTGCTTCCTGCTGGCACTGAGGGTTATATCCATATAAGAATTCAACAAAAATGGCAGGAAGACCCTTACTACTGTCCAAGGAACCGCTGATGAGTATGATAAAAAGAAACTATTGAAGATGTTTAAGAAGAAATTTGCATGTAGTAATTGAGCATCCAGAATATAATATAAAGAAGTAATTCAGCTACAGGGTGACCAGAACAAAAACATATGCCAGTTCCTGATAGGGACTGGACTGCCTAAGGACAATCACTGAAGGTTCATGAGTTTTAGGTGCCTGTGGCTCTCTGAAGCTTAAGTGAGGATTTCCTTACAATGAGTAGAATTTCCCTTCTGTCCCTTGTCACAAGTTTAAAAGCCTCACAGCTTGTATAATGTAATCATTTGGGGTCTGCTTTTAACTTGGAGTAGTGTAACTCCTTCATGCAATAAACTGAAAAGAGACATAAAAAAGAAAACAAACATTGAAAATAAATTTTCATTAATAGCACCATAAATATATGTTCAAGTGTGTGTGTGTGTGTGTGTGTGTGTGTGTGTGTGTGTGTCCACCCAAAGTGAAACAGCTATTGAGCAAGTGAAATGGCATCTCTGTAAACACTCCCTGTCCCCCTGGCTCCCAAAATGCTTTGTTTACAGCTCCATTTTACTCCTACTGAGATTGTAAAAATTGCAGGATAAAAATCAATTGTTGGCATCTTTTAATGTCTCCTTCCCTAATAAATACCAGAAATATTTTTAGAAATAAAACAATGAATGAATATATAGTTGATAAAGCTAATCTAATAATTCTTTACAGAGTAGATAGTCATATATAAGCTAAAGATTATTTTAGTTATGAACTTGGTGTTCCAGTCCTTTTCCTAATTGTTAATCTATTTTTATGCCTTAATGAAAATTTTGCTGCAGGAAATAACATTTTCTTTTGAAGGATGGCTCTTATTGATGCGAGGATGGAGGTATCTAATAAAGGTGATGATGGCGTTTGACAATCTCAAATTCATTGCCCAAAATTTGCCTGTGTTTCTAACAAGTAAGTGACAGATATGCAGGAAAATGACATTCTCATTGATTTTTGTCTCTAGAAATCAGGGAAATGTTATCCACACAAAAGAGAAGCATGAATAACTTAAATATGTGTAATAATGAAATTAAATATTTTCTAAAAGCCATTTAAAATTATGAGTATCTGTTTAAATTTTCCACTTTCAAATGAAGGTTTTTTAAACTTAAATCTGTATTGAGCTGATAATCTTTGAGTAGGTAAAATTCATAGGATATAGGAAGGAGGACAGTGGAAGAGTGCACTTGGTTACTCTGTAAAAGACCAGACACTAAAAGGTTTCACAGTGACCTGATTTTTGGGATGGAATATAGGAATGATAAGATTCTTGGAGGAGACTGTTCAGGTCGGGTTTCTTGTATTAGGACAATAGCAGACCCAATGTACATTATTGCAAATGTTTGACTAACTTCACTTTAGACCTGTGATAACAACTATAAAAATTACCGATTTTGATCTTCTTTAATATTGCTAATGCTCTGTTAAACCTTACCTACTACCTCCTTTAGCTTTTAAACAGTATATAACGAAGTTGGTATTAGGATGTGTAAAGTTCCGGCTTCTGTAGTTATTTTATTAAATCACCAGTTTAGAAAAATTCAGCATGGACCTGGTACTGAAATCTAACTGTTAGGGTTTTGATGGGCCCATGATTTTGCCAGTAAACCAAATCATATGCTCCAAGTGTTGACTTACAAGTTGTTTTTCAAGAATGTGCTTTAATTCAGTGCCAACTCATGTTTGCATTAAGTTAATTTAGAAAGATCCTGTCTCCAACCCTTCCCAGTGACTGAAGAGAGACTTTCTTGGGCTTATAGACTTTAGTCCTTCCATGATGCAACCCATGGGAATCAACAGCATGTTTTCTTGCTGCTGAGACTCCAGAAGCAGAGCAGAAGGCATGTTAGCAAGGCTCAAACACCAGGGACGGCATTCAGCATCCTGAATAATAGGGCTAGGACTCCAATGTCCTGCAGGAAGAAGTGCTGGTCTGACATAAGGAAGGCAAGAGAACCTTGTATGGTGAGGACAAAGTTGGGGAGTAAAGGCAGAAAAGAGTATTGAAATAAAGGAGCAGGAGTTATGTAACTGATTAATAAATAAAAAAATTAGACTGTAATAATTTAAGCCTAATTCCATTTTTTCTCTCTACTCAGAATATCATCACACACTCACACACACACACACACACACACACACATTTCCCTTTCATCTATCCATACAATTAACCAAGTTCATTTATACACGTAATAAGGAAAATGAGTAAAAGTGATGGTGATGGTTTGTTGTTCTGCGTTTCAAAGACTTCTCTGTTACAAAAAATGCAGAATCTATTATTTATGAAATATTTACACTGCACAGACTGTTAATAAGGTGTTAGGTATTTTATCCTCATTCATGTGATCTCCATAAAGAATTTGAGATAAGAGTTTTTATGATGTCCAGCTTGTTGATGAGAAAATCAAGGTGAAGGAATTTTAAATAACTTGAGTAAATTCACATGAGTAAGTTGTACTTTTCCATGATTCAAACCCTGGAAATCTAGATAATGAGTCTATACTCTTAACTATGTTTATTGCTTTCTAAGGAAAAATAAATTATTGGATGAAAACATAGTTTGGTTTTGGTTAAAGTTTAAGACCGCACATAAGGAAGCTTCTCTGGTGAGAGATGAGAGATGCATGAATCTATGGGTATAACAATAAATCACTAAGAGTTGGTTTAAAACTATGTCTATTTAACAAAATAATAATAGTAGGTTCTCCCCATGGCATGTGACCTGTCTAGCCACAGGATCCTAGGCCTGATATAAATGTCAGGTATGGGCTCCATCTTGCAAAGTGAAGGATAATCAAATCCAATCAGAAAGTGATTGGTTACTCCCATAGCATCCATGCCAATTTTGCACCAGTGGGGCATATCTTGCCAGACCAGTTGTTTTTGTAGATAGTAGGGTTCAAAACTGGTCATGGTTGCTGATTACTTTTCTCTTCTGGTAGCATGCATAGCACCTTCCAATACTATGAGGCTCTCCAGTACAATATCTTTTTATATTCTATATGTGTATACTTTAAGAAGTTTGTCCAGTGACAGATAGGTTTCTATGTGACGCCCACATTTCCTCTTCTTCCCTGCCCTTCCATCCCCTAGCCTGTTAACCCTTCCTACTCCATGATTCCTTTTCCTCCTTTATATTACTGTATTCTATCTCCTCTCCTGTTGTAGGTTCTCCTCAGGCCAGCTGTGAAGACCCTAACCTGGATGGGGTACCCTGCGGATTAGGGGACGGGGCAAGGGGCACGGAGTCAGGACACACAGACTCCGGAGTCCTGTAGAAGCAAGCACTAGGCAAGGTGCTGCAGGCTCCTTTAATGCAGGGAGGGGGGCAGGCCTTATATCTCCCTTTTCTCCACCCCCAAGTCCCTTTAGTCAGCTATCGTTTTCTGATTGGCCCGCGCCATGCAGTCTGTCAACAGTCACTGGGCTCACAAGCAGGGTATCGATGCGTGGGCTCCTTTTGGCTGCTGACCAAGAAGTGCAGTGAATTCTAGCTGAATCCCAGGGCTCTGGGTCTGCGCGATCTTTAGAGGCCTCCTGCTACACTCTCCCAAGAACACACACAAACACACACACACAGCCACTCACTAGTTTCCTGACATCTATGGGTTTTCAAATTAAAATACACATAGTTCAGGATCCAAAATTAATATCCATTTATGAGAGAGAACATGTTGCATTTGTCTTTCTGAGGCTAGGTTACCTTACTCATAATGATTGTTTCCAGTTCCATCCATTTACCTGTGAATTTATAATTTATTTTTACCTAATAGCTGAATAACATTCCATTGTTTATATGTGCCATATTTTCATTATCCGTTCATCAGTTGATGCACATCTAGTTTGTTTCCATTTCCTGACTTCTGTCACTACAACAGCAATGAACGTGAATGAAAAGCTATCCCTGTAATAAGATACATGTTTTGTTTATTTAGGTACATGCCCAAGATGGGATGGCAGGATCATGTGGTACATCTATTTCTGGTTTTTTGAGGAATCTCCACTCTGATTTCCATAATGGCTGTACCAGTTTGCATTCCCACCAGTAGTGAATAAGGGATCTGGTATCTCTATACTCTAACCAGCTAGACCTCAGTTTTCTATCATTAACACTGTATCATAGTGGTACATGAGTTTTGTTCCTTTAGTAAAAAGTTAAAAGAAAAAGATAAGGAGGTCTGAGTTAAAGGCTTGAAAATAATGTTACCACAACTTTGAATTATGAGCTCATGATCTCAGTTATAGTGTAATCTAGCAAGTAGATTGCATAGAAATAAGGATTAGAAAATTTACTACCAGAAATCAGAGAGGTAGAGGAAAAGGGGAAGATAGACAAGTTGGTCAGAGATCAAAGTTGCAGTCAGATAGGCGGAATTCTGTTGCACATTAAAGTGATGATGGTTAGAAATGTCTTACTGAATATTTCAAAATAACTAGAAGAGAGGATTATGAATGTCTTGGTGCAAATCTCCTAAGTGTACAGTGTGATGTATATGCTAGTACCCTGATTTGATCAATGTATAATGTTTACAGTGTTGAGCCATTACACTGACTCTATAAACATTTGTAGTTTTTTAGTTAAAAAAAATTAAGAAGTCACACAAGGAGGACAGGTTAGAATGAGCTCCTGATCACAGGGAAACAAATGGCAAGATGGATGTCACAGCTACATAAGGAAAAATCTTAAATAGCAGGTCAAATGACTCAGAGTCACTCAGGCAGAGGGTTAGAGGATCAGACTGAATAGTTGGGGTCAGACCAACATATGGAAGCTGTTTTAAGACATGATAAATGGTATATATTTTATGTTAATTGAGATGGGATTGGAGATAAAAATGAAAAATTCAAGAAAAATAGATTTGTAATCATTTTAGGTGCAAAATGGAGAGCAGAGTTTAGAAGGAGATATGGAAGAAGAAATACCTGTTTCAATGATGTTCATAAATAGATAGACAGCTTAATACAACTGTATTAATACACTGTAACTGAGAGATTATGAGTGACAGGATTTGGAATGTCTTGGGATATTGTGTAGGACAGGACTTCATGATAAGCTGACAATAAAGAAACCATAAGGAGAAACACTAGAAATGTCAGCGAAGTATAATTCCTAAATGCATGAGGTGTGGAGCCAGGGCAAAGCTACAGTTGCAAGGCCTAGCATTAGGAATGCAAGAGGATCGAAACTAATCTTTTAAGTTGAATGTGATGCAAACATTGGAGTGGCATCTAAATATGAGTTTTATTATTATAGCTGGAAATAAAATCTCAGATGAGAGCAGCCTAGTGATCACATTTGTAAGCCCAGGTTCTGAGTCCATGGGAACAGACAACAGAGAAGCAGGTACACTCTGACATACAGAAATTAGGAAGAAAGTGAGATGACACACAGTGAGTTGTCACAGAAATACAGAAAAAGCCTTACGAGGTAGGAAGAAATTCATAAAAGTATAGACACACCATGACAATAAGCTAAGCACCGTATAAGGCAGAGAAGCCCAAAATACCAGCTAGTACTGAAGACTGGAAAAGTACAGATTGTCAGTGTGTTTGTTTCTCCTCTTTCTAAGAATTTTCCTCTGAAAGGAAGCAGGAAAATGAGGTCTCAGATGGCATTGGCGTTTGAAGTTTTGTTTGTTTACTTTCTTGTAATAATGCAGCTTTATCTCTTTAGGTGAGAAATGGAAGGGAAGGCAGAGCTGGTTATGCAATGAGCTAGGCTGATAATTATCAGAGTAAAATCCTGGAGGACTCATCAGTGAAGGAAGTCAAAAGCCATTTAAAATTTTATTTTATTTTTAATTGTGTGTGTGTGTGTGTGTGTGTGTGTGTGTGTGTGTGTGCCTATGTGAGTGCGGGC
>NW_008343387.1:798844-803949 GCF_000622305.1 Nannospalax galili | reverse complement strand
GATATCTCAGTCTCTCAAAGTGGGCGTAGGTGGTAGGACTCTTTGCTTGCTCAAAAGCCATTTAAAATTTTATTTTATTTTTAATTGTGTGTGTGTGTGTGTGTGTGTGTGTGTGTGTGTGTGTGCCCATGTGAGTGCAGGTGCTCAAAGAGACTAGAAGAGGCTGTTGGATTCCCTCTGACTGGAGTTAAAGACAATTGTGAGCTGCCCCACATTGGTGCTGGGAACTGAACACCAGTTTTCAGTAAAACTAGTTAACTCTCCAGCACCAGAAGTCAAAATCTTGGCCTGAAAATCAGTTAACTTTTTTTCCATTGTAGCATGACAGAAAAGAGAGGAGAACTTGTAGATATTTCTAGTTTTATGCAGTTGTATTGTTTGCTGTATTTGCTGACTATTGTACCATAATGAATTATCCCAAATTTTACAGCTTTATTTAAAAAATAATTATTAGATCTTAGTTCCGCCAGTCATTCATCCTCTGGGATGATTCTCCAGTGAAGCTGACATCAACTTATTGGCTGGGGCTATGGTCAAGGAAAAATTAAGGTTGGGGAGAATTTTTTCCCACGCTCACTCATATCCTTTCCTGAGGTTAAAGACATCATGGCAAGTTGCTTCCTTCAGAGTGAATGATCCAATACAGAGCAAAAGACAGAGTGGAGAAATAAAAGCCTGCCTTTTTAACTGTATCTCTGAAAGATATCCTCTTAATTTTCCTGTATTCTGGTAACAGACAAGTCATTAGTTCAGTCAGCACTGCAGGGAAAACCAATACAGAGGTATAAATATGAGGAGACAGAAAGAATCAGAAGTCACTTCAGAGGATTCTTATCACACTTGCTAATATTAAAGGAGAATAGAAAGTTTGAAGTACAGAGAACAGCAGTAGAAGCATCTCTCACTTTATCTCCACTTCTGAGACTTGGGTGAGTGAACGCATTAGTGTTCGAGTACTTCACAATGTTTAGGAATAGTTCTGAGCAGAATCTTTGTAGTACTGGTTGTCTGTCTACAGCACAGGGGTATCCAAATAGTCAGAAGTTTCATTTCTTCGAGGTGGATTGTACTGAATAATAAGCTTTTTCTCTTTCTGCTTTTTGTCCAGAAGGGCGCATAAGAGAAAGTTGAAGAAAGAAATCTCAACAATGATAACCCTATGGGAATAAACCAAAGACTGCACTGAGACATTTCATGTCCTTGCATCGAGTTATGTTTGTCAGTGGTCTCAAAAAATAATTTTTAGAAAGAAGTTGTAAAAAAGAACTTCTTAAAAATTATTTATGAATTTCATATACATACAATGGATTTTGATCATATCCTGCCATGCACCTCTTCTGATATCCTCCCAGATTCCCCCCACCTTGCTCTTCTCCCTACTTAAAATCCTCTTTTTATAACCCACTGAGTATAAGCAGTGCTGATATGAATGTGGAGACATCCACTGGAGCATGGACAATATACCAGAGGCCACATCTGAGAAGAAAGCTGACTCTCTCTACCCAGCAGCCTTCAACTGCCTATTGCTTCTCATCTGAGGGGTAGGATTTCATGAGTCCCTCTCCATTTATACTGGAATTTTGCCTGGCATGATCTTGTATAGGTTTTATGCAGACAGCTATAGCTGTTATGAGTTCATGATTGCGATATACACATCATGTACAGAAGACATACCTTCCCACTGGTCCTCTCTGACCTCTGACTCTTACAATCTTCCCTCTAACTCTTCTTTTGCTGCTGTTCTAGGAGCAGAAAGGAAGTAACAGTGCATAAGCAGTACATAGACATGTGCACTGGAAGGTTGTTCCTAGTATGAATTCACTTTTGTTGTGATTCTAGATACCCCTAAATTTAAGGCTAATTTATATTTATTTCTCTGTAACTTTATTTCTTGGCCTTCCTTATGCCTTTAAAATGCTGTCGACATGATTTAAGAATCTTCAACTTTTGACTTTCAGCATCACGATGGTGCAAAGATATGCAAAAGTAACTGTTCTGCTTCACTTCTGGTACACTTTCTATAAATTGTATGAGCTATTCAACAGTATTTTTTATACAGAAGACATGTGTTAGATGATTTTGCCCAAGTATCTGCTAAATTAACTGTTCGCTTAGTGGTATTCAATATACTTATGAAATCTGAAGGTTGCTCACACCGAACTCCAGTAGTATGTATAATTACTGTAAGTTTCAAAGTAAAAAGAAAGTTCTTCATCAACTGTAATTGTTAATTTCATACACTAATTTGACAGGACCACAGAATACCTAGACATTTGGTCAAACATTACTTTGAAGGTGTCTGTCAGGGCATTGTTAGGTGAGACTCCCATTTTCATTGGTAGATGGCATAAAGCAAATTCCTCCCCTACTGGGAAAGGGTCTCATTCAAGCAATTGAAAGCCCTTCTGCGGTCTTTTTGTCTTTTTGTCTGACTGATCTAGAGCAGAGCTTCTTAAATCTTATCTCTTCATGACTTGGTTTTGACCAAGAATTTTTTATAAGACTCCAGATATATAGGCACATAAAATAGGTAGACAAATCAAAATCTATTGACAAGAAATCATAACTTTATTTCAAAACAGTTCATTGACAAATGCATATTTTTACTATTTTCTAAAGATGAATAAAATCTTTTATGCTAATGAGATGGGTATACTTGCTTAGCTTTACAAAAAGAGTTAAATCCTGGTCAAATATTTGATACTCCAGGACACAGAACATTGTCATTATTGTGCAGGGTTGATCAACAATTTGATTTTATGGTGTCAATTCTGAGACTGCCACTTTGCATAAATATACACTGCAAAGGGACTGGATATTTAGAAATATGGACCTTAAGCATGTTTAAGGCCATTTCAGACATTGTTGGAAATTCTCTCATAAAGTTATTTAATTAAGTTTTTGTTTTTGTTTTTGTTTTTGTTTTAGACAGTGCCTTGCTGTACCCTGTACTCCCAGCTGGCCTGGAGCTCACTATGTAGACCAGGCTGGCCTTGATCTCACAGAGCTCTACCTGTCTCTGCCTCTAGATGCATGCACCACCAAGCCCAGCATTTAATGAATTTTTAAAAATAAAACTCAAGTCAGCATCTTAAACAGTAATTTAAAAATCTATGCATTTTAACATAATACAATCAACCATATTCTGATTTGATTCTTACATGCTGAGAAATGACAATAATGAAATATTTAAAGTCTTGGTTTTCCATAATTAAAACATTTTGTTTCCACAGAAGCAGAAAGCTTTGTATGTACAGAGCTACCCTGTGGTTCACGTCATACAGTCATCTCGAATCCGATATAATGTGTTGTAAATAGTGTTTATACACTTTGTGTAGTGGGTCAGAATGCACAGTGCAAAGTGAACATGATATTTGTTTGAATCAAGAGTCTAGTGAACTCATGTGATGCAATACAAGCAAACGTAGCCAGAAATTCCAGGGAGTCAATACACATTTAATATTTAATTAACTTTGGCTGGTTGAATGTTCAGAAAATTGTACCGCTGAAAGATTTTTTTTTGTGACCCCTAAATTCATTTTTACAAACTCATAGAGGGTCTCAACCCAGGGATTAAGGAGCTGGGATCTGGCATATCAGACCTCTTCACTTGAGCTGGAACACTGCTTGGTTCTCTTGGTTCTCTGCTCTTATGATGTATTTTGGCTCCACGCCATTGATACTTTCAGGAATCCTGTTATCTTAATGCAGCTTTGAGTTCTTCAAATATGCATATATGTAGGCGTTGTTGCTACTGGATAAACTTTCTTTAGAGAAATCATGACAATATTATTTTATAATATACTGTATTAAAATATAAAAACAGAAAAGCAGACTTGGAACTGGTTAGTAGGTAGAGGATGGTAGATTCTGAAGTTCATGTTAGACATATGGACTTTAAGAATTAGTTTGTTGATATCTAAGTTATAATGGAAAGACATCATAGTGAAAAGTGGAACAAAAGTTTTTATTAAGAAGAACACGACTCAACTGTGTCCTGGTGGCCTGTGAAAGGTATAATTAGCCAGTTTTTAAAGGAGTTATGGAGTTGAGGAGATGTCTAAGAAAACTGTTGCAGGAGTGATTTGATTTACTATGATATTTTATAGTAAGTTGCAAAGAGAGGTAGTAAATAAAGAAAGAAATGTTTCACTAAAAGAAACCATAACTTAAATACTTGGAAAATTCTCAGTAGCTTATATTTAAAAAAAAAAAAAAAAAAAAAGATAACCTTCTCAGAACAAAAACATCATAAGGGAGGCTGGACTATTAATCAATAAGGAGTTCATGGGATATATGATCAGAAACCTTGCCAGCATGACTGAGCATGATGGGGATGCCCTGAAATTATTAGAGGGACCAAGGATTCATTAGATATTAAGAATGTGGTCATGTCACCTGAGTTGTGAAACCCGACTTTTAAGGAAAGGGAAGAAGGTTCCTGAAGGAAAATCTGATGAGCATCACAGTGTCAAGAAACCAAAAGTCTCTGAACCTTTGAGTCAGGATTTCCCTGCAAAGCCACTGAGGTGGGACTGTCCTATTGAAAGTTAATGTCTAGACTTCAATGCTTCAAACAGAGCCACAGAGGCAAAACAACAGTTCCAGTGTGTCTGCAAGGCAAGATTGTCCAGCTGGACATGGAGGCAGAGCACTAAACCAACTGTTCTCATACTTTAAGAGCTCCTGGTCTATCTTGTGCTACTTTCTGAAGTTGTTTATCCTTATCCTTATGTTTTCCATGGCCTCTCCCCTTTCCAGTGGGAATGCCTAGTCTTTGCATGCCCATCATTATATTCGATCACATAACTTGCATGGTTGACAGCTAGAGAGGAATTTTGCTTCCTTAGTAATTATAATGAGTTCACATATATCTGGTTATTTGCAATTTAGTTGAAATTTGGAGCTTAGAATTAGAATTCAAAGCCTGGATCCTGGAACCAGTTTGGGCATTTAAGACTGGAAAATGGAATGAACATGTTTTGCCTGTGAGAATAGAATGTTTGGATGCCTATAGTGAAACGCAAAGGACTGAATTGTGTGTGGCAGAATCCAGATGTTGATAGATGAGGTCATGAAGTTAGAACCCTCGTGCTGAGGTCTCT